>NC_140960.1:21570268-21952768 GCF_014529385.1 Adiantum capillus-veneris | reverse complement strand
GAATATATAAATATTATGTTTATATATATATTTATAATAGTTATATATTCACACACACACACACATATATATAATTATATATATAAAAGTAAAAGCTTTTATTAACACACACACACACATATATGTGTGCGTGTGTATGTGTGTGCTGCGCGCGCGCCCAGGTGCACTTGTGTGTGTGTATATATATATACACTTTTATATACAATTATATATATATATATATAATTATATAAGAGGAGAGAGAGAGAGAGAGAGAGAGAGAGAGAGAGAGAGAGAGATGAGAGAGAGAGGAAAGCGAGACAAAGAGTTAGAGAGAGAGATGAGAGAGAAGAGGAGAGGAAGGAAAGAGAGAGAGAGTCATGGAGAGAAAGTAGAGAGAGAGATAGAGAATAAGAATTAGAGAGAGAAGGAAAGAAAGTAGAGAGAGAGTTAGATAGAGAGATAGAGAGAGAAGGACGAAGAGAGAGAGAGAGAGATGAGGAGAGAGTTAAAGAGAAGAAGAAAAAAGAAGAGAGAGAGGGAAGGAGGGAAGACACACACACACACACACACACACACACACACACACAGAGGGAAAGTTAGAGAGAGAGAAGAAGAAGAGAGCCAAAGAGTTAGAGAGAGAGAGAGAGAGAGAGAGAAGGAAGAAGAGAGGGGGAGAAAAGAGAGATTTAAAGATAGCAGAAGAAGAGAGAGAGAGAGTTAGAGAGACACAAAGACCTAGAGAGATAGTATAGAGAGAAGAGAGAGAGAGAGTTAGAGAGAGGAGAGGAGAGAATAAGAAGAGAGAGAGTTAGAGAGGGACAGACAGAGAGAGAAGAGGAGAGAGAGAGAGAGAGTTAGAGAAAGAAAAAGAAAGGGAGAGAGCAAGAGAATAAGAATTAGAATTCTTCATGTGCATCTTTGCTAGTAGACCCACTTTTCTACCAATGGCCTTATAACCAGCAGGTAAGTCACCTAAAGACGACAACCACTCTTCATAAGTGCATTGTTAGCAGCAATCAAAACTTCTCTAAGTTTTATGCTTCATCAAAAGAAAAAGGATCCTCCTCACTTCACATACTCTAAACAATTAAAGCATAATTATTGGAACCTAAGCAAGTACAATTAGATAAAGTTGTATCCAATGTATTTCTACACAAAGTTTGCACTAGCAATCTTAGCATACCTCTAACCTCTTTATTTTCAGCCATGGCCTCATCAAGTGCATCATGCACATCTACATGAGTAACTGGTTGAATTGTGACAACGTTAAAACCCTCCATAGACTGCACATTTTCCTCATTGAAAAGTACACTTGAATTTCCACCATAAGAACAACAACAGAGTAGCATAAATTTCCTAGGACTGTGCATTTGTCTCTTTGGTACATGTTAACAAAGGCTAAACAAAACCTTCCACAAATGCCACATCTCAAGAGACCAAGATACATACTAGCCCTTGTTTGCAAGATTATAACCAACCAAAATGCACTTGACAACCTTATCATCCAATTTTTCATGGTGCTTGTGGCACTAAATTATAACCTAAGCAACAAAATTAATCATGACTAATGGAAGGCTTCTTTCCATGTCATGCCTCATAAGTAGTCATAGATTGCAAAGCCTTAGTAGGACACATGCTAAGTACATAGGCACCACAATGGTAACACATCTTCTTCATTCTCTATCGCCACATTTCCCTGATGAATGATTGCTCATAGAAGCACTAAAAGTGATGATTTGCTACCCACGGAGGGAACATTTAAATTGGTACCACTTTGATTGTCCTCCTTGTTGCAACAACGTTTGGTCAATAGCATGTTGTTTAGCCTTGTCTTTTATGAAAGTGACTCCTCTAATAGCAATGTGCATAATATGTCACATTTGAAAGCTTCAAGATTTCCTTGCATCATAAGTCTCCAAGTACCGGCAGTAAAAGTTTGGTACGAGTTTGGCAACGCATTGGAAACAGTTGCAAAAGTATTTGTCAAAAATGACCACCCGTAGCAATCAATTCCTCATTGACATCCTTGATGCCAGCAAAAAAAGAATCCCTATCGCCTTCCTTTTCATAATGTGAAACTAGATCTTTACGCAGCAATGCAAGTTTTGCCTCATGTGACCCGCATACAATCTAGCTAGAATATGCCAAGCCTATTATTTGATTGATTTGGTTGAGCTAATGCGAGGAGTAATAATAGGAAAAGGGAGAGGTGCATGGAGGATACCAGTTTGAGTGGGTTAGTGTGTATGAGACTGTGTGTGGGCACTATGTATGTATTTAATAGTTGAGAGGAGACAGGCAGTGAGCTTACTAAGAGAGAGAGAGAGATATTGATGTATCGAGAGAGAAATAGAGACGGGAGGAGAGTGGACAAGAGAGTTTGCAAGAGGGAGAGGGAGAGGGAGCAACAGAGAGGGGAGGGGTGTGTGCGGGTGTGAGAGCGCATGGAGGGAGAGGCTGTGAGGTTAAATAGAGAGAGAGAGAGAGAGAGAGAGAGAGAGAGAGAGAGAGAGAGAGAGGTTGGAGGTGCGTGCATACGTGGATAGTGTGTGTGAGAGACAGAGTGTGTGGAGGGAGAGGCGGGGTGAAGGAGGGCATTAGAGCCAATTCAAAGAAAAATTGGGTTGGTTTTTCTCTCACAAGGATGACTAAGGACATAAAAACGTAGACATGTCTCCAACAATATGGCATTCTAGGACACATGTCACCTTCTTATTGGTTTCTCTCTCTAGAATTTTTCACCTTTTAAGCCATAACTTTCACAAAGGAAGGTCTAAATTGGGTGCTCAATAGCTCATCTGGTGGTGCTTGCTGAAATCTTTTTAAAGTGTACCAATGCTGGATACTTTTGATGATCTCTACACCATGCTAGTTGGTATTTTTTGTTTTGTGTCTTTAGACATACCTTCTTTGCTTCAAATGGCCCTAAAGAGAGAGAGAGAGAGAGAGGAGAGAGAGAGGAGAGAGAGAGAGAGAGAGGGGGGGGGGGGGGGGGGGGGGGGGAGAGAGAGAGAGATTTTGGGGGTCCGGTGCGTGCGTATGTGGGGGAGAGAGAGAGAGAGGAGAGACGAGAGAGGAGAGAGAGAGAGAGCGAGAAGAGAGAGAGAGAGAGATTTTGGTGTTGTGTGTGTGTGTGTGTGTGTGTGTGTGTGTGTGTGTGTGTGTGTGAGAGAGAGAGAGAGAGAGAGATTTTGGTGTGTGTGTGTGTGTGGTGTGTGTGTGTGTGTGTGGTGTGTGTGAGAGAGGAGAGAGAGAGAGAGAGAGAGAGATTTTGGTGCGTGTGGGGTGCATGCGTATGTGGTTTGTGTGCGTGCGTGCGTGCGGTGTGTGTGTGTGTGTGTGTGTGTGTGTGTTGTGTGTGTGTGTGTGTGTGTGTGTGTGTGTGTGTGTGTGTGTGAGAGAGAGAGAGGAGAGAGAGAGGAGAGAGAGATGAGAGAGAGAGAGGGGTGGAGGGGGTGGTTGTGTGTCTGTGTATGTGTGTGTGTGTGAGAGGAGAGAGAGATAGAGAGAGATAGAGATAGAGAGAGAGAGAGAGAGAGGGTGGAGGGGGTGGGTGTGTGTGTGTGTGAGAGAGAGCGAGAGGGGGGAGGGGGTGGGTTGTGTGGTTAGTTACATAGAGAGAGAGAGAGAGAGAGAGAGAGAGAGAGAGAGAGAGAGAGAGACTCTATTCATGGATGCGTCTTCATAAAACAAACAGATTGTTAACTAGATGTTAGGATCTTTTATCTATGAGACTATACTAAGTTTGACTGCACAAATTTCATACCCAGCAATTAAAGGTCAAAGTCAATCTCACAAGAGACTACTTAGTAGTTAATATAATTTCAGCTTGCACCAAACATGGACACCCTGAGCTCTTGATGAATTCCATCTTCTTTGGCATCCTCCAATTTGTCGTGTAAGGGTGTTGTGAGCACATATATCGTACACAATCTTCTCTGCTCCTTGCTCTCCACCTTCGTATGTTTCTCTTGGTTTCAAATTCATATTAACTTGAGATGATTGCTAGTTCACTGATTCAATGCATCCACAAAGAGAGAGAGAGAGAGAGAGAGAGAGAGAGAGAGAGAGAGAGAGAGAGAGAGAGATAGATAGATTTTATTATCGTCCTCGGAGGTCAAATATGACCTATGGGACCAAAGTTACATGTGATGTAGTATGTGTATGGCTGATGAGTGACTCTCGATGCTCCAAAATTGTAGTGATGAGAGTCGCAATGGAGAGCCCACACTTTGGCTGGGAGAGGAAAGTGTGTAGGTCTAAGTTATGGCTGAAAATGTGCGAAGAAGCAAGTTCGGATGTGATCAAAGTGAGCACTCTAGTAGTGTGTGGTACTCAGACTCTCGGAACTTGCAGTGAGCATAATGTGCACAATCGATTTGACTCTTCTCCATTGCCCCAACGCCCTATCTCGCATCGAAGGAAATGGAGCTAAGCGAATTGCTGCGATAGTGCGTATCACGGACAAGGGAATAGGTCAAGCATGTAAGTGTGAGTACGGTTTCCTCTCTCAGCAAAGAACATGGTTTTGTAGTTGGGGGCAATATAGGTGGTGTAATGTATGAAGCGTGACCCACCGGATTTCTCCCAAGCCGTAATACATTGGCGTTGTAGAAAAGCTTCATTCACTTGAGAGTCAATTGAAGCATCATGTAGCAAGTGTAATGCATCCCCATCTCCCAAACACTTCTTTATGTCTTGCATCCATCCCGTGCTCAAGATCTTGCTTTTATGTGTCTTTTGAACTTTTTTGCTTGCTTCCCATGCAATTGTAGGAAGTCGATGTGAGGGGTTTTCACGCATCTTTATCATGTACTCCACAACCCTTTCCATGCCCATAACCTCAATTGGAGAAGAGATCCCGACTCAAGAAGTAGGAGCATATATGGTGTTTGTGTCTTAACTTGGAGAAAGTTTGTAAGAAAACGCTTTTGGACATTCTCAAACTCTTTCCAAGTAGACTTTGAGATGCTCCGCCCCACACTTCAACTCCATAAAGAAGAACCGGTGTCACCAATGCATCAAAAAGATACTTCTTGAGAACCCAACACTTGATGTTTCCCGCATTACACATGTTCTCAAATGCATAATATGCTCTCTTTCCCGCTTCCAAGCGACGCATAGCACATTCATGCCACTTGTGATTGGATGGAACCTCAAGGCCAAGGTACTTAAAGCTCTCAACAACTTCAAGTGTCTCGTTGTTGTACACAATGCATGGCTTCTCCTTATGGTTGGTTTTCACAAGCATAACCTTTGTTTTGGATTCATTTACAATCAGCCCACTATGCAAGCAAAAGTTCTCAAGGACAACCATAAACTTTTGTGCATCTTCTAAAGTGTGTGCTAGAAGCACTACATCATCCGCATACAACAAAAGCATGATTACCGCATTGCAAATAGTGACCTCTTCAATGCCTTCTTCTTGCATAAAGTCAAGTACCATTTGTTCCAATTGATCGATGCATAGACCAAAGAGAGTTGGTGACAATGGACATCCTTGTTTAACCCCAATAGTGCTTACAAAAATTTCTGAAATTTCTCTTCCCATGCGCAATTGACAAATCACCTTCTCATAGATTCGAGAGAAACCGCAAGCATAAACTCACTTGGCACTTGGAGTTCTTCCATCCTTCTCCACAAATTGTTACGTGGAATCATATCAAAGGCTTTCTTAAAGTCCACAAAACAACAATACAATCGCTTGCCTTTCAACCGACTTTCCTCCATGAGAACACGAAGAGTGACAAGATGATCAATGGTGCTATGGCATCGACGAAAACCCGCTTGTCCCTTTGCACGCTTGTCATTCTCTTCAGCCAATCACTCAATTTCATCTCCATTATGCACCCAAACAACTTTGCCATAAAGACCCAATCATTATAGTCCGGTAGTTGCTTACATTCTTTACATCCCCTCCTTTATGCAAAGGCTTAACCCAATTAGTACTCCAATCATAAGGCATACCATGTTGAAGTGCAAGGTTGAACATATCACACATCCACTCATGGGTAAAATCTCCCGTCCATTTGATCATCTCCGGCTTGATACCTTGAAGATCTCCGCTTTGCGAGTGGCCAACTTTTCAAGCCACCGCATACATCCTCAATAGTAAAAAAAGACGGCATACATGGGATGTGAACCATAAAATGGCATTTTTTCAGTATTTTCTTGCTCATATAATTGCCTACAATGTGTGTACATATCCACTAGACTCAAGTTACCAAAATTTTCAACCCGCTTGCCTCTCAAGTTTCTCCAAAATCTTCCACATGCATGTGCCTTTTCTTGGACTTGAAATTCTTGTTGCTTTACTTCCCATCTTCTTCTCTTCTTTTGAATCAATGCCTTGTATGTATGCAAATGACTTTGATAGTTGTCTTTGTCTATAGTTGCATCAAGCTTTATCAAGGACTTTCGAGCATCTTGACATTCTTTATCAAACCACCTTTTGCGTGATCTATCTTTGTTGATACCATGGAGATGCTTTATGGCAAAGCATTCTTCCGCACAAGAACAAATAGCTTTCTTGAAAGCTTCCCATTTAGTTTCCAATGGTGCATCACATTGAAGCTTTGTCATCCATAAGTTTTGCTCAACCATTTCAATGTACATTGGTGCCCGTTTGAAATCCATACATAGTGATAACTTCTCTTTCCTTTGGCTGAGATTATCATGCTTAGTTGCTTCTCCACATGAAAGGTCAATACATAAGGTGCGATGGTCGGATTCCGGGGTCCATTGACCAAACATAAAACTCTTTATAAGATACATGATGGATTCAGAGAGTAGCATATAGTCAATCACACTATCCCCATTATGTCTTCTACACGTAAATCCATTGGTTCCACTCCACAAAGATACACATTGGCAATGAACATACCCGTGCTATTACACATGTGTAAAAGTAACTTTCCATAGTGATCGGCTCTTTCTCATCCATTGAAGTACGATCATACAAGTGAACTTCCTCCAACTCCCTTGAAATGTATGGCATATCAAATTGTTGAGTATCATGTTGCAATGTTTTTGTGCGAGCATTCATATCCCCAAATACAATAACATCACCTTCACCTTTGAAATAAGCAATGTCCTCTTCCAAATCAGAAAATGGTTGATCTCTATCCATGCAAGCATAAAAGGGAGAATCATGATGAGGAATGTAGCAACCGGCTACAAAAATGGGGTCTTTTTGGTGTCATAATTTCAGCATACATAACGTTTGTACTTGTCATCTTTCACAATTGATACAAAATCTTCCAATCCTTTCTTAACCATACATGCTAACCCTCCTTGTCCTCTTCGTTGCTTGAGATTCTTTGACCACATCAATGAATGTACATTGTAATCCTCCAAGCCGTTAATCCTTTGTGTATCATGCTCCCAAGTTTCAACAAGAAGTACAACATCGGCTTTGCTTGTTAGTTCATCAATGCCAACCCCCGCATTCCATGGGTATCCATTACAATTCCAAAAGCATATTTTCAATTGTAACTCGGTCTCATAGGTCTTTGTGAGAGAGAGAGAGAGAGAGAGAGAGATCTTTGTGTCTTGTTAGCCCATTGTTGATTTCCAAACAAAGTTTCTTGGAGGAGACTTATTGGCAATTCCAAGAGTTGACAATGCAGTGGACGTAAGAACTGTATATTTGTATGTATTTTTGACGATAAAAGAAAGGTATTTACAGTTTATGTTTGGTTGACATTGCTTGCAGAATATAATCTACATGAGTAACAAGTTGAATTGTGACAACGTTAAAACCCTGCATAGACTGCACATTTTCCTCATTGAAAAGTACATTTGAATTTCTACCATAAGAACAACAACGTAGTAGCATAAATTTCCTAGGACTGTGCATTTGTCTCTTTGGTACATGTTAACAAAGGCTAAACAAAACCTTCCACAAATGTCACATCTCAAGAGACCTAAATACATACTAGACCTTGTTTGCAAGATTATAACTACCCCAAAATGCACTTGACAACCTTATCATCCAATTTTTATTGGTGCTTGTGGCACTAAAGTATAACCTAAGCAACAAAATTAATCATGACTAATGGAAGGCTTCTTTCCATGTCATGCCTCATAAGTAGTCATAGATTGCAAAGCCTTAGTAGGACACATGCTAAGTACATAGGCACCACAATGGTAACACATCTTCTTCATTCTCTACCGCCACATTTCCCTGATGAATGACTGCTCATAGAACCACTAAAAGTCATGATTTGCTACCCACAGAGGGAACATTTAAATCGGTACCACTTTGATTGTCCTCCTTGTTGAAAAAGTGATTTGTCAAAAATGACCACCCGTAGCAATCAGTTCCTCATTGACATCCTTGATACAAACGGGAGCAAAGCGAACCCCGAACCCCGAGAGCCTCTAAAATGCCGGGGGCCAAATGGCACGCCTCGAGCCTGTCATGGTGAAGCGAATAGGGGGCACCACCTAGCTTACGCAAACCACAACGATATGAACACCGCAAACTTACACACGGAGAGAGAGAGAGAGAGAGAGAGAGAGAGAGAGAGAGAGAGAGATTTGCAAATGATGAAAACCCTCGGGGGTGTGAGGGAGAATTATTTCTGCAGTATTTACAAATGGCACGCCATGGTGATAGAGAGGTAGGGAGAAGAGGTGGTGCAAACTACTTGGTGCGTTCTCTAAGACGACTCAATGATTGTGAAGCTTGCTATCAAGAGCATGTATACGCGTATGCATCGACCATTGGAGTCGAGAGATGGATGTGGCTCCCTTCGCATGGTGCAATTCCCAAGGCAAACCCAACACATAAGCCCCCTCCTCATGATGGTGACAGTGTCAACTCTTCCCACTACGCTCTACCAAGTGTTGATCTCTCCTGAGCTACCCCCCCCCGATAGTGACCTCTCAGTGCCAATTTATAGGTGTTGGCTGCTTGGATTATGGTAATCCTGGTGTGATTAGGGTGAGCTTAATCAGGGAGACAAAGCAAGTGGTGGGCCTGGTGTGGTTGACCCTTGCTTTGTTTTGGGAGGTTATTAAAAGATGAGAATCTCTAGGTGGGCCTTTGTGACCATCACCTAGAGAGAGGGAATTTACAAAGTGGGAATTTTACAATGGCTTGGGTGAAAACTAAAAAAATGATGAAAATAACATATAAATGACTGAAAATGGCGGCGTGGTTGCGTGTTGCTGGAGAATGGTGTGTTGCCGGTGCGTCGATGTAGAGCGTACTTCTTTTCCGGGTTCGGCCGGGGCATGCCTTCGGCGCATCTCCTCTTTTTGTTGTTGGCGGCGTGTGATTTGGGTCCTCCTTCTTTTTTGTTGTCGTCGTAGTCGTGGAATCCTTTGGTTTTTTTTGTATTTGTGGTGCGTATATGCGTGTGTGTACGTATGTGCATGAGTGAGTATGTGTGTATATGTATGTATATGCGGGTGTGCATGCGTGAGTGTGTGTGTATTCGTATAAGTATATGCATATATATATGTAAAATATATATATATTATTCTTTTCGTTTTTCTTTCTCTGTATGGCGATGCAGAGATAGGTGTGTGTGTGTGTGTGTGTGTGTGTGTGTGTGTGTGTGTGTGTGTGTGTGTGTGTGTGTGTGTGTGTGTGTGTGTGAATGAGTATGTAGTGGCTAATATGCGTGGGAACGGGGCCTTACTATATAGTATATTATTTATATATATATATATATATATAATTATTATTATTTTTTAAGCTTCTTCGGCTTGGCAGCCTGCTGCTGCAGGCTACGCGATGCGGATGGGGGGGGAGATGGGGTCAGAGAGAGGTTGTGAGTGTATGTGTGTGTGTGGCAAGGGGTGTGTGTGCATGTGTGTGTTGTGTGTATAGTAGGAGAGAGAAGTTTTTCTATGCCTTCTTAGGCCCGCGAGAGAGAGAGAGAGAGAGAGAGAGAGAGAGAGAGAGAGAGAGAGAGAGAGTTTACTGCGGGCTAGAGCCGTAACAGAGCGCGAGAGAGGGAGAGGGGATTGGAGGTGGTGAGGAAGGGAGAGGATGAGGGTGTGTGGTGTGTGTGTGTAGAGAGAGAGAGAGAGAGAGAGAGAGAGAGAGAGAAGTTTTCGCGCTTGTACAGGCCGAGAGAAAGAGAGAGAGAGAGAGAGAGAGAGAGAGAGAGAGAGAGAGAGAGAGGAGAGAGAGAGAGAGAGAGAGAGAGAGAGAGAGAGAGAGAGAGAGAGAGAGAGAGAGAGAGAGAGGGCTACGGGAGGCTTTGTGTGGAAAGCGCCAGAGAGAGAGGGGGAGAGGGGATTGGAGGTGGTGAGGAAGGGAGAGGATGAGGGTGTGTGGTGTGTGTGTGGAGAGAGAGAGAGAGATATAGAAGTTTCTGTGCCTGTATAGGTCGAGAGAAAGAGAGAGAGAGAGAGAGAGAGAGAGAGATAGTCCTGCAGCAGGCTTTCTGTGCAGAGCGCAAGAGAGAGAGGGAGATGAGTGGGGAGAGGATGAGGCGGGTGTGTGTGTGGATAAGGGAGAGCCCCCGTTCTTTGCGTTGCGCCTTCGGGCTGAAATGGAAGAGAGAGAGAGAGAGAGAGAGAGAGAGAGAGAGGAGAGAGAGAGAGAGAGAGAGAGAGAGAGAGAGAGACGAGAGAGAGAGAGAGAGAGAGAGAGAGAGAGAGAGAGAGAGAGGTGGTGAGATGGAGGGGGTCCGCGCCTCGTGGGCCGTCGGACAAGAGAGCAAGGGAGGGGGGAGAAATTTGGCATGAAGTGGGGTAAGGGGGGGGGGGGGGGGGGGGGGGGGGGGGGGGGGAATATCACCCCTTCCTGTTTGGTGGCTCAAGGACAAGAGGAGGGGGGGGAGAGTCAATGGTGTGGGGGGGAAAGAGGGTGGGGATAGCGGGCCAAGGGAGGGGGGGGGATGAGGCCGAGGATGAGGCGAACGGGTGGGGAAGAGAGAGGGGATATCTTTGTCTATTGGCTTGCATGGGGAGCATGGGAGGGAGTGTGAGAGGGGGCGTGTGGGTGTGGATAAGAGTACGAGAGGGAGAGAGTTTGCATGCGGCCATGGGCTCGGTGTAGCGGAAGCGCGAGAGAGAAAGCGAGAGAAGGGGGGGTGGGTGCTCGAGGCTTGCGCCTGGCCGAGGGTGGCCAGTGAGTGGCGGGGGGTTTATTGGGATCAACAAGGTGTCGGTAAGAGAGAGAGGATATTACAGAGAGATATGTAGGGAAAATGAGAGAGAGAGAGAGAGAGAGAGAGAGAGAGAGAGATCTCAGTCGATGCCCGCCGGGGGAATAAAACTATAGGGAGAGAGAGAGAGAGAGAGAGAGAGAGAGAGAGAGAGAGAGAGAGAGGAGAGAGAGAGAGAGAGAGAGAGAAGGGGTATCTGAAACTGAGGGCGGCCAGCTAGGCTGGGGCATAGACGAGCGGAGGCATGAGGGTGATAAGGCCGGCCAATCAAGGGGGGGGGTGTGCCATGCCCGTAAAAGCGCCGTGAGGTTGACCAGGCATTGCCGAGCCTTCCAACAGTGTCGCCAAGGCTCCGGCATAGGAAAAATAAGTTTTTTTTCTTTTTATTCTTTGATTTTCAAAATCGGCCATCAATACCAGCACAAAAGGAATCCCTATCGCCTTCCTTTTCATAATGTGAAACTAGATCTTTAGGCAACAATGCAAGTTTTGCCTCATGTGACCCGCATACAATCTAGCTAGAATATGCCATGCCTATTTGATTGATTTGGTTGAGCTAATGTGAGGAGTAATCATAGGAAGAGGGAGACGTGCATGGAGGAAAACCAATTTGAGTGGGTTAGTGTGTATGAGACTATGTGTGGGCACTGTGTATGCATTTAGATAGTTGAGAGGAGACAAGCAGTGAGATTATTGAGAGAGAGAGAGAGAGAGAGATGTGAGATAGCACATGGAGGGAGAGGTTGTGAGGTTAAATTGATAGAGAGAGAGAGAGAGAGAGGTTGGAGGTGCGTGCATGCGTGGATTGTGTGTGTGAGAGAAAGAGTGTGTGGAGGGAGAGGCGGGGTGAAGGAGGGCATTAGGGCCAATTCAAAGAAAAATTGGGTTGTTTCTTCTCTCACAAGGATGCCTAATGACATAAAAATGTAGCCATGTCACCAACAATATGGCATTCTAGGAAATCTTCTCTGCTCCTTGCTCTCCACCCTCGTATGTTTCTCTTGGTTTCAAATTCATATTAACTTGAGATCATTGCTAGTTCACTGATTCAATGCATCCACAAAGAGAGAGAGAGAGAGAAGGCTGAAATCCCTGAAATTAAAAAAGAAAACTAAGTACAAATATTAACATCTCATATCGGCTCTCTGCCAACTGGGGCAGCAGTTCACCCCCAAATGTGAGGCATTTCTATCTTACACTTGTACAGCAAGCAGCAAAACATTCCGCAAAGATGCGAGCCCCATCAACCTTCCTGTGACAATGAATAGGAATTATTCTCATTTGAAGTCAACAACTTGAGCACAAGACATACATTGCAATGCAACCCATTGCTTCAGGTACACATACAAGAAGAAAACGCATTTCACCCGCATTCTCAAGTTACTTGAAAACAAAATTGGTAGAAAACATCAGTGTGAAAATGTAGCCCCCTTCCATAGCAGCAACAGATTTACATGACTTGGGGCCCTTGTGTCAAGACAGCCTACTGCACCCTGGTTATAATCCAACATAGCACATTGCACAATTTTACAAGCTTGAGGCTTCAATTTGACTTGACCAAGAAAAAATGAAGCCCTACGAGCTTGAGTCGTCTAAGTCCTCAGCCTCATGGGTGTCCATTCCTAGACCACTGTTGCTCTCTTTTATACCATCTTGCCCCTCCTCATGGTCATCCTCCGCCACCTTTGCAAACAGTGGCTGATAAATAAGACAAAGGTGAACCTTTCCTTTGAATTTTGGCTCATCCTTCTTTAGATTATCTACAACATCCAACCAAACGTCTTGCTCAACTTGGGGCTCTAATCCACTGAGAGAGACGAGCCCTATCCCAATTAAATCATAGAGCTTGAATGTGTCATGATCAAAAAGTTGAACAGTCAGATTTTGTGACTCCAAATCCTCTACTTGCACAGAGAACCATGACCAAAAACAAGTCGCTTTGCTTGATCAACCGCAGAAGGTGACTCATGAAGAAACACATTGAACGCGACAAGGACACCTGAGGATCTGAAAATCTAACCACCACTTACATCAAATGTATGTGCTTCATTCCAAACTGGGCATTTTGTGTTCATCTTTGTTGATCTTGTCCATATGCAGTCCTGCTTTCTCCTTATGTAGATCATCGCATAAGGATCTGACTCACCCCAGATATCAGCCTTTGCAACATCTTGAGCCTCAACTAGCCCAACTTTCAATTCCCCAACTGGCTTCAACATCATAAAGCTGTAAATAGTGGTCGTCTCTGCAAGTAAAATTCGAGCAAGTACATGTCATAGGCATATGAGATTCCACCTCCACGTGTAATCTCCCGATAGGATCGGAATCACGAAACGATTGGGCCAAACGAGCAAATCTGTCAAAGCGGTCAAGATTATATTCTGCAAGCAATGTCAACCAAACATAAACTATTAATACCTTTTTTTATCGTCAAAAATACATACAAATATACACTTCTTACGTCCACTGCATTGTCAACTCCTGGAATTGCCAATAAGTCTCCTCCAAGAAACTTTGTTTGGAAATCAACAGTGGGCTAACAAGACACAAATCTCTCTCTCTCTCTCTCTCTCTCTCTCTCTCTCTCTCTCTCTCTCTCTCTCTCCTCTCTCTCTCTCTCTCTCTCTCTCTCTCTCTCTCTCTCTCTCTCTCTCTCTCTCTCTCAACAATGTCCTGGGAAGATGGCTCATCAATGATGGAGAAAGATTTCCAGGCCTAGCACCAGTGGGGCTGACTGCCAAGGAATACCAGGCTAAACAGGACCACTGCCATGATGAAAGCAAAGAAGCCAAGAGGTCAAGTCAAAAGAGAAACCTCCAAAGGGCTGTCAATGTCAAATCAACATCAACCAACAGCTACTACCAAGTGCTGATAGCAAGCAACCAACTTTAAGAGAGATCCTTCCAAAAATGTCAAATCACCATAATTCAACAAAATCAAAAAACAATGTGGACCACTATGGCAAAGATAGATTTAACTGAAGGTAGTTAACTGTTTCTCATGTTCAATTATAGGCCTCCGCAGTAAAGCATATAATATAAATTTGCTTCAAAACTCAATGTTGAATAGTTCATACTGTTTTGAACTTCAAGATTTAAAACTTGGTCCATTCTGATAGCTTTTCACTCTTTTGTAAGCAATGTGGGAGAAACCAAAGGGGGGCTCGCTTTTTATCTTCCTTCAATCCAACACATGCCAAGTGAAACCAGCCACCGCAATTAGGATGGTCACACCTCACCTTCTCTCCATGTAGTAATTTACATTCTTTGCATGGTGCAATCTCTGCACACCTAAGCTTCCCATTGTTGTCACGATATATCATTTTTTGATTTTCTATTGCTTACAAAGCAAGTTGTTTCATAATATGCTTTTGGAGAGCAAGAAGGTCAATTCTTAGTGAGAAGTCTTTTGCATATGTGCCATATGCAGAAGACTTCTCACTAAGAATTGACCTTCTTGCTCTCCAAAAGCATATTATGAAACAACTTGCTTTGGAAGCAGAAGAAAATAAAAAAATGATATATAGCGACAACAATGGGCAGCTTAGGTGTGTAGAGATTGCACCATGCAAAGAATGTAAATTACTACATGGAGAGAAGGTGAGGTGTGACCATCTTGATTACGGTGGCTGGTTTCAATTGGCATGTGTTGGATTGAAGGAAGATGAAAAGCGAGCCCCCCTTTGGTTTTGCCCATGTCGCTTACAAATGAGTGAAAAACTATCAGAATGGACCACGTTTTAAATCTTGACGTTCAAAATAGTATGAACTATTCAACATTGAGTTTTGAAGCAGATTTATATTACATGCTTTACTGCTTCTTGGGACCTGTAATTGAACATGAGAAATAGTTAACTACCTTCAATTAAATCTATCTTTGCCAAAGTGGTCCACATTGTTTTTTGATTTTGTTAAATAATGGTGATTTGACATTTTTGGAAGGATCTCTCTTAAAGGTGGTTGGTTGTTATCAGCACTTGGTAGTAGCTATTGGTTGATGTTGATTTGACATTGACAGCCCTTTGGAGGTTTCTCTTTTGACTTGACCTCTTGGCTTCTTTGCTTTTATCATGGCAGTGCTCCTGTTTAGCCTAGTATTCCTTAGCAGTCAGCCCCACTGGTGCTAGGCCTGGAAATATTTCTCCATCACTAATGAGCCGTCTGCCTAGGACACTACTGAGCTAGAGAGAGAGAGAGAGAGAGAGAGAGAGAGAGAGAGGGATCATCCAATGTTCACCTTTCTTGAAATGTAATGTTCCTTGGGTAATATTCAGGGTTTGAAATTGAATAAGGAGCAGCTCATTGCCCTAGGGTTTGCTGATGATACTTTATTGTTTTTGCATGCCACTAATATAAATTTAATAAAATGTATGGGCCTATTTGCGAGTCTTCTCACTAGCTGCTGGAATGAAACTAAACATGCATAAATCTGTACTCATGGACTTGACTACTGAGCATTTTCAGAATTTAGTGTGGGCCGGCCAAAGAATTCAGAGAGGAACTGTTTTCAGGTATTTGGGATATCCTATGGGGGTGGATGTAACAAATCAGCAGTTGCTAAGGTGGGTAAATCAAAAAGTTAGCACAAAAACTGTTGCCTAGTTTTGTGATGAGTCGCCTCTTCATGTAAGGCTCAAAATTTTGCAAACCATCTTGATACCTTACTTGCTATATTATCTTCCTTTGCTGGAATGGAAAAAGAAAGATTATGCTCAGGTTGAAGCTTGCTTTAGGAAATTTTTGTGGGGTAACAAAGGTAGACCTTGTTCCTTTGTAAAATGGGATTATGTATGTCAGACCAAGAATACAGGGGGATTGGGGGTTCCTGGACCTAACTGCACATGCTCATGCTAGAAGAGCCACAATGTTAAAACATAGGCTGAATAGAGACACATTCTGGGCATGATGTCTATGGGAGATTATTAAATCGTTTGTAGTCTATTATCATGGGTTGTGGGAGATGTCTGATTGAGACAAACTATTTACACATGTGCATATTAAAACTACTTGTCCTACTTGTATGCTCTCACCTCATTTGGCAAGGGAGAAATAGATACACAGGGAACTCTATTAGTCAAGAAATTTTATATTGGATCTTGTTGTTTGAAAAACCACTTGCTTATGTGTTGGGTACAATGGTAGTAAGAATGCACAAGAAAGGAGTTTGTAGCATTGGTCAAATGTTGGACTTTCAGAGTCAGTTTGTGCCCTTTTTTGCAACTCGAAGACAATTTAGACTTAATGCAGCATTCAGAGAAGCATGTGCAGAATTGTGTGCATACACTTTCAGGTTGGAGGTTCCTGCAAATGATAACTTACTTGACAGATTCGGAGACTAGTATTTGCCAGCAGGAGGTGCTAATTGGTAGAGGTCCAAAACATCTCAATTCTATAGTCTATTGTTACCTCAGGTGGACTATGCTGGTAGATGCAATAAACAATGGAAGATGAACAAGTCTCAAGAATGGTGGGTTAAAAGACTGACAGTCATCTAAACCATGTATTTTCAAACATAAAGTTTTTCTATGCCGCTTGATTGTTGGTGCATTACCAGTTGGGGATCTTCTATTGATGAAGAATATTGTTGATGGCAAATGTCCTTATTGTAGGAAAAGTGAGTCAATTAAGCATGTATTTTGGTATTGTAAAACTATTAAAGAGTGGTGGAGATGGATATTGGCACGTGTACAGAGTTGGATTCCTACTAAATTGTCTCAGTTCACTCTTACTTTTGGGTTGTTTAATTTGTGTTCAGCAAGTCTTCAGTTTTCTATGCAGTCACTCAGAGTATGGTTTTTGTACTTCATATGGAATGCCACGAACTTTGTTGTGTTTGACAAAGTGTACCTTTGTAAAGTCACAGTGCCTTGGAACATTGTTCGACAGAAAAGTTTGGAAGACTTCCTTAGCATTTTGGATCATACCCTTTAAGAGGAGTGTTTAGGGTTTATGAGATTGGTGTAGCATGACGTCATATCACACTGTAATATACTGCAACTTAATTCCACAAAGAGAGAGAGAGAAGAGAGAGAGAGAGAGAGAGAGAGAGAGAGAGAGAGAGAGAGCTTTGTGTCTTGTTAGCCCATTGTTGATTTCCAAACAAAGTTTCTTGGAGGAGACTTATTGGCAATTCGAGCAGTTGACAATGCAGTGGACGTAAGAACTGTATATTTGTATGTATTTTTGAAGATAAAAGAAAGTTATTTACAGTTTATGTTTGGTTGACATTGCTTGCAGAATATAATCTTGACCGCTTTGATAGATTTGCTAGTTTGGCCCAATCGTTTGGTGATTCCGATCCTACCGGGAGATTACACGTGGAGGTGGACTCGCATATGCCTATGACATGTACTTGTTGGAATTTCACTTGCAGAGACGACCATTGTTTACAGCTTTTTGATGTTGAAGCCAGTTGCGGAATTGAAAGTTGGGCTAGTTGAGGATCAAGATGTTGCAAAGGATGATATCTAGGACGAGTTAGATCCTTATGCGGTGACCTACATCAGAAGAAAGCAGGGCTACTTATGGACAAGCTCAACAAAGATGAACACAAAATGCCCAGTTTGGAATGAAGCACATACATTTGATGTAAGTGGTGGTTAGATTTTCAGATCCTCAAGTGTCGTTGTCACGTTCAATGTGTTTCTTCATGAGTCACCTTCTGCGGTTGATCAAGCAAAGTAACTTGCTTCTGGTCATGGTTCTATGTGCAAGTAGAAGATTTGGAGTCACAAAATTTGACTATTCAACTTTTTGATCATGACCCATTTAAGCTCGATGATTTCATTGGGATAGGGCTCGTCTCTCTCAGTGGATTAGAACCCCAAGTTGAGCAAGACGTTTGGGTGGATGTTGTAGATAATCTAAAGAAGGATGAGCCAAAATTCAGAGGAAAGGTTCACATTCGTCTTATTTATCAACCACTGTCTGCAAAGGTGGCGGAGGATGACCATGAGGAGGGGCAATATGGTATAAAAGAGAGCAACATTGGTCTAGGAGTGGACACCCATGAGGCTGAGGACTTAGACGACTCAAGCTCGTAGGGCTTCATTTTTTCTTGGTCAAGAATTGAAGCCTCAAGCTTGTAAAATTGTGCAATGTGCTATGTTGGATTATAACCAAGGTGCAGCAGGCTGTCTTGACAAAAGGGCCCCAAATCATGTAAATCTGTTGGTGCTAAGGAAGGGGGCTCCTTGAAAGTTTCTTTCACACTGCTGTTTTTTGCCCATTTTGTTTGCCGGTAACTTGAGAATGCGGGTGAAATCCATTTTCTTCTTGTATGTGTACCGGAAGCAATGGGTTGCACTGCAATGTATGTCTTGTGCTCAAGTTGTTGACTTCAAATGAGAATAATTCCTACTCATCGTCACAGGAAGGTTGATGGGGCTCGCATCTTTGCGGAATTTTTTGTTGCTTGATGTACAAGTGTAAGATGGAAATGCCTCACATTTGGGGTTGAACTGCTGCCCTAGTTGGCAGAGAACAGATATGAGATATTAATATTTGTACTTAGTTTTCTTTTTTTATTTTAGGCATTTAAGCCTTTGATCTAGTCCAACTTGCCATATGTAATACATTCTTCCTTTTTCGAAGTATCCAAGCTCTCTCTCTCCCTCTCCCTCTCTCTCTCTCTCTCTCTCTCTCTCTCTCTCTTTCTTTGTGGATGCATTGAATCAGTGAACTAGCAATGATCTCAAGTTAATATGAATTTGAAACCAAGAGAAACATATGAAGATGGAGAGCAAGGAGTAGAGAAGATTGTGTACGATATATGTGCTCACAACACCCTTACACGACAAATTGGAGGATGCCAAAGAAGATGGAATTCATCAGGAGCTCAGGGTGTCCATGTTTGGTGCAATCTGAAATTATATTAAGTACTAAGTAGTCTCTTGTGAGATTGACTTTGACCTTTATTTGCTTGGTATGTTATGTGTGTAGTCAAACTTAGTCTAGTCTCATAGATAAAAGATCCTAACATCTAGTTAACAATCTGTTTGTTTTATGAAGACACATCCATGAATAGAGTCTCTCTCTCTCTCTCTCTCTCTATGTAACTAACCTCACAACCACCCCTCCACCCTCTCTCTCTCTCTCTCTCTCTCTCTCTCTCTCACACACACACACACACACACACACACACACACACACACACAACCACCCCCTCCACCCCATCTCTCTCTCTCTATCTCTCTCTCTGACACACACATACACACACACACAACCACCCCCTCCCCTCTCTCTCTCTCTCTCTCTCTCTCTCTCTCTCTCTCTCTCTCTCTCATTAGGGCCAATTTGAAGCAAAGAAGGTATGTCTAAAGACACAAAACAAAAAATACCAACTAGCATGGTGTAGAGGTCATCAAAAGTATCCAGCATTGGTACACTTTAAAAAGATTTCAACAAGCACCACCAGATGAGCTATTGAGCACCCAATTTAGACCTTCCTTTGTGAAAGTTATGGCTAAAAAGGTGAAAATTTCTAGAGAGAGAAACCAATAAGAAGGTGACATGTGTCCTAGAATGCCATATTGTTGGAGACATGGCTACATTTTTACGTCCTTAGGTATCCTTGTGAGAGAAGAAACAACCCAATTTTTCTTTGAATTGGCCCTAATGCCCTCCTTCACCCCGCCTCTCCCTCCACACACTCTTTCTCTCACACACACAATCCATGCATGCACGCACCTCCAACCTCTAATCATGCTAATTCACGATGGCGGTCATCTTGCTGCTCTACACTCAGTGCAGTTTGAAAAACTCTCTCTCTCTCTCTCTCTCTCTCTCTCTCTCTCTCTCTCTCTCTCTCTCTCGCTCGCTCTCGCTCTCTCTCTCTCTCTCTCTCTCTCTCTCTCTCTCGTTGAACGGTGAAACCTCTCAAAAGGAATCTGACAACAACAACAGACAATGTGGACGCTAATTGGAGGATGGAACAGTTGTTAACACGATTGCAAGCATACAAAGCTTTGATGAGATCGATAGAAGTAGTTGCAGGAGGGTTTCGCTAACAAGGATGGTGAGCCGACTCTGTATAGGTTAACACAACACCACAACCTGATTAATTTGCACCTTAATGTGCACCTTAATGTTGTTGGTTGTAGCCTTTGACAACCCAACCTATTTGTCCCCTACCTATTTGTCTCCTGACGTTGCTGGTTCAAGTAATGTTCTAATTGGAGGTAGGCAATGGGCTTTTGTTTTGGCTACTAATGTGCTGACGCTCTGTGTATTTTTAGCATTCCTTACTTTTGAGTTCTAAGTTTTAAGTTCATTCTATGCAATGGTCCATCATAAGAGTACCCGGTATGTGTGTGTGTGTGCACGTGCGACGTGCATGCGTGATTGCAATGGCGAGAATTTCGACTCAAGCAAAGAGGGTGTCAAAGGCTATTAAAGGCACCCGGTAATCATAGGGAATGTGCATGGAGGTAAGAGAAATCCATAGGCTAACAGGCAAGCAATGATGCTGACGGAGGGCTGCACCAATCTAGGAAGAAAATTTGAATCTTCATTGTTAATCGATTTAGAAAAAAAATGGCAAGATTCAAGAGAGAGTTTAGCTTGCAAATGCTTCATGCACATCATGTCTGCAAGGTGTTTCACTTGCCCTTGGACTAGAGGCTAGAGTCTTTTTATGCAATTGGTCTGCTTCATCAAAATTTTATAGTTTGCATGGCCAAGCACTGGCAATGTAGATCTTTGAAAAAGGTTGAGGCCATGCTTGGAGTAGCAAAGGGATCTGCATCAAGCATTGAGAGGTGCTCAAAACAGGTGACTTACTTCATGCGTCAATCCTGCACTACAACCATGGTCTCTCTCTCTCTCTCTCTCTCTCTCTCTCTCTCTCTCTCTCGCACACACACACACACACACACACGCACGCTCACCCGCGCACGCACACACACTCGCGCACATGCATAGTCACCCTGATTCAATTTTATTGTTAATGTACCTATACACATAGTCACCCCTGGTTCAATTGTATTGTTAATGTACCTATGCACGTACCTTTCATGCAATACATACCCTATCGAGAGGAAACCGTATGAAATGGGTTTGTGTGTTTATATTTCTTTTCATGTATAACCAAATTCCATATTGTAATTGGGTAGGGCCATTTCTGTGTGCAATTTATACTGGAAATGTATTGAGATATCTATGTGTGGGTAATTTGTACATGTGATCGTAAAGTGGTGAACGTAAAGAGGGTTGTGCTAATTGTTGTTAAAAGTTCATCTTGAAGGCTTTACCAAATGAATCAGTGACACTATGCAGGGTGTAGTTAGGCCTTTGCTTATCTATACTATCTAATGGGGGGAGGGATTCTGCCCCCCCCCTCCCTGCCACACGTCAACAGCACGTTCAATCGGCAAGTGTGGCCTGCAAGTTCGGCACACAGCGATCAGAAAGAGAGAGAGACAACTTGCACAAAAACCGAGAGAGAGGCGGGCGAACTTGCCGGCAAAGAAATGAAATGATATATTAACGACTTCAAAAGGCCAAAATGACCTATGAGACCAATCCGTTAGAAACTAGTGAATTTGATACCATGTCTGGGTACAAAAAGGAGATGCTAAAATGAATCTAGAAGTGCTACTAGCTGTGTGGGGAGAGAGAGAGAGAGAGAGAGAGAGAGAGAGAAGGCATTGAAATGTTATATTGACGTCTTCAAGAGGCCAAAATAAGCTATGTGACCAAAAGTTACATCCATGTGTGCCAACATAGAGAGAGAGAGAGAGAGAGAGAGAGAGAGAGAGAGAGAGAGAGAGAGAGAGAGGCAAGAATGCCCATCAATACTAGCACATGTGCCAAATGCAAGGGAAATGTCCAAATCACCATAAAGGAAAAAACCATAATTAACTTGCACGTTTATACGCAAGTGTAGCTACTTGCTTTGCTCCCTTGACCTGTAAGTGAAAGGCGTCTTTAGCCGCTGGGGTAGTTGGGGAACTTGCCTAGAGAAGCACACATGAAGAGGGTGTTCTGAATGGCGATCTCGCCGAGATGGGGTAAGAGGGAAATGGTGTCTACATTGAGGTTGATTGACGATGAGTGGGACCTGAAGGTGGTGAGCTTTTGTTGAGTGAATAGCAAGTCTGTATCACTATTGAAATGAGGTCATTCCAAAGCAATGTGGGGCGATACAGACTTGCCTTCACTCATGTAATTGCAATTGTTCATTCCGAAGCAGTGCCACATGGAAAAGGCCCAAATGACCACATTAGAATTTTATCATGGGTAAACAAGTATTAGTAGGTTATTGGTGATAGTGTCCATCAGGTGCGTGTCATGAGGAGTTGTATAAACACATACATACATGTATCCGTGTGGTAAGAGAGAGAGAGAGAGAGAGAGGGACCTTAGAACCAGGGCTCGATAAGTTTCTTTCCAAAAAACTTGGTTTAATTCTCAAATACACTAGATTTTTTTACTCTTTTAAGGTAGATTTCAAATTTTGAAGGTGGGATTAAAGGGTAGACCTAGGTAATTTTCGAGCACTACTCAAAAGACGAGAGAGAGAGAGAGTACTTTTCTTGATCTACTTTTATAAAATTTGTCAAGAGCAAGGGGCTTGAGGGTAAGAAGGGCCATGCTGCCGCCGGAGGCGGTGCCGTTTTACTAGTCTATATAAAAGTGCTTGGGTTTTGGAAGAATTTTAGAAAACCCTTCCACTTTTGGGGAAATATCCTTACAAGATCTTTAAGTTTTAACCAAAGTGGGTTGTCCCAAAGTGGTTAGTGTATTGGACTTCCATCCCTTAGGGGGTGGGTTCAACACCCCTTGGGCACACTTTGGACGTGGGCAAGGGATGGTCCGCGCGTCGTGGTCTGATGCTGAATAAAGTGTGGTTGTGACAAGCTGGCGATTGCCATCACTTTCAAAAAAAGATCTTTAAGTTTTAACCAATTTTTTTGTTTTCCAAGCATAATTTTGGATATTCAATTGCAAAACACGTCTTTCTTCAAAATTTTGGTGCTTGAAATTCACATTTGTGTGAGAAATTCACAATCCACCCGGGAGGTCCACTAGCAAAGTCCATCGACCAAGTCCACCAAGATGTCCACTAGCAAAGTCCACCAGGATGTCCATTAGCAAAGTCCACCGGCCAAGTCCATAGGAAGGTCTAATGAAGAAGGTGGTATAATCAGTAGCTGTAGTTTAGAACAAGTAAGATAAGTATTGTGATACCTATAGCCCTCCATTAGATGGCCGCCACTAGACCACTCACCATCCCGAGTGAGCGTATTCATCTAATTGGAAGCTGCTATAGGTGCCATAACATAGAGGTGTGTTGTGAAGCTGAAACCAACCCAAGACTATGTTGACCGCTGGGTCAACAACACAACATAACTCAAGTTTCGTACCAAAGTCTTATCGTTTGTGAGTTATGAAATGCTACGGATTATGGCTATAAACGTCATTTGCAATGAGTAGTTATTCTCGTTTCAGAAGCCGGGGTGCAATGGCACTTCCAGATTGTAAATACAAAGCCATTTGACCCTTTCAACCCCATTTTTGGTTAAACCTAAAGTAGCCTTAGTATATAAGGTACCTAGGCCATTTTGTAAAGGGAGGGGAACTTTAAATCATAATCTAAACTAGAGCGCTGCCATCTACTGTGTGTGAGAGAGAAAGAGAGTAAGCGTGAGCTTTATCCTCTCGCTACGCCCGGCTCGCTCAACACATTGGAGATCCGACTGCACCATTGTTGTAGGCTCGAGGAGATCTACGCGACAACGCCAAGCATTCCACGCGAGACGAAGCGCACACGCCGACGCATCTACGAGCTATTTGTGGCCGTAAGTGTATCAAACGATGTCTGTTTTTTGCGTGCTAGTAGTCTATAAAATCGTGGCGACATAAGCTACGCATAGGTACTCATAAATTTCAGTTTCGGGCACTTTCAAAATTCTGCTCTGTCATCCTATGCGTTTTCCGCAGACGGGTTTAGAGTGAGGGTTTTGAGTGTAGAAGCGTAGGGACAGGTGTATCATAGTGAGGGGATGGTGTTCCTTAAGTTTCGTACGAATCTGGCATGATTAGGTGAGTTACCTTCCGTATGTGTATATGTGGCTAGGTGGTGTAGTTGAGAGCAGTGAGGTTCTTGATTGCGGTTTTGGACATAGTTTCTACTTTTCCCTAACCAAAGCACTTGAACACAGTGGACTAAGTCTACTTGAACCAAGCAAAAGCTCTTAAGCCCAGAAATCATGTCTACCCTAGATTCAAACGCAGCTTACACAAGCTTGGAGATCCTGACGATAGAGGAATATCCTCCCACAATGGATCTTCCAAACTTGCAATTGATAAAGATCCATCTTGTTGAGAGAGTTTGGATGATTGGTCATGAGAGTGAAGGACTATATAGATACATTGATGACAATGAGGTCAATCTTTATAGGTGCTCAGATCCATACCTAGAAGAGATAACGGATTACAAGCTCTTATATGTCTACACATACGGAGTCGACTGTCAATGGAGATCTATAGTTGTCGACAAGTATGGACGAGAATAGAGAGTTGTAGAAAGCACAAACCCACAGACTGTACTAGAAAGAGGTGGATATTTGGTCAATGAAGGACCACAAATGCCTCCACCAAACACGAGAATTCCTATAGGAATTCCAAGAAGAGACCCACCAGGATTCCCTTCAAGAGCGATAACGAGAGAAGGATTGGGAGAGTATCTGGTTAGACTTATAGACAATCGACGAGTTAGACCATCCCAAGTCCAGAAATGGGTAAACATAATATACTCCGGAGATAAAGATCCGAGAGATCACGTAACGGCTTTTAGAAGAGTGATTAGAGTAGAGGAAGTTTCAGATTTTGCGACACAGTTTGCGGAATTTGGATTAACTCTAGAAGATGCTGCAACTACATGGTTCGACTCGGTGGAAAAATGGGATTTTGAGACCCTAGATGAGCTGTTTGAGGAGTTTATTGAAGAATTCTCGCCAAAAGGCATTGCTCACAACACGGTCTCGCAAATCCATAGATTCAAACAGAAAGAGGATGAATCAGTACGCAAAGCATCATTACGGCTCAAGAAATATGTTAAGCTCTGTCCGAGAGCAGAATTACCTACGCAAGCACGACTGATGCTGATCTTTATCCTGGGAATGAGACATGCAGGCCTTCAGAAGGATCTGCATATGATAAGGAGGATGACGCTAAATGAGTTAATCAAAGAAGCTCTTTATCTAGTGGATAACTGTGAGGCATACAAAGAAAAGGACTTAAAGAGTCAAGGAGATGACACATCCTCTCAGCACAGTGTTTCACAGATAAGTGAGTCCATTGCCAAGCCAACGGCACCTATTGATCAAGAAAAGCTTATCGACGACTTGGTCAAGAGGTTGATTCCTCTTGTAAGGTCTGATTCGGGAGAGCCAAAGTGGTGTGAAATTGAGAGAAAATGGACGAGCCATACGGGGGAAGAGTGCCATTATAGCATGGAAAATGCTAGGGAGAGGTATGTACAACCTGTTCCAGAAGCACCTATTCCACCTAGATACATTACGGGGAATGCGCCAGGACCAGTAGGAGTTTTAAGGCCACAGCTTGTCTTAGGACAACAACCTCCGCTGCCAGGTGCTAGAATTCCAGTAGACATGAGATACATGCCAAGGATGGAAGCATCAAATAAACCAACGCCAGTACCAGCTACAATGTGGTATAGCAACCAAAGTGAGTACTACCCTTCGGAGCAACAAAATGTCAGAGAAACACATGGAGTGGTGAGGCCGGTACAACCTCCACCTCCTGGGTTTCAGTCGAAAGAAAGAAGGTATGAAATGGACGAAAGGACATTGCGATTCATTGCAAATAGCGGCTTATCTAGGTCAAAGCTTGCTTATAGCCAAGAGGAAATACTAAAAGAATCTCCTCAACCAGAGACAGATTTTCACAAAAGTCGTGACAACCACTTGGTCAAACAATGTCCTCATACGGAGTTCACTGAAGTAAAAGCCTATTGTCTTGAGTGTGGCATCACTCACTTGATCCCCGATTGCCCAAAAAACCCAAACCAAATCAGGAAAATCACGACAAATGTATTAGGGATTGTTCAGCTACCTAGTAGCTCAGAAAATGAAAATGTCATACCAGTTCAAGTGGTTACGAGAGCACAAGCTCCAAATAAAGCTGATGAGAATCCAGAGACAAAGAACACGAAAAGTGACACGAGTCCAAAGATAGATGATGGACCAAAGACAGAATCAAAGAAGCTCTTTATCTAGTGGATAACTGTGAGGCATACAAAGAAAAGGACTTAAAGAGTCAAGGAGATGACACATCCTCTCAACACAGTGTTTCACAGATAAGTGAGTCCATTGCCAAGCCAACGGCACCTATTGATCAAGAAAAGCTTATCGACGACTTGGTCAAGAGGTTGATTCCTCTTGTAAGGTCTGATTCGGGAGAGCCAAAGTGGTGTGAAATTGAGAGAAAATGGACGAGCCATACGGGGGAAGAGTGCTATTATAGCATGGAAAATGCTAGGGAGAGGTATGTACAACCTGTTCCAGAAGCACCTATTCCACCTAGATACATTACGGGGAATGCGCCAGGACCAGTAGGAGTTTTAAGGCCACAGCTTGTCTTAGGACAACAACCTCCGCTGCCAGGTGCTAGAATTCCAGTAGACATGAGATACATGCCAAGGATGGAAGCATCAAATAAACCAACGCCAGTACCAGCTACAATGTGGTATAGCAACCAAAGTGAGTACTACCCTTCGGAGCAACAAAATGTCAGAGAAACACATGGAGTGGTGAGGCCGGTACAACCTCCACCTCCTGGGTTTCAGTCGAAAGAAAGAAGGTATGAAATGGACGAAAGGACATTGCGATTCATTGCAAATAGCGGCTTATCTAGGTCAAAGCTTGCTTATAGCCAAGAGGAAATACTAAAAGAATCTCCTCAACCAGAGACAGATTTTCACAAAAGTCGTGACAACCACTTGGTCAAACAATGTCCTCATACGGAGTTCACTGAAGTAAAAGCCTATTGTCTTGAGTGTGGCATCACTCACTTGATCCCCGATTGCCCAAAAAACCCAAACCAAATCAGGAAAATCACGACAAATGTATTAGGGATTGTTCAGCTACCTAGTAGCTCAGAAAATGAAAATGTCATACCAGTTCAAGTGGTTACGAGAGCACAAGCTCCAAATAAAGCTGATGAGAATCCAGAGACAAAGAACACGAAAAGTGACACGAGTCCAAAGATAGATGATGGACCAAAGACAGAATCAAAGAAGCTCTTTATCTAGTGGATAACTGTGAGGCATACAAAGAAAAGGACTTAAAGAGTCAAGGAGATGACACATCCTCTCAACACAGTGTTTCACAGATAAGTGAGTCCATTGCCAAGCCAACGGCACCTATTGATCAAGAAAAGCTTATCGACGACTTGGTCAAGAGGTTGATTCCTCTTGTAAGGTCTGATTCGGGAGAGCCAAAGTGGTGTGAAATTGAGAGAAAATGGACGAGCCATACGGGGGAAGAGTGCCATTATAGCATGGAAAATGCTAGGGAGAGGTATGTACAACCTGTTCCAGAAGCACCTATTCCACCTAGATACATTACGGGGAATGCGCCAGGACCAGTAGGAGTTTTAAGGCCACAGCTTGTCTTAGGACAACAACCTCCGCTGCCAGGTGCTAGAATTCCAGTAGACATGAGATACATGCCAAGGATGGAAGCATCAAATAAACCAACGCCAGTACCAGCTACAATGTGGTATAGCAACCAAAGTGAGTACTACCCTTCGGAGCAACAAAATGTCAGAGAAACACATGGAGTGGTGAGGCCGGTACAACCTCCACCTCCTGGGTTTCAGTCGAAAGAAAGAAGGTATGAAATGGACGAAAGGACATTGCGATTCATTGCAAATAGCGGCTTATCTAGGTCAAAGCTTGCTTATAGCCAAGAGGAAATACTAAAAGAATCTCCTCAACCAGAGACAGATTTTCACAAAAGTCGTGACAACCACTTGGTCAAACAATGTCCTCATACGGAGTTCACTGAAGTAAAAGCCTATTGTCTTGAGTGTGGCATCACTCACTTGATCCCCGATTGCCCAAAAAACCCAAACCAAATCAGGAAAATCACGACAAATGTATTAGGGATTGTTCAGCTACCTAGTAGCTCAGAAAATGAAAATGTCATACCAGTTCAAGTGGTTACGAGAGCACAAGCTCCAAATAAAGCTGATGAGAATCCAGAGACAAAGAACACGAAAAGTGACACGAGTCCAAAGATAGATGATGGACCAAAAACAGAATCAAAGAAGCTCTTTATCTAGTGGATAACTGTGAGGCATACAAAGAAAAGGACTTAAAGAGTCAAGGAGATGACACATCCTCTCAACACAGTGTTTCACAGATAAGTGAGTCCATTGCCAAGCCAACGGCACCTATTGATCAAGAAAAGCTTATCGACGACTTGGTCAAGAGGTTGATTCCTCTTGTAAGGTCTGATTCGGGAGAGCCAAAGTGGTGTGAAATTGAGAGAAAATGGACGAGCCATACGGGGGAAGAGTGCTATTATAGCATGGAAAATGCTAGGGAGAGGTATGTACAACCTGTTCCAGAAGCACCTATTCCACCTAGATACATTACGGGGAATGCGCCAGGACCAGTAGGAGTTTTAAGGCCACAGCTTGTCTTAGGACAACAACCTCCGCTGCCAGGTGCTAGAATTCCAGTAGACATGAGATACATGCCAAGGATGGAAGCATCAAATAAACCAACGCCAGTACCAGCTACAATGTGGTATAGCAACCAAAGTGAGTACTACCCTTCGGAGCAACAAAATGTCAGAGAAACACATGGAGTGGTGAGGCCGGTACAACCTCCACCTCCTGGGTTTCAGTCGAAAGAAAGAAGGTATGAAATGGACGAAAGGACATTGCGATTCATTGCAAATAGCGGCTTATCTAGGTCAAAGCTTGCTTATAGCCAAGAGGAAATACTAAAAGAATCTCCTCAACCAGAGACAGATTTTCACAAAAGTCGTGACAACCACTTGGTCAAACAATGTCCTCATACGGAGTTCACTGAAGTAAAAGCCTATTGTCTTGAGTGTGGCATCACTCACTTGATCCCCGATTGCCCAAAAAACCCAAACCAAATCAGGAAAATCACGACAAATGTATTAGGGATTGTTCAGCTACCTAGTAGCTCAGAAAATGAAAATGTCATACCAGTTCAAGTGGTTACGAGAGCACAAGCTCCAAATAAAGCTGATGAGAATCCAGAGACAAAGAACACGAAAAGTGACACGAGTCCAAAGATAGATGATGGACCAAAGACAGAATCAAAGAAGCTCTTTATCTAGTGGATAACTGTGAGGCATACAAAGAAAAGGACTTAAAGAGTCAAGGAGATGACACATCCTCTCAACACAGTGTTTCACAGATAAGTGAGTCCATTGCCAAGCCAACGGCACCTATTGATCAAGAAAAGCTTATCGACGACTTGGTCAAGAGGTTGATTCCTCTTGTAAGGTCTGATTCGGGAGAGCCAAAGTGGTGTGAAATTGAGAGAAAATGGACGAGCCATACGGGGGAAGAGTGCTATTATAGCATGGAAAATGCTAGGGAGAGGTATGTACAACCTGTTCCAGAAGCACCTATTCCACCTAGATACATTACGGGGAATGCGCCAGGACCAGTAGGAGTTTTAAGGCCACAGCTTGTCTTAGGACAACAACCTCCGCTGCCAGGTGCTAGAATTCCAGTAGACATGAGATACATGCCAAGGATGGAAGCATCAAATAAACCAACGCCAGTACCAGCTACAATGTGGTATAGCAACCAAAGTGAGTACTACCCTTCGGAGCAACAAAATGTCAGAGAAACACATGGAGTGGTGAGGCCGGTACAACCTCCACCTCCTGGGTTTCAGTCGAAAGAAAGAAGGTATGAAATGGACGAAAGGACATTGCGATTCATTGCAAATAGCGGCTTATCTAGGTCAAAGCTTGCTTATAGCCAAGAGGAAATACTAAAAGAATCTCCTCAACCAGAGACAGATTTTCACAAAAGTCGTGACAACCACTTGGTCAAACAATGTCCTCATACGGAGTTCACTGAAGTAAAAGCCTATTGTCTTGAGTGTGGCATCACTCACTTGATCCCCGATTGCCCAAAAAACCCAAACCAAATCAGGAAAATCACGACAAATGTATTAGGGATTGTTCAGCTACCTAGTAGCTCAGAAAATGAAAATGTCATACCAGTTCAAGTGGTTACGAGAGCACAAGCTCCAAATAAAGCTGATGAGAATCCAGAGACAAAGAACACGAAAAGTGACACGAGTCCAAAGATAGATGATGGACCAAAGACAGAATCAAAGAAGCTCTTTATCTAGTGGATAACTGTGAGGCATACAAAGAAAAGGACTTAAAGAGTCAAGGAGATGACACATCCTCTCAACACAGTGTTTCACAGATAAGTGAGTCCATTGCCAAGCCAACGGCACCTATTGATCAAGAAAAGCTTATCGACGACTTGGTCAAGAGGTTGATTCCTCTTGTAAGGTCTGATTCGGGAGAGCCAAAGTGGTGTGAAATTGAGAGAAAATGGACGAGCCATACGGGGGAAGAGTGCTATTATAGCATGGAAAATGCTAGGGAGAGGTATGTACAACCTGTTCCAGAAGCACCTATTCCACCTAGATACATTACGGGGAATGCGCCAGGACCAGTAGGAGTTTTAAGGCCACAGCTTGTCTTAGGACAACAACCTCCGCTGCCAGGTGCTAGAATTCCAGTAGACATGAGATACATGCCAAGGATGGAAGCATCAAATAAACCAACGCCAGTACCAGCTACAATGTGGTATAGCAACCAAAGTGAGTACTACCCTTCGGAGCAACAAAATGTCAGAGAAACACATGGAGTGGTGAGGCCGGTACAACCTCCACCTCCTGGGTTTCAGTCGAAAGAAAGAAGGTATGAAATGGACGAAAGGACATTGCGATTCATTGCAAATAGCGGCTTATCTAGGTCAAAGCTTGCTTATAGCCAAGAGGAAATACTAAAAGAATCTCCTCAACCAGAGACAGATTTTCACAAAAGTCGTGACAACCACTTGGTCAAACAATGTCCTCATACGGAGTTCACTGAAGTAAAAGCCTATTGTCTTGAGTGTGGCATCACTCACTTGATCCCCGATTGCCCAAAAAACCCAAACCAAATCAGGAAAATCACGACAAATGTATTAGGGATTGTTCAGCTACCTAGTAGCTCAGAAAATGAAAATGTCATACCAGTTCAAGTGGTTACGAGAGCACAAGCTCCAAATAAAGCTGATGAGAATCCAGAGACAAAGAACACGAAAAGTGACACGAGTCCAAAGATAGATGATGGACCAAAGACAGAATCAAAGAAGCTCTTTATCTAGTGGATAACTGTGAGGCATACAAAGAAAAGGACTTAAAGAGTCAAGGAGATGACACATCCTCTCAACACAGTGTTTCACAGATAAGTGAGTCCATTGCCAAGCCAACGGCACCTATTGATCAAGAAAAGCTTATCGACGACTTGGTCAAGAGGTTGATTCCTCTTGTAAGGTCTGATTCGGGAGAGCCAAAGTGGTGTGAAATTGAGAGAAAATGGACGAGCCATACGGGGGAAGAGTGCTATTATAGCATGGAAAATGCTAGGGAGAGGTATGTACAACCTGTTCCAGAAGCACCTATTCCACCTAGATACATTACGGGGAATGCGCCAGGACCAGTAGGAGTTTTAAGGCCACAGCTTGTCTTAGGACAACAACCTCCGCTGCCAAGTGCTAGAATTCCAGTAGACATGAGATACATGCCAAGGATGGAAGCATCAAATAAACCAACGCTAGTACCAGCTACAATGTGGTATAGCAACCAAAGTGAGTACTACCCTTCGGAGCAACAAAATGTCAGAGAAACACATGGAGTGGTGAGGCCGGTACAACCTCCACCTCCTGGGTTTCAGTCGAAAGAAAGAAGGTATGAAATGGACGAAAGGACATTGCGATTCATTGTAAATAGCGGCTTATCTAGGTCAAAGCTTGCTTATAGCCAAGAGGAAATACTAAAAGAATCTCCTCAACCAGAGACAGATTTTCACAAAAGTCGTGACAACCACTTGGTCAAACAATGTCCTCATACAGAGTTCACTGAAGTAAAAGCCTATTGTCTTGAGTGTGGCATCACTCACTTGATCCCCGATTGCCCAAAAAACCCAAACCAAATCAGGAAAATCACGACAAATGTATTAGGGATTGTTCAGCTACCTAGTAGCTCAGAAAATGAAAATGTCGTACCAGTTCAAGTGGTTACGAGAGCACAAGCTCCAAATAAAGCTGATGAGAATCCAGAGACAAAGAACATGAAAAGTGACACGAGTCCAAAGATAGATGATGGACCAGAGACAGATGCACCTAGTCAGAAAACCAAGAGCAAACGAAATAGCTGGAAAGTTAGAAAGACCAGGATGAAAGCACGCAGGGAACGAGAGCAAAAATCCCTAGCTGAGAAGCTTACCAAAGCTAAGGAGAAGATAAAACAACATGAAGAAAAGGAGGCACCTTCTCTTACACAGATGGTTAAACCTCTAGAAGAACCATCCACGGATGAGAAACCGAGAAGTGCTAGTTCAGGAGGATGTGTGTTGGTAGAGAAGGTTAATGAGACATTAGATGCCCTCTTGAAAGCCTATGATGTGAGGCTCAAAAACAACCAAACCCAAAAACACAGGTGGATGACATATCCCTATGCGGAACTAGAAAAGCAAAGGTTTGAAATGTGCCAAAAAATGATTCAAACAACCCAAGCTTTACTAGAACCACCAGTTGCAAAACGTGAGGATGTGATCCGTGTCCTGCCTACACAAGTAATCCCACCAAACCAGGAACTAAAAGAGCCAGATTCTAGTCATGAGCACAGAACAAATCTCAAAGACCCAGCATTAGAACCAAGGATAGTACTGAATACCATGGATAACTCTTCCGACGGATTTCACCAAGATATGCCTGAGGATTGTAAAGAGATAGATGGTCTTGACAAATTGTGGAAACAAATCAGAGAGTCCAATGAAGCCGATGACCTAAGAAGACTAGTAGACAAGAACGGTGATGAACGAGGAGTGTTTCTACCACCAATAGAGGAATTTGAGACTGGATCTCAAATGAATCTAGACGTGCAATCGTATTGGGGTGACAAAGGATCTGTACAATCTATGGATAGTCAACCCCATTCTCTAAGAACACTACCGTCCTACATGGGAGATTACGAGACCAAGTCAGATGTGGTTGCAGTCCCATCACAGAGACTGTCTCCCAACAAGGCCATCGATTCAAAGGGGCTAGTACATATTCTATCTACCCCAGTCACCTGTACAATCATGTTAGCCGAGTTGCTCAGAATAAAACCAAACATGTGGGCTAATGTGGGTAAATGTCTAGAGAAATTTGTTGTAAAAACCCCAATGACTCAAATCGAGGAAGGCATCAAAGAGCTTGAAATGCCTCAACTAAATACTAGGCCAGTGCCATTAAACAAGGTAGGCAAGTATTACGAGGGAGAATATGGAAACACCACCCTTCCTGTGGAATTCAATGGTGTAAAAACCATGGCAATCCTTGACACTGGAGCTGGTGTGGCCATTGCAACCAAATAGGTTTGGAAAAAATGGGGAAAACCTGCCTTGATATCCACATGAATGACCCTGCAGCTTGCAGACGGACACAAGAAAAAGCCCCTAGGACTGCTAGAAAAAGTACTTGTTACTTCTTGTGGCATTGAATATGAACACACTTTTGCTGTTGTTGACTTTGGCAAGAAGAACAACTATGACATCATTCTGGGAAGACCATTCATGCGACAATTGAAAATGTTCCAAGATTGGGGTTATGACCAAATATACATGAGACATATGGAAACCATAACAAAGATAAACTTGAGGGACCATAGCTATAGGGATGTGATGAGAACACCGGTTGAGGAGTTTGATTCCACCACAGTAGCAGGATCAGAACTCCCAGCTTGGTTAGGTAAGCCTAAAGAACTGTGGATGTGTGGAGCTTCACAATGTGGTAGCTTGAAACGTGAGGAATGTATCCTAGAGCGGGTTATAGAGGATAGGGACTATATCCCAGAACCATTTCCTAAAGAAGAGTTAGAGCCTTTTGGATGGGAACACATCTTGGCTACTCTGGACGTGTGCGCCGTGGAGGATGCTCCCACAACAAAGTTTTGTGATGAAAATGGCTATGATGTCGTTCCTTATTTTGCAGTGAGTGTAATCCACGAAAACAAAGAGATCCAGACATCAGCAAGCTCTTAAAATAAGGAGCAAACAAAGAAATGTGGAGAATCAAAAGATGAAGAAGACGACGATTTCTATGGCTCTGTAGAACACTTTGAGCTTCAAGAAGATCAACGACACGGGAATCAATGTCATTGCTACACGAATAAAGTGCATCAAAAGTGGATTTCAAAGTCCTCGGGGAAGACACAGCCACCACAAGAATCCTCATACATGGCTCCTAATAAGGATGCAAAGACTCAGCTAGGAGGAATACGACCAGAGCAACGAGCTAACAATGCTCTAATCAATGGGCTAGAAAAGTCCTCCAAGAAACTACCACCCACGAGCAAACAGATAGTAACTTTCCACTACTAGCCAAAAAATCAAGGGAAAGTACAAGAAGTCAACCTTGCTGAGGATAGTAGCGATAGTGATGAATCTTACGACATCCCCTATCATCAACTCAGGCCATCACTATCACCAACCCCTTCAGCAACAACCATGACAGGTCAAAAGAACAGGACAACAAGTCAAAGCCAAAAATCTCGACAAATCTGGATACCAAAAACCCAGATCGGCCAAAAACAGATATGGATCAAGAAGACAAAGATCTCTAATGACAAATCACAAGATCCAACACCAAAACAAAAACAAGGAAAGCGTGCATGAACGGGTAAGAATATCACAAAGTCGCAATCTTTCACAACTCAGGTTTGGGCTCCAAAGAAGTTGATTCAAGCACAAAAAAGTCAGGAATTCATTTGGATTCCAAAACAACCACAGTATCAACTTTCAAAGCCTAAATCCCGTCCCCAACCAAGCGTACAAGGGCTGAAGCAAAGACCACTGTCGACTCACACAACAAAAAGGTGGATCTTAAAGAAGTCTCTTCAAACACAAACGAAGCACGGGCAAGTATGGGTTCCCAAACGAGTGTCAGCAACAAAACAACCAATAATCGCAAAGAAATGGGTCCCAAAGAAGAACAACAAAACTGTTGTCAGTGCATCGCCGCTTGAATTCTTACAATTCTTCCTACGATTACAGTACAGTTAGAAGAGAGCAAGTCACTTCAATCAAGCAACGATACAGGAGCTTCAAAGACCATTACATTGCTTATAATAGGAAGCCTCGCCAACAAATGCCAATAAGCAAATTGCGTATACCCACATCTTGCACAATATAAATCTTTTCCATGCATTGACTGTGTATGCATAATAGGGCTACATTACAAGGCCTGCATAGGCACAACTTTTAATTGCCCAAGCACAACACATACCCTTTGCGATACCCTGTCGTAAAGGATGACTCCAAATAGGAAGGGGGGAGGCATTCTGAATGCGGACCTAACATTATGACTATTAGAGGGCAATGTTTTGTGAGATGCATTGAATTTTTGCATTTTATTGTGATAATTTTTTGACGAATTTAGAGTATATGCCCTCATAGTAGTGTTACAAAGGAGTATGGGGACAAAATCCATATATGAGCCCCTAGGGACATGTGTATAGTGTACATAGCATTTAGATTTCTATTTGAATGATTTTTCTTTTATTGAGTTGTTTTAAGATTTTCTTTGTTTATTATTAAGAAAAATAAAAAAATCCATAATCCACATGAAGAAAAGACTGAGGAGAGGCATGAGCACTACAAAGAGAAGAAGGTACAGGAAAACGATGAAACTTCACCAAGTATGTCTCAACAGCCACTACAATAGCCGAAGAACTTGTCACAAAGCAGTGTCAACATGCAACCGACAAGTCATACAAGTCAGAGTCGAGTAGCTAAGTCACAAAATGAGTGAGGTATTAGTCCCAAAGCTTCAAGGTAATATTCTATGTGGTCTAAGTGTCTTAGCTATTCTAGGTACTGCTCAAGTTGGAAGAGTTGAGCATATTTACATTGTGTCGCTCATGCTGGTATAGGTGAGCAAAAGAGTCGAAGTCTAAGTACTTAAGTCTGGTGAAGTGAAGGAGAAGGTCCAAAAGACACTCACGTACTGAGCACAGTGAGATACGAGTGGAGAAACTTCTACATCGACAACCCTTCTTGGAAAGGTGGAAGCTATTGAGACATCTTTTGATGTCACATGTGCTACATTTATTCCTCGAAACACCCATCATCTCCTTCTTTCACATTGCATGCTTTTGGTGACAAATTTCTCATATGCATATAGAGTGTCCCATAATTGGCACTTGCATCAGGCACTCTTTTCGTGTTTCACCCAAGCACTCACCTTTCATGAACATGTACTTCACGTTCAACTGCTCAACTCCAATAAGAGCGTATACCAAAGGCATTTTTTTTTCCACCGGGTTTTTTTCCCTTTGGTCATCCAGGTTTTAGAACCTAATCTAAAGACACCTATCACCATCCTCTTGTACATATTCCTTCTACATCAACAATAAGGAAATTCTACTCAAATCAATTGACAAATGAATTGGAGCACCAATTTCAGATCATAGCATACTTCTCCTCAATGGCGAGTCGAAGAATGGCCTACAATGACAAAGCTGCAGACAACACTAACAACATGATTACACAGGAACAAAGAAGTCCCCAATGAAGAATAGCAGACATAAAAGTAATCAGAGGATCTCAAAAGATAAATGGTTATGATGATAGATGTCCACTCTAATGGATCATAGTTCTTGTTGTGGTTCGACAAAGTTACAAGCAGTGCAACAGATGAAGCCAAAACGACAGCAAAGACCACATCGCCATCGACAATCAGGTCATGTCGGGGACGACATGAACACGGAAGGGGGGAGTGTTGACCGCTGGGTCAACAACACAACATAACTCAAGTTTCGTACCAAAGTCTTATCTTTTACGAGTTATGAAATGCTGTGGATTATGGCTATAAACGTCATTTGTAATGAGTAGTTATTCTAGTTTCAAAAGCCGGGGTGCAATGGCACTTCCAGATTGTAAATACAAAGCCATTTGACCCTTTCAACCCCATTTTTGGTTAAACCTAAGGTAGCCTTAGTATATAAGGTACCTAGGTCATTTTGTAAAGGGGGGGGAACTTTAATCATAATCTAAACTAGAGCGCTGCCGTCTACTGTGTGTGAGAGAGAAAGAGAGTGAGCGTGAGCTTTATCCTCTCGCTACGCCCGGCTCGCTCAACACATTGGAGATCTGACTGCACCATTGATGTAGGCTCGAGGAGAGCTACGCGACAACGCCAAGCATTCCACGCGAGACGAAGCGCACACGCCGACGCATCTACGAGCTATTTGTGGCCGTAAGTGTATCAAATGATGTCTGTTTTCTGTGTGCTAGTAGTCTATAAAATCGGCGACATAAGCTACGCATAGGTACTCATAAATTTCAGTTTCGGGCACTTTCAAAATTCTGCTCTGTCATCCTACGCGTTTTTCGCAGACGCATTTAGAGTGAGGTTTTTGAGTGTAGAAGCGTAGGGACAAGTGTATCCTAGTGAGGGGATGGTGTTCCTTAAGTTTCGTACGAATCTGGCATGATTAGGTGAGTTACCTTCCGTATGTGTATATGTGGCTAGGTGGTGTAGTTGAGAGCAATGAGGTTCTTGATTGTGGTTTAGTTGGCCTTCCAGAGTGTTGTATGTGTAGGATGGTCTCAGCCTGACAAGCTAAAGAGATTTCCTCCGTGTGCCTATCGTGTCATCCGTGTCCTCGATTGACATTATGTTGATCTAGGTAGTGTTTGCATGCACTTCATGGGTGTGTGAGTCGCTTCCGCAATAGACTACCAAACCACAGTGTACTGAAAGGTGATGATAAAGTAGCTCTGAAATTCAACGATCGGACAAATCAAGTCTCTAGATGATAATACAATAATTGAAAGTGGTATGTACAATGAACCTAAAGCTACAAGCTGCACTAGAACTACCCACTGTGGGATGGCAAGTCCTCCCAAGGATACTGTTGCTATTGAGGAGGAGGTATTGGTGTGGGAAATGGCGTGGTATCATGTAGGGAGCATAACCTAGCATAGTCTGTGGTGAAGCATGAGTACGCTGTTGTTGCCAAGGAATAGCCTATGTGTGAAGAAAAGTTAGTTGTGGCAAACTTGTGGAGACCCAAGTGTTTGAGCTCGTCTTCTAAGTAGAAGTCTAAGAGTCGAGTCAAAGGTGACAACAGATCAAAAGATAGTTGTACTTTGGTGCCTTTAAGAGAAAGCAACTTGGACTCAACTGTCATCATCATTGTCGAACACATCGCTGCTTTCTTCCTGGTTGTCCAGGTCTTCCTTGCCAGCAGCTGCCTTTTCCTGGGTCACTGGTGTCTGTCTCGTAAACCATTGTGTAAGTGATGAGCTGTTTGGATTTATTTGAGAGATCAAAACAAGTACTTGTACTTGACATGCAATCTACCCAAGTGTAGATATGTGACTGGATGGTTGTCATGCAATGAGTGATGGAAAGAGAGATGGAGAGAGTGTGTTGTGTTAGTATGATGAGTATCGAGTAGATGGATGAGAGAGGTTGTGCTATTGGGTGTGTAAGAGAAAGAGAAGAGAGATGGGACAAGAGTGGGAGATGGGACACTTCATGGATGTATGGTGTAATCAATGCATGGTTGTGTGCATCTCTATCATCCGAACAAGATTTCTCAACTATAGGCAAAACAACTCTAGCCACAATGGCTTTGCTAGAACTTGCAGTATCTTTGACAAAACCTATATGCATAGACGTAGGCATCAATGCCCTACACAACATTCTAGATGCCCTTAAAAAGAAGAACGTGGGCCATCATGTAAGCCCACAATAAGTAGTTGTCCCCATGAAACATGTCCCCAACTGACAGCATCTTGGGTACATCATTGTGATTGTCACCCATAGAGAATGACTGCACTTCAAGTGGAAAGTGCTAGAAAAGAGGAAAAACAAAGTAGAAATAATAAGTGCTAAAGAACACAACCCAATACATTTGCAATGAGCCTATTTTGCTGAAAATTACAAACACAAGATTTTTGTAGAAAAGGACAAAGTCACTTGTGCATTGTCATCTATCACGGAAAGGAGGTCTAAATGAGCGCAAAGGAAACATTTGGAATCATGGAGCTCTACCAATTCATCTAAAGTATATGTCCACCTGCAAACTCTCACTAAGAATCACCAGAATCGGAGAAAGTCGGTAGAAGGGTGCTTACAACGCTGCCCAAGAGGACGTGACTTGTTTGGATACCAATTGAAGAAATTAGGGCTACAAGAATGCACAACCAGCTTGGAGAAGAAGATGAAGGTTCATTCCTGCTAGCTTCGGCTGATATAATGGTCGCATCTTGTCGCTCTCAGTGATGAGATTGGTGGCTATGGTGGATAGCTTAGGCTATCATTCATGATTATAATGAAGCAATATGAGCAGCCACACAAAGCTGAATCTACACACTCAAAACTCAATGAAGATGGACTGAGCACAACTAGTTTATTGCAACCAAGAGGAGATACGTAGAGGGGCCTTATATAGGCATTCTAGGAGGCCATGGATGACATCATGAGTGATGTGTGAGCTCAAGAATCAGCTCCTAAGAGTCAAAACTCGTGGATACCCCTTCATGTGAGCATATGGCCATGGTCATATGTGGCATGGGAAGTTAATGTAGGAACCTCCAAAGTAAAGTAGCCAATCCTCTTAGTCAAGTGCCAAAAGGCAAGAGAGGAGCCCCATAGGTGGTGGGATCTAGGCACAAACCCTAGCAAACCTCCCCTTTTGTTTGTGTAGAGATCACCATAAACAAAATTTTCTTCTAGTGGGGTCTATGTCTCCCATCTAGATATGCTCACAAATATTCCTCCCCTGGAGAGTGGTGGAAACTAGGTGTAGGAAATACAAAGAAACAATCCTCCCCTTGAGAGTGTGCAACAAAGGTAGGATCCAAATAGTTATGATGCCTCAATAGTTGTTGTCGATGTAGCAAATGGTGGTGTCGTCTTCATCATTGGACTCTGCTAGATTCACGTTGCCTTTGACTTTGGTTTTGTCGAAGTTGGTTTTCCCTTTGTCTTTGCTTGCTGAAGTACCTGCATCTTTGAACATACAGAATTTTGAACCATGATTAGTCTTGCCACAATAAGTGCATGGATTCACTTTGTACCAGTCCTTGGACTCGTGATTGGTTCTATCATAGTGCTTGCATCTTTTGCGTGGTGAAGTTACTACAAAGCACCTACTGCTAATTCTTTTGGCTTGAGCTTTTTGTTATTCTCCTGAAGAGAATTGATGACATCCTCTAGCATGTGAATGGGCCTTTTTCTTTGAGTACTATCACTATCTAACCATAGCTTGAATGTAGTACAGCTTTGAGAAGTACAGCAACTTGGTCTTTGTTGTCCACAAGTGAGTTATATATGCCAACTGCGTACATATACTCTTTAGCCTATTGACTAGAGAGGGTAACTCCTCTCCACTCTCCATGGTAAGGCCATAGAGCTACATCTTTAGAAAGATCTTTGAATGCTTGGCAATACCAAAGTGTCGCTCTAAAGTGGTCCAAGCTTCATGAGCTGTGGGGCAGTCATCAAGATAGTGTATATATTTATCTCCTAATGAAGTGAGAAGCATTCCAAGTGCTTGCTCATCTTTGGTATGATACTGTGCTTGGGGTTGTCTTGTTTCTACCCTTTCACCATCCCCCAAAGGTTTAACTACAGACCATAGTTGTTTCTTCATCATATACCCCTTGATCTTGGCCTGCCAAGTCTTAAACCCTTGCCCGTCAAACACTATTAGTACCTCTTTGCCCATAGTGTGTGGATATGTAGAATGGTGCACTCGAAGATGTGAGTGAGAGGAAGGTCTTACCCAAGACGTGGGTAGTGTCTAATCCTCAAGTGCAAAAGATATAACATAAAGAACACAAGCATATCATCTCCATAAGTGATCATGACCACCACAATTTTGTTTGCGGAAGCTTTAATGAAGTGTAGAATTTTGAAGTAACTCTCCAATTAGTTCGGAGTATCTCTTCAAAAAAATTCAATCTTTGAGGTCCTTGAGGCTTTGGTAGATAGCCTTTGAAGACCCGAGCTTGAAGACCTTGAAGGTTGAATGGCTTGATTGAAGCTTTGGCTTGCTTTGAAGGCTTAGGCTCTAAAGCTTTGGCGAAACAAGGCCTTTGTGATGAATGCTTTTTAGCTACTATCTTCTGCCTTGGGATGATGAAAAATCCATGAGACACCACCTTTAGGAAGACAACCCTCTTGAGAATGAAGAGAATCTTCAATGCAGCTTAACATGAGAACTGGGCTTTAGGAGGGTGATTTAAGAGGCTTTGTGTGTGGGAGATGTGAGTACATCACGTGGGAATCGTCATTGGTGGACCCGACCACTTTGTAGGTTGTGTTGAATAGGTGTGGTCGCATCCGGAGCCAGGAAAAAGAAACAGTGCGTGGGTGCACCCTCTTCTGAAACCGAAATTAGTATAGAGTCTAGCTGAGCGCCTGGGAGAGATCCGCGTTGTGGACTTGAGCTAATATAAACCCATGAGCATTGAGCCCACGTATCTAAGAGCCTAATTTAGACTATACACATGTAACCACACCACCTCCTTTGTCTGCTTGTCGGTAGAGCCTGCGCAGAGTATTATAAGCTTACACAGACAATGAGCCCGAGAGTTCATTGAGCAAATGAGCACCAACTTGAGAGCTTAATAGCTCATGTAAAAGCTCTTGAAAAATATGATTATCACCCACACTTAATGGTAGGAAATTGCAAAGATTGAAGCTCCGAATACTCAATTGAAATTGACACAAATCAAGCTAAACACACACACAATAGGAAGTGCTTTTAAGGGTTGACTATGGATGATTATTGCATGCAAATGCAAGGAATTTGAGTGACGGCCAAGATTAAGCAAAGAGAGGCTTAATGGCCTAGCATAGAGAGAGAGTAATACTTACACACACACATACACAAACCTAGACTATCAATAGAAGCGTAGTTTATAGGCTCTGATACCAAATGATGAGATTGGTGGCTATGGTGGATAGCTTAGGCTACCATTCATGATTAGATGAAGCATTATGCGCAGCCACACAAAGCTGAATGTACACTCTCAAAAACTCAATGAAGATGGACTCAACACAACTAGTTTATTGCAACCAAAAGGAGATATATAGAGGATCCTTATGTAGACATTCTGGGAGGCCATGGATGACATCATGCGTGATGTGTGAGCTCAAGAATCAGCTCCTAAGAGCCAAAACTCGTGCATACCCCTTTATTTGAGCATATGGGGTCATAGTGGCATAGGAAGTTAATGTAGGAACCTCCTAAGTAAAGTAGCCAATCCTCCTAGTCACGTGCAATGTATCTAGTCAGCAAAAGGCAAGAGAAAAGCCCATAGGTGATGGGATCTAGGCACAAACTCTAGCACTCAGCTTAGAAAAACCCAAAGCATTCTCATGCACGCAAGAATGTGCGCAACGTGCCCCTTTGTCGCTCCCCACCAATTCCTTCTTTTTTTTTTCAGGTTTCCTCACCTCTTGATTAAAAATTTAGAGGTAATTTATAGGTGGGATTACATCAAACCTAGGTTTTTTCTAAGCACTATGATGAAGTAGCATAACACAAGTTTGATGAAGGGAGAAGGGTCTAATGTGGTGCAACAAACACACTAACTGTGGGCATCTATGGTAGTCAATAGCGCAAAGAGGTCCAAAATAAGGAGAAAAACAACTCATCGAATGCTAAATTTATTTTCCTGTATCTCAAGTGGCTCCTGCTATTTTACTCTACATAGAGTGATTTTCTACCCTATATTGACAGTAGCATCACCAAGGAGATTTGATAAACGTAGAAGATTCGATGAATGTGAAAGAATATTATGCTTTACAATGACCGCATTTTGTTATTTCTTAAATGCCTTAATACTTCCTAGTAGCAATTGATGATTGTACATGCATCCACTTGGCCTTACACCATTTCAAAAACGGTGCCTTTACATTCTCTCTTTTTACAAACGCGACCTCTCTTTCTCTCTCCCTTCTCAACATGATGTGCTCACACCATAGGATGACCCCCCATGGGCAAGTAAAACAAGTATCAATACGAGGATGTCTTCCTAATCTTATGATGCAGACCCCTTTAGAGCTAGATTGTCTAACAATTGGGATGACGTCTACCCCAGAAGGCTTATAAGCATGCAGTGTTCTTTGGCCATGAAGAAGGACCCTTTCTTGTTGCTGAAAACATCTTTGTGGTCACTTTTGATTAGTGGTGTGCTACCTTGGACACTTGTTGGAAAGTGTGTTTCCTTAATTACGGAAAGAAGATGGGTGTCGTTGTTCTCTATGGCGATCCCTCAAAGATGCATGCAAGTGTAGCATTCTGGTTCAATGATGAGTTGGTAATTCAAGTTGGACGGCCATGGAGAGAACTTGTTCAAAGTTTGGGAGATGCTGGTCAACAACTTGCGCATGGTATTAAAGAGCCCGATGCATCTTACACATTGGCATCATCAAGGTCTCCTGGGATGCCACAAGTAACGCTCAAAGTCGTTGAAGGGAGCAAAGCGAGCCCCGAACCCCGAAGGCCTCTAAAACGCCGGGGGCCGAATAATGCGCCTCGATCCTGTCACGGTAAAGTGAACAGGAGGCACCACCTAGCTTTGAGCGGCTTGGATGCAAACCACAATTATATAAACACCGCAAACTTACACATGGGGGGGGAGAGAGAGAGAGAGAGAGAGAGAGAGAGAGAGAGAGAGAGAGAGAGAGAGATAGAGAGATTTGCAAATGATGAAAACCCTCGGGGGTGTGAGGGAGATTTATTTTTGTAGTATTTACAAATGCCACGCCGTCGTGATAGAGAGGTAGGGAGAAAATATGGTGCAAACTACTTGGTGTGTTCTCTAAGACGACTCAATGATTGTGAAGCTTGCTACCAAGAGCGTGTATACGCGTATGAGTCGACCATTGGAGTCGAGAGATGAACGTGGCTCCCTTCACATGGTGCAATTCCCAAGGCAAACCCAACACACAAGCCCCCTCCCCGTGATGGTGATAGTGTCAACTCTTCCCACTACACTCTACCAAGTGCTGAACTCTCATGAACTACCCCCCCCCCCCCCGATAGTGACCTCTTAGTGCCAATTTATAGGTGTTGGCTGCTTGGATTATGGTAATCTCGGTGTGATTAGGGTAAGCTAATTGGGGAGACAAAGCAAGTGGTGGGCCCGGGGTGGTTGACCCTTGCTTTGTTTTGGGAGGTTATTAAAAGATGAGAATCTCTAGGTGGGCCTTTGTGACCATCACCTAGAGAGAGGGAATCTACAAAATGGGAATTCTACAATGATGAAAATAACCTATAAATTACTGAAAATAGCGGCGTGGTTGCGTAATGCCGGCGAATTGTGTGTTGCCGATGCGTCAGTGTAGAGCTTACTTCTTTTCAGGTCGGCTGAAGCATGCCTTCGGCGCATTTCCTCTTTTTGCTGTTGGCGGCGCGTGCTTTGGGTCATCCTTTGTTTTTTTGTCGATGTCGTAGTCGTAAACCTCCTTCATTTTTTTTTTATTTGTGTGTGGTGCGTATATGCGTGTGTGTATGAATTGGTGCATGAGTGAGTATGTGTGTATGTATATAGATGTGGGTGTGTGCAGGCGTGCATGGGAACGGGGCGGTAATATATATATATATTATATATGTTTTTTTGTTTTTTTTTCTTCTGTGTGGATTGGCCGACTGCTGCAGATTACGCGAGGGTGAGTGAGGGGGGAAGATGATGTGTGAGTGTGTGTGTGTTGTGTGTACCGAGAGAGAGAGAGAGAGAGAGAGAGAGAGAGAGAGAGAGAGAGAGAGAGAGAGAGAGAGAGAGAGAGAGAGAGAGAGAGAGAGAGAGAGAGTTAATCCAGCGCCTTCTCAGGCCCGCCAGGGAGAGAGAGAGAGAGGGGATGAGTGGGGAGAGAGAGTGTGTGTGTGTGGTGTGTGTGGAGATAAAGGGGGAGAAACTCCTGTTTCTTGCACACCTTCACAGGCTGGGACGAACGAGAGAGAGAGAGAGAGAGAGAGAGAGAGAGAGAGAGAGAGAGAGAGAGAGAGAGAGAGAGAGAGAGAGAGAGACTGCGGACAGGCTCGACGCCAGAGAGAGAGAGAGGATGGGTAGGTAGGAGGGTGTGTGGCGCTGGAACCTTCGGGCTGGGTCCGAGAGAAGGAGAGGGGAGGTGGCGGCGTGGCAACAGAGGGTGATGAGGGGGGGGGGGGGTTGTTTTAGTCAACGGGCATCTTGGCGTTAGAGAGAGAGTATATAATAAGGAAATGTTCCCACTGGGGGGGAAAGAGAGTGTGAGTGAGGGTTGAGATAGGGAATGGGTGAGAGAGGATGGGGGGGGGGGGGGGGTGTGTGTGAATGAGAAGGAAATGGAGAGAGAGAGAGAGAGAGAGAGAGAGAGAGAGAGAGAGAGAGAGAGAGAGAGAGAGAGAGAGAGAGAGATTCCTTCCATTGTCTGCGGGGCCACTCTCCCAAGAGAGAGAGAGGATGGGTAGGTCTAGGTGAAGATGGGGGGGGGGGAATATGGCCGAAGGGGGTGTGGACGAGAGGAGAGGTAGGGGTAGTGGGCTAAGGGAGGGAGAATGAGGCCGAGGGTGAGGTGAGCGGGTGGGAAGAGAGAGGGAATATTTTTGGGTTATCGGCTTGCATAGAGAGCAAGGGAGGGAGTTGTTCTATGGGCTCGACACAGCGGGAGCGCGAGAGAGAAAGCAAGAGAAGAGGGGGGGGTGTTCGATAGTTGCGCGTGGCCGAGGGTGGCCTACTGAGAGGGGGGGGGGGGGGGGTATTGGGGTTATCAAGGTGTCGATAAGGGAAAGAGAGGATAAGAGAGAGAGAGAGAGAGATATGTAGGGAAAATAAGAGAGAGAGAGAGAGAGAGATATCTCAGTTGATGCCCGCCGGGGGAATAAAACTACAGGGAGAGAGAGAGAATGGGTATCTGAAACCGAGGGCGGGCGGCTAGGCTAGAGCATAGACCAGCGGGGGGGGCATGAGGGTGATAAGGCCGGCCAACCAAAGGGGGGGGTGTGCGCCATGCCCATAAAAGCGTCGGGAGGTTGATCAGGCATTGCCAAGACTTCCAACAGTGTCGCCAAGGCTTCGGCAAGGGAAAAATAAGTTTTCTTTTTTTCTTTTTTTCCTCTTTGATTTCCAAAATTGGCCATCATTAGCCCTCTCCTTTTGGCTAGAGGCATTCATGCTTCTATCCCTTCCTTTGCATCTTTAGTTGTGGAGTTATAGAGGGTTCTCCTTCCTCTGGAATGTCTAGCATGAATTCTGGATCAAACTTAAGAAAATACCTTTTCAGTCTCCATCCATTGACCCTAGTCTTGTGAATTCTCCCATCTGCTTCCATCAGCTTATAGCTCCCGTTGTCATAGCGATTCTTGATGATGAATGGTCCCTCCCATCTGGGTTGAAATTTCTTGTCCTTCCTGGTGTCGAATCTGTTGTCGTACCTCATGTTAACCCTCATGGCACACGGACACCCATCACCTACGACGGACGTGTATTATGTATTTGGTAGAGTCAGGTACCGGGCTTGTCGGTCCAATAGGGAAAGGTAGAGTGATCGCCGATGAGAGGCGCACTTTAACTTGGACATTCAAGGGATTAGTTGGTTAAGCATGGGCGCCCAAGTGTGAATGGGGTGAGCTCCTATAAAAGCCAACTAAACCTAATTTTTACTCATTCTCTCATTTGTGCAATTGAAGAGTGCTCTTGCTCCATCTCCATCTTCTTCTTCTTCTTCACCTCCTTGTGTGTGTGTGTGTGAGAGAGAGAGAGGGAGAGTGTGTGTGCGATCGAGCATTACGAAGGCACGACGGCGGCGAAGCGGTTGAGCGCGGCACGACTGCAGCTTCTTCTTCATCGCGGCGAGGAATCCACCACGAAGGCGAGCGTAGAGCGGTGAGTGACACACCCTTTGTTTTCTTGAGCTTGCTAGTTTAGGCTTGTTGTGTGCTTGGAGCCGTTTGTGGCTCGCATACGGTGTATTGGCAAGTCCCTTGCTTCGACAGTGCGGCAAGGAGCGCACATTTTAGGCGCCGCTGCCGGGGATATGCCCTACACTAAGCTCGGTTAGCACTTTACGCTTCCTTGTGGTGCAATTTCTATCATAGGAAAGGCAGGGAAGGAGTGTGTGGAGATTTCTGTTTTTTGCGTTTTCTGCATTTGCTGTCAAGTTTCAATTTCTGCTATTGTCTGCGTTTTTTCAATTTCTGCAATTTCTGCGTTTTCAAGTTCGGCGATTTCAATTTCTGCAATTTTCCGCATTTCTGTCAATTTTCTGCAATTTCTGCGTTTTTTCTGCATTTTTCTGTATTTTTTTCAATTTCTGTATTTTCTGCATCAAAAAAAAAAAAAAAGGAAAAAAAAAAGTTTTTTGAGAAAAAAAAAAATTTTTTTGAGAAGAAAAAAAAAAAATTTTAAAAGTCTAAAAATCCGGAAATTAAAAACGCGAGCGAGTGGGCGGCGATATTTTTCGAAACTAAAAAACGTGACTCTTAAAACGGACGGGTTGGTTTGTATAAAAGATAGATCGGGATCGGGATCATTTTCCCAAGCCCAAGCCCAAGCCCAAGCCCAGGCCTAGGCCTCAGGCCTCAGTCCTATGATATATACTAGACTCACTCTTATATATATACCCTACTCCCTCAAGAGAGAATGAGAGCATGTGGGACAAGTCCTCCACTCTCCTCCTTTCTCTTCCCACTTGCACCCTTAGACTTTCTAGTTTGAGCCTAGTTCCCTACTGGAAATTGACAGTTTTAGGGATTCCGAGAGCATAGAGTGACCAAACGGAGGGCTGTAAAGCACGGCACGACCCTCTGACCGATACGCTCGTTTTGAGCTATCACACGGTCCATTCCACGACACGCTCTAAAAAATCTAGCAAAAAAACAAACAAAAAACACGCTAAAAACTAGTCACAAGGCCTCCTAGAGCAGCTTTTTGACACCTTAGGGTATCAAAAGCACATGCACTTACGCTCTGGGCGGGTGCTAGAACACAAGCATATTGAGGGTGCCTCTGTTCATACGGACACCCATTACCCATCCACGATAAGCTCTAGACCCTCAGCGGGGACACAAGGTAGCACCACCCAAGACCCTAAAATAGCCGCTAGTGATTCCTCCTCCGACTCAGAAATCATGGAAGCATACCCTACCCAAAACACTGAGAGAGAAGGCCATGCACCTCCCGAAGCTCCACAGCCTAGTACTAGTATGTTTAGCCGTTTCATGGAAACATTAGGTAGAGCTACTCGCTCGGAACCTGATGCAGATGAAGCACACGAAGGGGGTGGGGAAGTGGACTCTCCTTTCACATCGCACGTGGACCCCACACCCCCAAAGAGTGTCCATGTGGATATCCTACCAACTTCTTACCAAGAAGGCCCTGTTGAGCTGCCTCCTTCAGAAGTTCCCTCTAGAGTACCGTTGGTGGCAAGTAAAACCACGGGGAGCAACATTGCTTCTACTTCACAAGAAACCGTTAACACGTCGACTCTAGAAGGATTGTTCATTAATGATCATTGGACATACGACCTCCACACTGAGGTGTTGACGGATCTACACTCTGGCCACGCCTACCATGTAGGATGGATAGAGATTGTACAATCCACCTCTAGTGCCACGAGCATCGAAGATCAACAGAAAATGATCTGTAATGTTATCCATGGCATTATTCAATCAGAAAGGCAAAACCGAGGGGTAAATATACTCTCAACTGGCCCCATGAGATTTCTGGATACGAGCAAGGCTCAACAGCCTACTCTATCACAAATGGAGACTCCTCTAATGAGCCCCATGGACCCATCTTACGTCATTTCACCTGGGGTCTCTATGCAATCTGAGCCTCCGAGCGAAAACTTTAGCTTCCCTAACTTGGCTCAACCCTCTATCAAGGAAAACACAGTGCTCACTCCAGGGATAAGCCTGACAGAGAATGTACCGATGACATCTACGGTTAGCGCAGTGCCACTACCTAGTGTCGTAGTACCTAATATGGGGCCTCGACCATATGTGCCTCTAGCCCCTTATGCACACATGGCCCCCACACCTCCAATTGTACCACTTGCTTATGCTCCTCGAGTGCCGCTCCCTAGCCCTTATCCGAGTGGACCTATGCCCGGTTATGTTCCATATCCTGCATCATCCACACATATGCCAAGACCGGTACCCGTTCCTCTCCCACATATGATTCCAAGAGTACCTCCACCGGCCCTGCCTCCTCACATAGGTGACTTGGCAGCGTTTGCTCAAACCATAGGTCGATCTATCGCGGAAAATATGCGTCATGCATCTGATAGAGAGCCTAGAAGTAAGGCAGTACAAATTGCCAAACTCACGCAAAAATTCAATGGGGACGAAGATGCTAGGAAACACATTGAAGTGTTTGAACAAGTATGTGATTCCTTAGGGGAACGCAACGAACTACATAAGTGCAATGCCTTAAGCTTGACATTAAGTGGGAAGGCTGGAGATTGGTATAGGACCCTAAGGGTGGACGAGAAAACAATCTACCCTACCCTTCGAAGGTTGTTTCTAAAGGAGTACATACGAGAAGGTGTGCTTTGGGGTGTAGCATCTCAGCTACAGAAGGCCGAACGTAAGGAAGGAGAGTCAGTAAGGGACTTCATTAGTCGTCTAAAGCACTTAAACTCTCGTTGCCCTGTAAATGAGCGCTTCAACAATAACCAACTGCTTGATCGATTCATTCGAGGGTTGAGGAATGAAGGAATCTATAATGGACTAGTGATTAGAGGTATCACAACCTGGGAAGATGTCACTGCCAATGCAATCCAATTAGAGGACAACTTGATGATAGCAGGCATGAGGGTGTCTACTGACACGAGATCCACTAGCTCACAAGCCATTGAGTATGAACCCATGACTGCAAAGCCCATTGCCAATGAGCCAAAGGTATTTGAGACATTCTTGACAGACCTCACCAAGGCAATCCAAGAGTCTCTTAAGGATAATCGACCCCCTCAAAATAGTCACATGTATCCAAGAAGGGAGCAACAATGGTGTTCCATTTGCTTAGGTCCACATAGCACTAGTGAGTGCCCTACGTTTAGAGTAAAATTTAATGGAACTTGCAACGCATGTGGTAGGTATGGTCACCAAGCTAAGGATTGTTTAATGATCAAACGTATGATGGCAAATAGACCACCTGTAGCCTGGACGGATGCACCTCGAGCTCCTGTATTGATGCCTACTCCACCTGTTGAGCAACTACCGCAACACATGGTCCCTAGATCTCAAAATGTTGTACAAGCTACACCGCTACCACCTCCTGTGCTAGGACCGCAGCCCCCGCATCCAAGAGTCGCCCCTATGAACCAAGTGGGTTGCGAGCCATCAAATGCTTATGCAGATGGTTGTGAGGAGGAAATAGACACTAGTATTGCCTACGGACTTGATACATTGGAAGAGTGTCCTATATACTACATGGAAGATTGTTGGGGACAAGTCAAGCCGGTTTATCAAGCTGCTGCTCTCGCATCCAGAGGTCAAAATATCAACACCCAGGCTAGGAGGCCACCTCTTCAATGCTACGAGTGTGGTGGACCACATCGAGTAGCGGAGTGCCCTATTAGGCTGCAAAAGAATGCTGCACAGATGCAAGTGAATCAAGGGAGCACGTCTGCAATGCCAATACTCACATGTAATCGTTGTGGCATAGATCACTTGATTGCCCAATGCCCCTATAACCCAAATGCGCCTAAAATCACACCCCTGAATTTGGTCGAAATTGCTAGTGTGACATCGCCAATACCACCCGTCGCACCCGCTTATGCGATTACACGGTCCATGCTTCAAGGGCCAGGCCATATCCTCGAAGAGAGAGATACCGCGTCAGTTATCCAAGCAAAGAAAAAGAAGACACGAAGGAAGAAGTCGCAGAATACGGAAAATTCAAAGCCAAGTTCCAAAACAAACATAGGAACAGGAGATGACCCCGTGTATATGAATGACCTCGAGGATGATTCAGATTCAGTCGAGACAATGGAGACTAGAACCAATACCACAAAGGGAAAGACCGACAAAGAAAACCGTAACATGGAACCAAATGAAAACCGAATAAGAGAAAACCATAAAGAGCCTCTGAAAACACCACAAGTGTTTCCAAATCCAATCCAAGACCCCCAAGATAAACCGCAGGGGCAAAAAGGGAAGAATCGTAAAAAGAAGATTGGGACGTACCCAAACCCAGTAGACGAGATTAAGCAGGTGAAACATCTAAGAGGTTTAGTGGAGGAGACTCAAAGGAAACTAGAACCAGAACCCATGCATATCAAAATTCATGACACAGTGTTTCCCACGCAAGTTCATCCACCCCACATGAACCATAGACCGTTAGCCATATCTAGTATCATCCAAGAAGGGAGTGAGGACAGGACATCAGAAAGTGAGCATACACCCTTCTTGTTGGAAAGGATGTTTAACGAAGGAATACCTGATCCCATTGAGGAATATGAGATTCCATCCTCACCAGTTCCTAGTCAAGGACCTACACCCTGCAAAACGCCAATGAATGTTGCCAAACTAGTGGACTTCATGTCTTCTGAGGTCCGAACCACGATCATAGCAAAGCTGTATGGAGATCCTGAGTTATTCCTTGCACTTCGAGCATTCCTTAACGGAGAGCTACGAACGGGATTACCGCAGTTTGCGCAACCAAATAGGCCTGACTCGATTATGATTGATGAGGAAAATCATGTGCAATCACTTGACTTAGATGGACACGAGTCTGTGATCGAGGTACCCATTAACGAATTAGGGCAGTATTTTGAAGGCGACGAGTCTAATGCGACCCTACCCATCACTACCAAGGGATTAACTATAAAGGGAATTCTTGATGGTGGTGCGGGAGTTAGCATCGTTACAAAAGATTGTTGGGAATCCATGGGAAAACCCCGCCTCAGTGTTACTAACATTGTGGTAAAGATGGCAAATGGTACCATAGCCAAACCTATGGGGATGCTCAAGGATCTTAAGATCAAAGTTCTAGGACACAAGGTACGACATACGTTCATTGTAATGGATTTCTCTAAACACCTTATGTCATATGAAATGATTTTAGGACGACCATTCATGAGGGAAGCACAAATGGTTCACGATTGGTCTAAAAATCATGTCTATTTGCAATTCCAAGACTGTGTCCTTAGAGTGGATTTGGTGACTGGTAAGGTACACCCCTTAGGGAGTAAAACCATTATTGATCATCGCTCTGACACCACAGTTCACTCGGCCCCACTACAATATTGTTACACTTGTAAGAAGGATACAGACATTGGCCAAGATTCTCCTTACATGGATGTGTTACCGGGTATGACTGAGTCGGACAATGTGGATTGGGTCCACCTAGCATCAACCATAGACACTTGGGGAAATAGGGGGACGACCTGGGTAACACCTGAGGGGGATGAAATGCCTATACCCTTAAATATGCTACAAGCAATGCATATCGCTTTCGACAAGACTCATCCTAATGTAACGAAGAAAACATACAAGTGGGTCCCTAAAGCTTCCTTAGCGACCATAGCTAGTGCTAAAAAACAGAAGCCTTGTAAGAAACGTACCAATCGCTCCAAGAAAAGTAAGAAAATGTTGCGATGGATCCCTAAACGACTATTGGAAGCCCAAGGCTACTATCAAGGAAATGATCAAATCTGGGTGCCAAAACGTAGATTGTGCTCTTACCTATCACCTGACCCAAGTGAGCCCAATCCCGTAGCTCCAAAACGAATCAATGATCATGGAAAGAAAAAAATCACCGAATGCTACACACCCGCTCCCGAGCTAGTTTGGGTACCAAAGAAAGAACGATTTGTTCCACCTAGCTCAGGAAGGGGGGAGTCCCATGAAGATTCTAGCTCATCATGTAATACATCCATAGAGGTAAAAGCTTCTACACAGCCTCCATCTATAGTAGTGGACCTCCATGAAGCTACAAAGAATCCACACCTCCCAGTGTTCAAGAATCACCTGATGAACCACTTCAAGTTCGATCCTGGGAGAGTACCTTACCACCCTTGCAGCTTGACAAGGCACCTAGGGTAATAGAAAACTACTGGCAAAAATCCTCACCTATTACCAACTGGAACAATTGGTTTCAAAGGGTGACAAGCTCATTTCAAACGGTATGATCTACCCAAGGAAGGGGGGAGTGTTTGCTGACAGTCATCATTCATTTGTTTCCCTCTCAACCTTTTTCCCTGACCTCTCAATTCCAATCTTAGGGAATGTACATATAAAGCTTTATACTCACAAAAAAAAAAAAAAAGAGCAAGAGCAATTAGCAAACGAGTATGCACAATAAAAGTCAAAACATTGACTCAGACCTACACATGTCACATTTGGTACAGTGAAACAGAAACCTATGCCATAAAACACCTTTGATCCTCATCACTTGAGTGATGGAGGGTAGGTAAGATTAGTACGATAGGATGTTTCTGTTTTAGAGTTGAGAGATTAGCAAAGTTCTCTTTTCCCACTGATGTTCCTCCTAGAGGTATTGTTTGTGTTTCATAGTGTGTACAGGAGCGTGTTGCTATTGATAGGATTTGGACCTTCATGGAACCTTCAAATCAAGCGCGACCATCAACACAAACAGGTGTTTCTTATCCATTAGCATTGCCCTTATCTTTTTTGCATCCATGTTTGTCTGCTTTGATTGGGATTGGTAGCATAATATTCAGCGCATTGGCTTAGTATCCAACATTTAATTCAATGCAATCTTTTGTCATAATCACTTGTTTAGGTGTAAAAATCAAGCAGTCCGACTAAGCTAGTTTGACCAAGCTAGGTATTAGAAATCTTCTCTTAATACCATGGGGAATGTCTTCCTAATAAGCAATGGTTACTTAGGTTCTTAATCCGATTTAGGCAGCATTGTATGAAATGTACTAGGGCTTTCTAGTGGGCTTAAACCTATTGACCTTTAGCTTAAGTATTATAAAGGGAGTTTACTAATGTGATGAGCCTGGGGAGTGTAACAATGTTATATGACCCCCCAAAGTTACAAAATTAAAATGCTGAAAATGAACAAACAAAAAATCAAAGTGCTACAATGTAAAATTTTAAGCTGGAAGAGAAATCTCAGCTTGATTTGGTACTTCACTCACATGTATTGCCTATGGTACTAGAGCCCTAGAGGTTCCCAGTGTGGGCGCTTTTCCTTGAAAAGCAAAAAACCCAAGGCATACAAAATAAGCACCCACTTCATAATTGAATCAATGTGAAACGACCTTGGGGGGTCAAAGAAAAAGTAATCAGTCAGGCGATGATTTCATGAGAAATTCCTTTTATGGTAGCTTAACTACAAGGTTTTCTAGATATAGCCTCTAGTCAGCCCTTGAACATGAATACTTGGCTCTCGCGATTAAACAACTTAATTGACCACTGAAAATTAAGAAGCTTACCCATGGTATTAATATTCGATCTCTAGTGCTTTTCGACCGTCAAATTAGCGACCCCAGACTTGTTTAATTTTTTACCTTTACATCTGTTTATGCATTTGATTACATTGAAATTTAATGTTCATTGCTAACAAATTGTTTGAAATTCTTTTACCAATCAATTTTTCTATCTAAAACTGCATATGCTTTTTAAGAGAATGCAATTACTGTGCCAATGTTGTTTGATTTTGCAGTGACTGAAGAAGGCTAAGGACATTCATCTCAAATGCTCTTCCACCTCGACGATCCAGCTTCAACTCAATAGCTTCCGAGGACGGAATCTACATCAGGAAGGGGGGCATGTTAACCCTCATGGCACACGGACACCCATCACCTACGACGGACGTGTATTATGTATTTGGTAGAGTCAGGTACCGGGCTTGTCGGTCCAATAGGGAAAGGTAGAGTGATCGCCGATGAGAGGCGCACTTTAACTTGGACATTCAAGGGATTAGTTGGTTAAGCATGGGCGCCCAAGTGTGAATGGGGTGAGCTCCTATAAAAGCCAACTAAACCTAATTTTTACTCATTCTCTCATTTGTGCAATTGAAGAGTGCTCTTGCTCCATCTCCATCTTCTTCTTCTTCTTCACCTCCTTGTGTGTGTGTGTGTGAGAGAGAGAGAGGGAGAGTGTGTGTGCGATCGAGCATTACGAAGGCACGACGGCGGCGAAGCGGTTGAGCGCGGCACGACTGCAGCTTCTTCTTCATCGCGGCGAGGAATCCACCACGAAGGCGAGCGTAGAGCGGTGAGTGACACACCCTTTGTTTTCTTGAGCTTGCTAGTTTAGGCTTGTTGTGTGCTTGGAGCCGTTTGTGGCTCGCATACGGTGTATTGGCAAGTCCCTTGCTTCGACAGTGCGGCAAGGAGCGCACACCTCAGCACTAACATACCTTTTTCCAGTCCCTTTTCTTTAAGCCCTTGATTGAAAGTGAGCCGGCGTCGTTTTGCCTGCATTGCATAGTGATTGATTGCTTCTTCCCTATCTAGTTGGAGGCTCTCCAGATCCAAGATGTGGTTTCGGAGATTTACAATTGGATGATGTATCTGGCTAGCCAAAACTCATAAGCTGGCTATCTGTAACTCAATGGGTAGAATTGCCTCCTTTCCATAAACTAGATGGAAAGGGGTGAAACCTAGTGATGCTCGGAACGTTGTTCGATAGGCCCAAAGAGCTGCCATGAGATGTTTATCCCAGTCCCCTGTGTGATTGTTCACCTGCTTTGTGATGATTTTGCAAATCATTCCGTTTACCTTCTCTACCAGACCATTGCATTGTGGATAGTATGGTGTGGAATGTCGGCGTGTGATGCCTAACTTCTTCATCAGTTCTCCCACCAAATCACATCTGAATCCTGGTCCTCTATCTGATATTATCTCAAGAGGAGTGCCAAAATGGCAACAGATATGCTCAAAAATGAACTTTGCTACCTCTTGGGCTGTAATACGGGTGGTGGTTGTTGCTTCTGCCCATCGAGTCATGTAGTCTACACCCACTATGATGTACAGTTTACCTAATTGGGCCCTGGGTAAAGGACCGATTGCATCTATTCCCCATTTCTCAAATGGACCATATGAGATGATAGCAGTTTGTGGCTCGTAGGTTAATGTGCAATCACTGGCCACTTGACAAGCCTTACATACACCAATGGTGAACATCCCTATTCAAGCTAGGCCAAGAGTATCCTGCTTGTAGAATCTTCCTGCTGGTGATATCTAGAGCAAAATGACCGCCGCAAATGCCATCATGGCAACTTGAAATTACCTCCGTGATCTGAGAATTTGATCCTTGCCCTTACAATACAAGTGGTCGTTTACAAGGCGGTATCTAGTAGCCTTCCTGACCAGCCACTGTTTCTGGCCTTTGGTGTATCCTTCCGGACATTCTCCTATATCTAAAAAACCGACAATATCAGGCATAGCATCACTACCTTGAAAGAGGGGTAGCTTCAGTTTGATGGCTGCTACAGGAACGTCTTGTATTCTTTCTTTGGCTAGAGCATTTGCCTCCTGATTTTCTGCTCTGGGGACATGAAATAGTTTCACTACTTCAAACTTCCTTAGAAGATCCTTAACTTGGCGTAGTTGACCAAGTAAACCTGATTCTTACAAACCCAAGTGCTATTTATCTGCCTTATCAAAAGCAAAGCATCACCAAACACGTTTAGGTGTTAAATTCCTTGTGAGATACATTGTTCCAACCCAAGAATTAGGGCTGCATACTCTGCTTCATTGTTGAAGTGGGAGTGTAATAACTGTCCGATGGAGAATACTCTTTCTTGTTGCTCGTTGAAATTGACTATGCCTACTGCAGACTGGTCCATTATTCTCTTGTATGCTCCGTTAAAGAAAAGAGAGTGAGCTCTTTCCAGCCTAGGACTCTCTACCATTGGTGTTTCTTCCTTCCCTTCCATGTTGACCTTCAGCTTCTTCTCATAATGGCGATGAGTGAGAATTCCCGCTAAACTAGCTCTGGTGGAGTTTTCTACTTGCATGGTGTAGTCGAACTCTTGTAATCTAATTAACCACTTTGAGATCCTAGATGAGACATCCATGTGTCGCATTACATATGGGAAAACCTCTTCTATTGTCAGGATTACAAAGGGTCTAGGGTAGGAGATAGGAGTGGAACTTTGTGGTAGCAAATATTAGTGCCAGAACCATGTGTTCTACTTCGGTAAATCCCTTTTCTGATGGGGTCATGACACGACTAGAGAAGTAAATAGGATGCATGAAAGAAGTTTGGGGGTCCTTTTGCATTAGCACGGCTCCGAGTGTATCACTTCCTACACTAGGGTTCATATAAAATGGCTCGTCCCACCTAGGAGGTGAAATAGTGGGAAGCTTAGCTAGGATTTGCTTTACCTCAGTAAATTGCTGCTCATTCTCTTCACTCCATGAGAAGACATCCCTCTGGGTGAGTTGTTGTAGGGGAAGGACCACTTGAGATAGCAAGTGAATGAACTTGCTTAAGTATCTTACCTTCTGAAGGAAAGAAACCAGCTGCTTAGTGGTGGTGGGTGACGACAAAGATACCAGGGCCTGGATCTTGCTACGGTCAGCCTCAATCCCTTTTGCTGAAATTACATGGCCAAGGAGAGTGACTTTGCTTTCACCAATGTGACATTTATCCACGTTGAGCTGGCCACCGAAGGTTTGCAGCCTGGTTAAGCCATCATAGACTTTGCTAAGATGAAGGGCTCATGAACTATAGATGCAAAAATCGTATATGAAAACCTGTATTGATGTTCCAAAGTAGGGTTGGAAAACAAAGGTTACATAGCACTGAAATGTGGCCGGGGCGTTAGTGAGGCCAAACGGCATCACTCTATAAGCAAAGCATCCCCACGGTGTGATGAAGGTTGTGTTCTTCTGATCTTCTTCCGCAATGCTAATCTGGAAGTATCCTGAGTAGCCGTCGCACACTGTGTATCGTTCGTGACCTGCCACTTCATTGAGAATTTCATCCTAGAATGGGAGGAGAAAGTGATCCCTCTTCGTGTCTACATTGAGAGTTTTATAATCCACACAGACTCTCCACTTACCTTTTTTTTTTGGTGTGACTAGAACTGGGGAGACCCATTCTGAGTCTTCGACAGGGTAGATGAAACCTGCTTGTAGCAAACTTCTCACTTCTTTAAGTAGTGCCTCTTGTTGGATTACTCCAACTGAGCTTTTGTACCACGGGTTTACTGCCTTCCTTGAGCTTTATGTGGTGTTTCACTACTGTAATTCCGGTGATCTTATCACAGCCATCAATGAACAAAGTAGTGAAGTTACCTAGCATGGAGACATACTCCCTCTTTTCTTCATTTGTTAACTCGTTTGAGAGCATTTTTTGTAACTTACCTGCATCCTCCAAGGACTTCATACCTGATGATCCCTCTTGGTTTGTCAGGGGTGTTTCAGATTGTGTCAATCTTTTTGGGTCTTTAAGAATGACCCCCATCACTTCAATGCTACTATCACTTCCGTCGGTGGTGGTTGTCTCTTCTCCTGAGGTAGACGAATAGTCGCTGGTGGACTCATCTTCTGAAGCCTCCAAGATCATGTTGCGCTGCTTTCTAGTCCTCATGTCATAGAATATGGACTTCCCTTTAGCGTCCTTCATCTGAATCATTCCGGTGCTCCAGTCTTGTTTAGCTTCCATAGCCATAAGCCAAGGCCTCCCAAGAATGATGGGGTAGCCCTCCCCTTTGTGTGGCATGACAAAGATGTCTACCTCCACTTCTGTATTGAATGCTTTTACTTTGACCGCATTTACAATGCCCACGCATTTCACTCGTACATTGTTTGCCATCTTGGCTCGGCAGGGTGCTGGCCTACTTACCTCTAGACCTAAATGGTGCATCATCTTTTCACTCATGACGCATATTTGCGCGCCACCATCTATGTAGACATTTGAGATTTTTTGCCCCTTGATGTGGACATCCATGGTTGGTAGGATGTCGTCGAGATCCCTTCCATAGATAGCCCCAGCTATCCTGGGTCTTGATTTCCTGGTACTTATCATTTTTGTCCATTGCCTCCTCATCCTTGGTGCAAGGTGGAGTAATTGGGGCCAAGTTATCTTCGGGCCCTGCATTAACACATTCTGAACTAAGTCATAGGGTTTTGCATACTCACCTAGTGAGAAGTCCACGATGTCTATCTTCCACCGCGGTTTAGCTGCTTGCTTGCTAGACTCGGCCTTCCCTTTCATCTTCTCTTCTCTTTGAGATGCTTCCTCGTGCCTGGCACGCTTCACTCCTATAGCATCCACTTCTTCTACCTTTGCCTTCCCTTTGTGCTTCTCTTGAACTGATTCTTCTACCTTTGCCTTCCCTTTGTGCTTCTCTCAAACTGATTCTTCTACCTTTGCCTTCCCTTTAGCCTCCAAGCTAATAACACTCACCGCTTGGTTCACAGCAGGTGGTGGGGGTAGTGGTGGAATGAGAGGTTGGGGTGGTGGTTGCTGTTGTACAGGTGGTCGAAGGATTTGGACCGGTGGGATCGGGCCTGGTTGCCTAGGTTGTGGTGGTCTTTCTCTTGGCGGAGAGATCTGATTCTGTCTCCCCTCTCTATTGAAATTCTGCCTCCTTGGGTGTGGGTAGTAGTACATTTCATGGCCGTATTCCCCGCAGTTGTAACTGTGGTACTCTTGGTTCTGCCTTCGTTGTCCTCTTCCTTGTTCTGGATTCCTGACAGGTGCATGCCCTTGCTGCACCAGATGCACAGATAAACTCTCTAGTTGGGTGGTGATGCGACTCAGCAGGTCTTGCTGCTCTTCTGATGCCTCTTGCGATTGGGCTCTATGACTGGCTGTTGCAGTCACTGGGGTTGGTCGGGCCGAGCTTGTTTCCTCTGACTCGTTTACTCTTGCTTGCATGCGTAGCTTCTTGTCTTTAAGGCCGGCTACTTCAACTGCCAACTCATATGTTGCAGGAAACCTTCCCTTCACCTTCTCTCTAAGCGGCGACCATAGACCAGCAATGAAACGGTCCTTCTTTAGGAAATTAGGCACTCCTTTGCCTTCCTCCAGTGAGGCAACCCATCTCTCCCATAAGTCCACAAATCTGGACTCGTAGGTGGCATACTCTAGCAGACCTCCTTGCTTCAATTCCGTTAGTAGCTGCCATAGCTTCTCCGAGGTTGTGCCTCCACCAAACCTCTTTATAAAAGCATCCCTTAACACATCCCATGCATTCTTGGTAGCCTGGGGCAATGCATTATACTAGGACTTGGCCTCTACTTTCATCAGTAGAGGAAAATTTCTAAGTCGCGAAGCGTCGTCATCTTTGTTGGAGACGACACAAGCAATGTCGAAATCATCCAAAAAGTCGGTAGTAAGATCTTCTCCCTTCTTTCCACTGAACGTGGGTGTAAGGTCTCTGACCCCGATCAAAAAGAGCACCATTATACCTTGAAATGAACATGATGGAAAAAGTTACTATTTTTAGCAGTTTTCCAAATTCTGTCAGTGCCATGATGTTTAGAATGTTTTAAAGCTTCGAAATGTGAATTAAAATAATTTTTGTAAAAAATTTCCAAAAATAGTAAGTTTTTGGTCACCCGATCCGTGCAGTTTTGACCGTCTCGAAAAACTGCATCTGTACCTTGAATTTCAAAAAATGCATTTTCGGACCCCGGGGGCTGCTAAATATGGCAGGTACTCGGACCAGTACGCCTTAGTTAGAGCTTAGTATAGCAATTTACGGCATTAAAATCCGACTCGTATGACCCGTTTTAGCCTAAAATCAATTTTTCCAAAAATTGAGCAGGGAGGCACGGAGCCTGAGGCAGTGTGGGAACAGGCGCTAGGCCAGCTTTAGCAGCTAGGGGGCGCCTTTTGTCCTTGTGGGAGTCTTGGGAAAGTTTCCAAGCTTGCAACTAAGTGTGAGAGCCAGTTAACCAAGCCAACTGGACACTTGGTGGGTAGGAGACTGGACTTGCCATGCTTAACTGGAGTAGCTCCCAGATGCAAATAGCAAGCAGGGTCGATTTTCAGCTTGAGGAGGCCTATTTAAAGGTGTGCTCACACACACACACACACACACACACACACACACACACACACACACACACACACACACACACACCTACACACACCTTGGGGAGGTGCTGCCGGCACACACACAGTTGTTGAAGGAGAAGCAAGGAGGGAGGTGCTGCCGAAATTCTCATCTTGAGGATTCATTGGATCAGAAAATCAAGAGGATTCTCAGCCCCTAATCACGATAATTATGATTTAATTCTGGCTCTTCTTAATTCTCATCATTATTCTCCCAAATTGTTCATCTACTATGCCTACTTTTAGCTATAATTCCCAATAGTTGCTCTCTAAGTTTACATAGCTATACTCCATTACATAATCCTCATTCAATTAGCTAATTTATGCAGCCATTCATCATTCTTAATCAATGATTAATACATGATTAGGAAAGATTCTCTCTCTAGGCAGCATAGTTAATAAATTGTCAGTCGGTGATAATGTAGATTTGATGAAATTCATTCTTTTACCATTCAATAGTAATGTAATTAATTACATTCAAAAACTTCTCTCACATTAAGATGTGATTAAGGCTAAAATTAAACCATCATTAGGCCAATAAGAAGAGAATTTTCTATCACACATGCCTGCGGTAATTCTGCATCTTCAAATTGCTCTAGGAAAGTGATTGAGCTTGCTTACTTCATCTCTCTTGTAAATAAATTAGTAAAATTCTGAATTTCTTAATCATCTAAGCCAAGTGATTAACTTTAGAGCCAGTTCCCATAGGGCAAGTAAAGAACGAACCATAAAATTGCTAGGTCTCGAAGGAAAAATCTAATCTCTTGCATAAGGAGGATTCATTAATGATTCTAATCTGCCAATTGGTTTGTTATGATGCTCTCGCTCTTTTCTTCAAGTTTATCATTTAAAGTAGTGAGTATAAAATGGCCCCGGTTAAGAGAACTCGCTTCGGTGGTGCCCACGACCGCAAGGCGGGAATGAGCAATGTGAACGGAAAGGGAAAAGCTCCCATGGACGAACAAGCACTGGCCATCTCACGGGCCGTTGACAAAGAAATGGAAGAGGTAGGTCACAATTTCATTCAAGTTGTTTAAGTTAACATTGCACACGTTTAACTAGGAAAGAACATATCCCCAAACATGTTGGAGAAATCCGATGGAAACCTCGGCATTGAATTCATTTGTACATTAAAGTCTAAAGTAGGAAAGAACTGATTGATGGGTATGCTGTTTGCAATAGGAAAGAATGTCTGCTAGGAAAAATTTAGCTCGACATGTTCATTCTATTTCCAATGTTGAATCAGTCATGACCCCCCTACTAATCACAGGGGGCAGAGTTCCTGGTTAAGGGCTTTTGAATCCACAACTTTCTTTCTATGCGGTGGATACCCACGACTTGCTTTCTATGCGGTGGGAACCCACGTCTTGCTTTCTATGTGGTGGGAATGTCCATGTCGTGCTTTCTATGCGGTGGACATACCTAGTTGTATGGGCAGCTAAGCGACAACGGGAGGAGTAAACTCTCGCTGGAGGGGGGATGTTGTACCTCCAGAACATTGGAATTTTAATGAAGAATTTTGAGTAGAATTTTTACTAGAATACTGTCTTGGTGCCGCTTTGCAATACTGGTTGAAGAGTTGTCTTAACGAACATTGTGATTCCGAATCTAATCAAGGAATGTTTATGTTTAACAATCATTGTGGTAGTAATTAGGACACACAAGGAAGTGTGAGTGTGGGGGTGGAAACTGGGGGCTTGGCTCAGGCTGCCAATGCCTATGAGAAGGGTGGTCCCGATTGGTCGGAAACTCTCTGTCCCCATAGTGTTAAAAATCGATACTAGTAATACTCATTGCCCCTAGAGCGACGGAGTCTCAAGTGTACGTGCCTCTGAAACATGGGGAAAAAGGCACTCGGGATTTCTCTCCTCTTGGAAGGTGGGTTTTAGGATCGGTGGATAGGTTAAGTACGCTTCCCCTACGAGGTGGAGCTAGATCTCATTGCTAATAGGCTCGAACTCGACTCACTTTGTGATGAGAGATCGTCCGCTAGCTGAACCCTGAACCACTTTGTTTGCTTCCGCTATAGATCTAGTGGCCACCAGGTTCACCATCAGATCCGCCGTTTGATACGGTGGGGTGGGGACCTCACACTGAGGAAAGAAACACTTGCCATGGTAGTGACTCAGGAAATTACAAACCCTTTTTTTTCTTTTTTTTATGAAATTACATTAACAACAGTAGCGGCTCATAGCGGCCTTTTACAGGGTTGGGTGGATAGGTTAGAACAGGATAAAGATTAAAACATTAAAGGAATGATGGTAATCCAATATGGGGAGAATGATAGGGTTTGGGGAATTGAGGATTTCTCCTAGTACCATCGCACCGAATAGGTATACGATCTTCTGTTGGTAGAAGACTTTCCTATCTACATAGATATTCACATGCATATGCTGTAGGAATCTGAACGGGAATGCCATCGGCCCGTTTTCCATCATGCAAAGAGGGTGGAATACTTACTTATACTCTTACCGTGCCAGTGTTGATGAGCCGGCACATCCACAAGAGGTCGTCCCATTTCATGGGCTCTACCTTTCCTTCGTCGCTCAGCACGTACGAGGTGATGGCGACACGTCTGACCACTCCCAGCCTCTTGGCTAGTAGAAATTACAGGTAATTTCCGTAGTCGGCATGTTGCATGAATTCTACTCAATTCAGTTTCAATTCGTCCCCAGTTCACTGGGTTTTACCCGTGATAGAGAGCTTCTTCAGGATAAGTTGCACAGGGAGAGGAGGAAGATCCTCTACCCGTCTTCCAAAACAGCGAGAGCAGTAGCCAAACCACTCTTCCCTAGGACATGGGAATCTTCTTACCACTTCTTCTTTAGGATTGTCGAAGTGGATTGGTAGCACTCGCATGCGTCGTGCAAATCGGTAAGTGACCTTCCGCCGCTTAGCTTCGGATGACTTCCTCTTTGGCAAGCTGGGTACAACCCGGCTTTCTGAGCTTGAAGCACTTGCTTGGCCAGATGCTTCTCCCTTCGGGGTCAAGTGTTTCCAGACTGGCTTAACTTCTCCTTACCTTTGGCTCGAGCAGCCCCTTTAGGCCACTTTGGAGTAAAGGTTATAACTTTGACTACAGTTTCTTTAGGGAAAAGAGGCCTCACCATTTTCTTTCCTTCTTTGATGTGAATGACTTCTTTGCGATGAATATCGATGTAGACGATTTTAGCCCTTTCGCTGCCTTCATTGCTGGCACTCATTGACAGTGTGTCTTGGTTGACAATAGTGATGGCACTTCACCGACCTCCCACCTGATGCTCTCAATTTATGGTTAGAACGAGCAACACGAGATGGAGAATTTACCTCTTGAATACTGACGACACTGCAGCCTGGCAGTAGTACTTCAATGAAGGCGCCTAGTGCCTCCTTCGTCTCCTCTTCTTCCGTCCTCCAGTTAGAGAATTCCTTCATCCATTCGTCCATGATTGATAGTGGGCATCACTTTCAGCATTGTAAATTGAAGGGTCTTAGAAGCCCTCCTCAGTGGGGGCCCCAAATGACAGAAGCAAAGCAAGCCCCGAACCCCGACGGCCTCTAAAACGCCGGGGGCCGAATGGCGCGCCTCGAGCCTGTCTCATGGGAAAGCGAACAGGGGGCACCACCTAGCTTTGAGCGGCTAGGTCACAAACCACGATGATATGAACACCGCAAACTTACACACAGAAAGAGAGAGAGAGAGAGAGAGAGAGAGAGAGAGAGAGAGAGAGAGAGAGAGAGAGAGAGAGATTTGCAAATGATGAAAACCCTTAGGGGTATGAGGGAGAATTATTTCTGCAATATTTACAAATGGCACGCTGTGGTGATAGAGAGGTAGGGAGAAGAGATGGTGCAAACTACTTGGTGCTTTCTCTAAGATGACTCGATGATTGTGAAGCTTGCTACCAAGAGCATGTATACGCGTATGTGTCGACCATTGGAGTCGAGAGATGGATGTGGCTCCCTTTGCATGGTGCATTTCCCAAGGAAAACCCAACACACAAGCCCCCTCCCTGTGATGGTGATAGTGTCAACTCTTCCCACTACACTCTACCAAGTGCTAACCTCTCATGAATTGCCCCCCCCTGATAGTGACCTCTCAGTGCCAATTTATAGGTGTTGACTGCTTGGATTATGGTAATCCCGGTGTGATTAGGGTAAGCTAATTGGGGAGACAAAGCAAGTGGTGAGCCCGGTGTGGTTGACCCTTGCTTTGTTTTGGGAGGTTATTAAAAGATGAGAATCTCTCGATGGGCCTTTGTGACCATCACCTAGAGAGAGGGAATTTACAAAATGGGAATTCTACAATGGCTTGGGTGAAAACTGAAGAAATGATGAAAATAACCTATAAATTACTGAAAATAGCGGCATGGTTGCATAATGCCGGTGAATTGTGTGTTGTTGATGCGTCAATGTACAGCGTACTTCTTTTCGGGATCGGCCAGGGCATGCCTTCGACGAATTTCCTCTTTTTGTTGTTGGCGGCGCGTGCTTTGGGTCCTCCTTCTTTTTTTGTCAATGTCGTAGTCGTAAACCTCCTTCGATTTTTTTTGTATTTGTGTGTGGTGCGTATATGTGTGTGTGTATGTATTGGTGCATGAGTGAGTATGTGTGTATGTATATAGATGTGGGTGCGCGCAAGCGTGCGTGGGAACAAGGCAGTAATATATATATATATATATATTTGTTTTTTTTTTCTTCTGTGTGGATTGGCGGACTGCTGCAGATTACGTGAGGGTGAGTGAGGGGGGGGGGGTGGGTGGTGTGTGTGTGTGTGTGTGTGTGTGTGTAAAGCAAGTGTGTGTGTGTGTGTGTTGTGTGTACCGAGAGAGAGAGAGAGAGAGAGAGAGAGAGAGAGAGAGAGAGAGAGAGAGATAGAGAGAGAGAGAGAGAGAGTTAATCTAGCGCCTTCTCAGGCCCGCAAGGGAGAGAGAGAGAGGGTTTACTGTGGGCGGGTTGGAGTTGTGTGCAGAGCGCGAGGGAGAGAGGGGATGAGTGGGGAGAGAGAGAGTGTGTGTGTGTGGTGTGTGTGGAGATAAGGGGGGAGAAACTCCCGTTCCTTGCACGCCTTCACAGGCTGAGACGAACGAGCGAGAGAGAGAGAGAGAGAGAGAGAGAGAGAGAGAGAGAGAGAGAGAGAGAGAGAGAGAGAGAGAGAGAGAGAGAGAGAGGAGAGAGAGAGACTGCGGATGGGTTCGACGCCAAAGAGAGAGAGAGAGAGAGAGAGAGAGAGAGAGAGAGAGAGAGGGGGGGGATGGGTAGGTAGGAGGGTGTGTGGCGTTGGAGCCTTTGGGCTAGGTCCGAGAGAAGGAGAGGGGAGGTGGCGGCGTGGCGACAGAGGGTGATGGGGGGGGGTGGGGGGGGTTTAGTCAACGGGCATCTTGGGGTTAGAGAGAGAGATTATATAATAAGGACGGGTTCCCAACGGGGGGGGGGAAGAGAGTGTGAGTGAGGGTGGAGATAGGGAATGGGTGAGAGAGGATTGGGGGGGGGGGGAATGAGAAGGGAATGGAGAGAGAGAGAGAGAGAGAGATTCCTTCCATTGTCTGCGGGGCCACTCTCCCAAGAGAGAGAGAGAGGATGGGTAGGTCTAGGTGAAGATGTGGGGGGGTGGGGGGGGGGGGGGGGGGGGGGGGGGATATGGCCGAAGGGGTTGTGGACAAGAGGAGAGGTAGGGGTAGCGGGCTAAGGGAGGGAGAATGAGGCCGAGGGTGAGGTGAGAGGGCGGGGAAGAGAGAGGGAATATTTTTGGGTTACCGGCTTGCATAGAGAGCAAGGGAGGGAGTTGTTCTATGGGCTCGACACAACGGGAGCGCGAGAGAGAAAGTGAGAGAAGGGGGGGGGGGAGGGGGGGGGGGGGTGTTCGAGAGCTGCGCTGGCCAAGGGTGGCCTGCTGAGGGGGGGGGTTATTGGGGTTAACAAGGTGTCGGTAAGGGAAAGAGAGAACATGAGAGAGAGGTATGTAGGGAAAATAAGAGAGAGAGAGAGAGAGAGAGAGAGATATCTCAATCGATGCCCGTCGGGGGAATAAAACTACAGGGAGAGAGAGAGAGAAGGGGTATCTGAAACCGAGGGCGGCCGACTAGGCTGGGGCATAGACCAGCGGGGGCATGAGGGTGATAAGGCCAGCCAATCGAGGGGGGGGGGGGGGGGGGGGGGGGGGGTGTGCCATGCCCGTAAAAGCGTCGAGAGGTTGACCAGGCATTGCCGAGCCTTCCAACAGTGTCGCCAAGGCTTCTGCAAAGGAAAATTAAGTTTTTTTTCCTTTTTTTTCTCTTTGATTTCCAAAATCGGCCATCATCGCATATCGGAATGAAGACCTCTCCAAGCTTACAAAAGAGGTGTCTGACTGGCATGAGGCTGGGGTTATGCTTTCCATTGGCATCAAGATTCAAGCAAAGGAATTGGGAAAGGGTAAGGACAAGCAGCTGCAGATAGCCTTATTTTGGGTCCAACAAACATTCCACGACAAAAAACAGAGGTTATTGAGTTCAGTCCTGATGTTTGTATGTCTGAAAACAAGGGCAACTTTGTCATTGGCTTCCCTCTAAGCTACATCACTGTAGATGTGTCATATGCAGAAGACTTCTCACTAAGAATTGACCTTCTTGCTCTCCAAATTCATATTATGAAACAACTTGCTTTGGAAGCAGATGAAAATCAAAAAAATGATATATCATGACAACAATGGGCAGCTTAGGTGTGCAGAGATTGCATCATGCAAAGAATGTAAATTACTACATGGAGAGAAGGTGAGGTGTGACCATCCTGATTGCAGTGGTTGGTTTCACTTGGCATGTGTTGGATTGAAGGAAGATGAAAAGTGAGCCCCCCTTTCGTTTTGCCCACGTTGCTTACAAAAGAGTGAAAAACTATCAGAATGGACCAAGTTTTAAATCTTAAAGTTTAGAACAGTATGAACTATTCAAAATTGAGTTTTGAATAAGATTTATATTACATGCTATACTGCTTCTTGGGGGCCTGTAATTGAACATGAGAAATAATTAACTACCTTCAGTTACATATATCTTTGCCAAAGTGGTCCACATTGTTTTCTGATTTTGTTAAATTATGGTGATTTAACATTTTTGGAAGGATATCTCTTAAAGGTGGTTGGTTGTTATCAGCACTTGGTAGTAGCTGTTGGTTGATGTTGATTTGACATTGACAGCCCTTTGGAGGTTTCTCTTTTGACTTGACCTCTTGGCTTCTTTGCTTTCATCATGGATGTGGTCCTGTCTAGCCTGGTATTCCTTGGCAGTCAGCCCCACTGGTGCTAGGCCTGGAAATCTTTCTCCATCACTTATGAGCTGTAAGGTCTCTGACCCCGAGCAAAAACAACACCTTTGTATCTCAAAATAACCTTAGTGCAAAAAGTTACTATTTCTAGCAGTTTTTCAAAATCTGTCGGTGCCATGATGTTTAGAATGTCTTAAAGCTTACAAAAGTGAATTAAAATAATTTTTGTAAAAATTTTCCTAAAATAGTAAGTTTTTGGTCACCTGACCCGTCTAGTTTTGACCGTCTCGACAAACTGCACCCGTAACCCAAATTTGAAAAATATGCAATTTCGGATGTCGAGGGCTGCTAGATATGGCAGGTACTCTGGCAGATACACCTTAGATAGAGCTTAGTATAGCAAGTTTTGGTATTTAAATCGGATTCGTATCGATCATCTTAGGCTAAAATCAAAATTTCCTAAGGCTGTGGGGGGCGGCACCGGGCTCAGCTACTGTGCGGGAACCAAACCCTGATCACCGGAAGCTCTATCTGGCAGCAAGAGGGTGCCCTCACACACAAAATCGGCTCGTGGGCTATTCCCATTCAAGAGAGAGAGAGAGAGAGAGACCATGTGAGTTAAACCAAGCAAACTGGACACTTGGTAAGCATGCAACTAAGTTGCCTTGCATGAGGTGAGTACTCCCTGAGATGTATTTAGCAGCCTGGTTCAAATTTCAGCTTGGGAGAGCCTATATAAGAGTGTGCTCACACACACACACACACACACATATATGCTCACACACACACTAAGTACACACACACACTCCTGCACACACACATACCTTGGGGAGGTGTTGCCAGCAGACATAGTCTTTAAAAGAAGAACTAAGTAGAAAAGTGCTACCCGTTTCTCGTATCGAGGAGTCCATTGCATCATAAATTTGAGAGGAATTCAGCCTAATCTCGGTAATATCCAATTTAATTCATGTTGCAATTCTCTCCAATTTTCTCTTAATCCCGCATCTATTGTGCATAACCCTGGCTAAATTACTCAATGGATACTCTCTAATTCTCTGTATCATCGATCTATTGCATAAATCTTAATCTAATTAGTAATTATGCAAGCAATTAGTCTCTCTTAATCATAGATTAATGCATGATTAAGGAATCAACCTCTAGTCACCATTGTAATTAAGAACAAGTCGACGTTGAGATAGAGATGGTCAACTGCTTTCTATTGCCACACAATGTTTAAACAACTAAATTAGAATCAATTAGCTCATAGATTAGGATGTAATTAGTAAAATTAATCCATCATTAATCACTAGGAAGGGAGAAACCCTCTCACCTATGCATACGGCAAATCTGCAAACCTCTACTTGCATTAGGAAGTGATTAAGCATGCCGAAGTCATCTCTAGTAAATAGATTGAGAAGAAACCTGAAATTCTTAACTATCTAGGCCAAATAATTAGCCTTAGGGCCAATTCCCATAGAACAAGTAAGGTGCTATCAGAAACCTCTATGTCTTGAAGTAATCAAACCTCTCGTATAAAGGGATTTGCTTATTGAAACTAATCTGTCATTTTGGTCATATGTTGCTCTCGAATATTAGCTCTTTTTTTTTCCAAGTTGTCAATTTAAGTAGTGAGTATAAAATGGCCCCGGTAAAGAGAACTCGTTTCGGTGGTTCCCATGACCGCGAGGCTGGGACAAGCAACACGAATGGGAAGGGAAAGGCTCCCATGGTCAACCAAGTACCGGCCAACTCACGGAGCAATGACAAGGAAATTGTGGAGGTAGGTCACATTTCTAATTCAAGTTTTGTTTAAGTTAACATTGTATCCGATAAGTTAGGAAAGAACATATCCCTAAGCATGTAGGAGAAATTCAATGGAGATCACGGCATTTGAATTGAAATGTATATTAATTTCCAAGTAGGAAAGAATCATTGTTGGATATACTGTTTGAGCTAGGAAAGAATGTTTGCTAGGGAAAATTTAGCTCGACCTGTTCATTTCTATTTCCAATGTTGATACTAGTCCTGATCCCCCTATTGATCACAAGGGGCGGCTCCCGATGATCTCGCAGTAGCTAGAGTTACTAGCTTAGGGCCTCTATCCACGACTTGCGTTCTTTGCGGTGGATACCCATGACTTGCATTCTATGCGGTGGGATGTCCATGTCTTGCGTTCTTTGCAGTGGACATACCTAGTTGTATGGGAAACTAGGCGACAACGGGAGGAGTAAACTCTCACTGGGGAAGGGATGTTGTACCCCCAGAAGATTGGAATTTTAAATGAATAAGTTTTTGAGTAAATTTTTACTAGAGTTACTGTCTTGATGCCGCTTTGCAATATTGGTTGAAGGGCTGTATTAAAGAACTTGTGAATTGGAAAAATAAACAAGGAACTTATGTGTTGAACAACCATGTGTGGTAGTAATTAGGTAACAAAAGAAGTGTGAGTATGGGGTAGAAAGTGGGGGCTTGGCTCGGATTGCCAATGCCTATGAGAAGGGTGGTCCCGATTAGTCGAGAACTCTCCGTCCCCATAAGTGCAATAAGAACGTTAGTATTACTCATTGCCCCTAGAGCGGTAAGGTCTCAAGTGTACGTGCCTCTGAAACATGGGGAAAAAGGCACTCGGGACTTCTCTCCTCTTGGAAGGTGGGTCTTAGGATCGCTAGATAAGTTAATCATGCTTCCCCTGCGGGGTGAAACTAGATCTCGATGCTAGTAGGCTCGAGCTCGACTCACTTTGTGATGAGAGATCGTCCGTTAGATGAACCATAAACCATTTTGTTTGCCTCTGATGTAGATCTAGTGGCCACCAGGTTTACCATCAGATCCATCATTTGAGACGACGGGGTGGGACCTCACACCTGGTATCATAGCAAGGTTAGGATAGACTGGGAACTAAAATCCGTACTGTTTGAAACTTTTAGAACTAAGGAAATCTAGGTAGCTAATCCGAACTCCTTGCATTGATATTGCAGGAAGATCCCGCACTTGAATAACAAAAGTTTTAAGTTTTTAAGATTATTTATGAGCAAGCACGTCGTTCCCCAAATTATTCTTTTCGGTGAGACGTGATGGAGATGCTGCTAAAGGTCAATACACCACACTCCACTCGCATTGATAAAGGATGGGAGATCGAATGGACCCCCGAAGGCGGGATTTACTACATCAACGCTCGAAAGTTAGGATGCCTGGCTACCGACTTAAAGAAAATCCGTTGGGGAGAATAATTGAGAGTAGTGCAGTTATACTACTTGTTGCCTACACATTCGGGCGTCACTGTTGCTACTTCTGACGGCACCGAGCAAACCCTCAATGAGTGGCTTTGCGACAAGGTCACTAATGTAATTCCAGCAAATAGAGTTAGAAATTTTGGTGTTCCAAGAGAATTATCCAAGAGTACGAACACCATAATTTACTACCCGCTTAAGGATAAGTATAGGGACTATTTTTCAGGAGAAATAGAGGATTGTAAGAATGTGACAACGCATAAACATCGTTTGTATCATTATATCCCAGGACAGCCTGCCAGACGTATCATATAGATATCCGAATGCTATGTAATAAATTGATCAAAAGCCTCAAAAGGTTACGATTGTAATAAATTTTCTATCAATAAAAGAGGAGTTTTTGTTTCTGAGTCTTTGTCTCTTGGTGATTTGAAACTTGCATTTTTTTAAAGTCTTGTGTTTATGTAAATTTTGAACTCTAGCAATCGTATCAAGTTCGGTATAAATCATGTAGGCACCACCTGTAGCTCTCTATTCAACAGCACAAGAAAAGAAGCTCCTCCTTAAACAAGCCCAACCTCTGACCTTTAAGGACGAGGGAGCTAATGTGGAGAGAGATGCGGAAGTATGGATGGAAGCAATGGACGACTACTTCGAGGCTGCAGGGACTCAACCCGAGAACCAGACCATGCTTGCAATGTTCCGCCTCTCTGGTGATGCCATGATTTTGTGGAAACAGCATTGCAGAGATCTGAACATCAAGGGATCTTCCCAGTCGTGGGAAGACATCATGGCTGGAGTGATGGGACGTTACTCACCACCCGCTTATAAGACCTTGAAGATGAACGAGTTCTTTTTCCTTCATCAGTCGACTTCTTAAGTCGAGGAGTATTACTCAAAGTTTGTTACTCTTCGAAGGTATGCTCATAGAATGAGCCTGGATCAGCAAGTAGCACGGTTTTCCCCCGGGGCGGTCACTTATCAAAAGCTTCCTATATCACGTGCGTTCAAGAGGTTATTAATAATACCTCAATATACATACTATATTTACACTACGTGTCTATTTAAAAAAACCTCACCCCCCTCTGTATGTACACATTTTGATCTTTTAATAATCCTCTCCAGTTAACTCACGTGATAGCATACACATTGTAAAAAGTGACCACCCTGGGGTTTTGCCAAGGGCTCATTGACCCCTTGAACAATCGGCTAGAATCTCTCAGGCTAACAACTCTTCAAGATGCCTTGCTAAGACCTAAACCCTTAGCTATGGAAATTCCGAAGGTCAATCACAATAGGAGGAATCATTTGGCAAAGAGGGAAAGGACAAATGTTTGGAATAATAGACCAACCAACCAAGCATACAAACAACACCCAATAGTAGCCTCTACCGCAGTTATGGAATTTCCAAATGTACGTTGTTATGAGTGCAACGAATTCGGGCATTACTGATCTAAATGCCCCAAGAAGACTCAAGCAACCAGCACCAATGCCATACCTCTAAATATCTATGGGCGAGGTCAACCTAATGGAAGAGGAGAACGTGGAAGGGTAAACAGAGGGTGAGGGCGTGGAGCTACCACCAGAGTGAATGCCGCATTGGTACAACCAAATGTGGGAGATGAAGCAGAGGAGACAGCAACCTTGCATGCTGCAATTGACAACCCCAATGGTTGCGAGCAATACGCAGTCATTCATACACCAAGATCTCTCAGAGGTGAACAAATTAACTTCCTTGTAGATTGTGGTAGTACTCTTTCATTTCTTTCACCCAGATGCATGAGGAAGCTAAAACTAGATAAGTATCCAACAAGCAAGCTAGTTGTAGAGTTAGCAAACGGCAAGGAAGTAGTATCTCAACACTCTGCAAGTATTATCGACTTTGATCTAGGGCGACACCCAACTTCTGCCCAATTTCAAACCCTACCTTTAGGATTCATTGATGGGATAGTAGGGATGGACTGGCTAAAGAAAAATTAGGCCCACATCCATTGTGCACAAGGGAACTTTACCTTTACAGATAACTTGGGTAATGAAGTCTTGATCCAGGGGAAAAATGGGAGACATAGGGCTACTCTAGTTAACAGACTTTTGAAGGGACTGAGAAAGGGGCAACAAATTTATGCGGTAAAGCTCAACAAGGTGGACCAGTCAGACACCAAACTTTGACCAAACTGGTTGAGGGAGTATGATGATGTATTCCCCGAAGACCTTACAAATCTTCCACCCCATAGAGAGGTAGATCATGAGATTGAGACTATCCATAGATGTGAACCTATCTCGAAGTGACCTTATAGAATGTCACTTCCAGAGGCCATAGAACTCAAGGAACAACTTAGGTATCTCATTGAACAAGGATTCATTCGACCCAGTACTTCTCCTTGGGGTGCACCAGTTCTTTTTCAGAAGAAGCAGAATGGGACCTTAAGGCTATGCATAGATTACCGTGGACTGAACCAGGTAACTATCAAAAACAAGTATCCAATTCCAAGGATTGATGAACTCTTGGACAGACTCCATGGCGCCAAAATGTTTACAAAGATTGATCTAAGGTCGGGATATTACCAAATCAGGATCAAGGAATCAGATATTCCAAAGACAGCCTTCAACACTAGATATGGACACTACGAATTCACAGTAATGTCCTTTGGTCTAACAAATGCTCCTGCAAGCTTCAATCGACTTATGCAGGATATTTTCAAACCTTATCTGGACGATTTTGTCCTGGTTTTCTGAAGAAAGGAATGATGATCCAATGGAAGACGGAGCTTCTGAAGAAAGGAATGATGATCCAATGGAAGACGGAGCACGAGTCTAGTTTTGCTAAGCTAAAAGAATTCTTGGTCTCAGCTCCTATCTTAAAGCTTCCAAATTTCAGTAAGGAATTTGAAGTAGCAGCCGATGCTAGCAAAGTTTCTTTACGCGGAGTTCTTACTCAAGAAGGAAGACCGGTGGCGTATACTTCACGAAAGCTGAGGGATCATGAGAAGAATTATCCTACTCACGATTTGGAACTTTTAGCGGTTATACATGCACTGAAGTTGTAGAGACATTATCTTCTCGGACGCAAGTTTCAGCTAGTTACAGACCACAAGAGCTTAAACTGGATTTTTACTCAACCTATTCTCAATATGCGACAACGGTGATGGATAGAACTCTTACAAGAGTATGACCTTGACATAAAGTATAGACCGTGGAAGGAAAATGCCTTTGCAGATGGACTTAGCCAAAAATCTTTTCTTGGAGCTGTTTCTATTCCAAATAACCCTATCTGGGATAGAATTAAAGAAGCATCTTTGGTAGATCCAGAATACCAACGTATAGTATCATTAGTCCAGCAGAATAAGATGCCTGAAGCTAAAGATTACTCTCTTATGGGAGGATGTCTTTACTTCAGACATAGACTCTGTGTACCCAGAGACCCAGCTTTAAAGGAGACTATCCTATATGAAGCACACGATAGCCCTACATCATGACATCCAGGTTATGCTAAGACTCTTTATGCTATCATGAGGAGTTATTTTTGGTCTGGAATAAAAGGAGACATACTTCACTATGTGAGGAAATGTCTTTCTTGTCAGCAGATAAAAGCCGAAAGAATCAAGTTATCAAGGCAACTTCAACCTCTTGACATACCCCAGATGAAATGGGAACACATCAGTATGGACTTTGTTACAGGATTACCTTCTACAGGAGTTTATGACTCAGTATTTGTGGTTGTTGATATGCTCACAAAAGTGGCTCATCTAATACCCGTAAAGACGACCTTTACTGCTTCGGATATAAGCCGAGTATTCATCAAGGAAATTTTTAGGTTACATGGTTTACCCAAGCGTATTGTTAGTGATAGAGATGCCAAGTTTACATCAAAGTTTTGGACTTCTCTTTTTCAATCTATTGGGTCACAATTAGCCTTCAGCACAGCGTATCATCCGCAGACAGATGGGCAGACTGAAAGAGTAAATCAAGTCATTGACGACATTCTCAGGGCCTATTGTTCGCAAGAGCCAAAGAAGTGGTTCCAATATCTTCCTTTGGTAGAATATGCTTATAATTCTTTCGAACATAGAAGCATTAGAATGTCACCCTTTGAAGCTCTTTATGGACAAGACTGTTTAGCACCACTGAACTTCTAAGATCCAACTATCAAAATAGAGGCCTCTAGGAAGATGTTAGAAGATATGGAAGCTCAGACTAGAGCTATTCGCCAAGACATTCAGGCAACTCAGGATAGACAGAAGCACTATGCAGATAAGAATCGTTCGGAAAGAACTTTCAAAGAAGGAGATAAGGTTTTTTTGCGAGTCCGACCGAAGAAAAGCAACTTATCACTAGGCAGATACAAGAATCTAAGCCCAAGAAATTGTGGACCATTCGAGATCGTTAAAGTTGTGAGTGACCAAGCCTACAAGCTAAAGGTACCTACAAACTTAAAGGTTCATGATGTATTTCACGTCAGCTTACTCAAACCCTATATCCCCAACCCTGACCAACTCTTGGACTCAGAGCAGATAGTTATGCCAGCACAAGGAGTTCTCGAACTTCAACCTGACTATGTACTTGAAACAAGGGAAAGGAAGTTACGAAATAGAACAATCACAGAGCATCTAGTAAAGTGGAAAGATTATCCTGAGGAAGATGCAACTTGGGAGGACGAGCCAACGCTCATAAAATATTACCCTAACACATTCTTGAGATGAGGACATCTCAAATTCTTCACGTTGGGGAGGATGTAAGGTCTCTGACCCCGAGCAAAAACAACACCTTTGTATCTCAAAATAACATTAGTGCAAAAAGTTACTATTTCTAGCAGTTTTTCAAAATGTATCGGTGCCATGATGTTTAGAATTTCGTAAAGCATACAAAAGTGAATTAAAATAATTTTTGTAAAAATTTTCCTAAAATAGTAAGTTTTTGGTCACCCGACCCGTCTAGTTTTGATTGTCTCAACAAACGGCACCCATAACCCAAATTTGCAAAAAATGCAATTTCGGACACCGGGGGCAGCTAAATATGGCAGGTACTCGGGCAGATACACCTTAGATAGAGCTTAGTATAGCAAGTTTCAGTATTTAAATCGGATTCGTATCGATCGTCTTAGGCTAAAATCAAAATTTCCTAAGGCTGTGCGTGGAGGCACCGGGGCTCGGCTACCGTGCGGGAACCAAACCCTGATCACTGGAAGCTCTATCTGGCAGCAAGACGGCGCCCTCACACACAAGAGGGGCTCGTGGGCTATTCCCATGCAGAGAGAGAGAGAGAGAGAGAGAGAGAGAGAGAGAGAGAGAGAGAGAGAGAGAGAGAGAGAGAGAGAGCATGTGAGTTAAACCAAGCAAATTGGACACTTGGTAAGCATGCAACTAAGTTGCCTTGCATGAGGTGCCTACTCCCTCAGATGTATTTAGCAGCCTGGTTCCAGATTCATCTTGGGAGAGCCTATATAAGAGTGTGCTCACACACACACACACACACACACACACACACACACACACACACACACACATATATGCTCACACACAAACTAAGTACACACACATAGTCCTACACACACACATACCTTGGGGAGGTGTTGCCGGCAGACATAGTCTTTGGAAGAAGAGCTAAGGAGGAAATTGCTGCCCGTTTTCCATCTCGAGGAGTCCATTGCATCAGAATTTTGAGAGGAATTCAGCCTAATCTCGGTAATATCCAATTTAATTCATGCTGCAATTCTCTCCAATATCTCTTAATCCCGCAACTATTGTGCATAACCCTAGCTAAATTACTCAATGGATACTCTCTAATTCTCCGTATCATCAATCTATTGCATAAATCTTAATCTAATTAGTAATTATGCAAGCAGTTAGTCTCTCTTAATCATAGATGAATGCATGATTAAGGAATCAACCACTAGTCACCATTGTAATTAAGAACAAGTCGGCATTGAGGTAGAGATGGTCAACTGCTTTCTATTGCCACACAATTTTTAAACAACTAAATTAGAATCAATTAGCTCATAGATTAGGATGTAATTAGTGAAATTAATCCATCATTAATCACTAGGAAGGGAGAAACCCTCTCACCTATGCATACGATAAATCTGCAAACCTCTACTTGCATTAGGAAGTGATCAAGCATGCCGAAGTCATCTCTAGTAAATAGATTGAGAAGAAACCTAAAATTCTTAACTATCTAGGCCAAATAATAAACCTTAGGGCCAATTCCCATAGAACAAGTAAGGTGCAATTAGAAATCTCTATGTCTTGAAGTAATCAAACCTCTCGTATAAAGGGATTTGCTTATTGAAACTAATCTGTCATTTTGGTTGTATGTTGCTCTCGAATATTAGCTCTTTTTTTTTCCAAGTTGTCAATTTAAGTAGTGAGTATAAAATGGCCCCGGTAAAGAGAACTCGTTTCGGTGGTTCCCATGACCGTGAGGCTGGGACAAGCAACACAAATGGGAAGGGAAAGGCTCCCATGGTCGACCAAGTACCGGCCAACTCACGGAGCAATGACAAGGAAATTGTGGAGATAGGTCACATTTTTAATTCAAGTTTTGTTTAAGTTAACATTGTATCCGATAATTTAGGAAAGAACATATCCCTAAACATGTAGGAGAAATTCAACGGAGATCACGGCATTTGAATTGAAATGTATATTAATTTCCAAGTTTTGTTTAAGTTAACATTGTATCCGATAAGTTAGGAAAGAACATATCCCTAAACATGTAGGAGAAATTCAACGGAGATCACGGCATTTGAATTGAAATGTATATTAATTTCCAAGTAGGAAAGAATGATTGTTGGATATACTGTTTGAGCTAGGAAAGAATGTTTGCTAGGGAAAATTTAGCTCGACCTGTTCATTTCTATTTTCAATGTTGATCCTAGTCCTGATCCCCCTATGGATCACAGGGGGCGGCTCGCGATGATCTCACAGTAGCTAGAGTTACTAGCTTAGGACCTCTATCCATGACTTGCGTTCTTTGCGGTGGATACCCACGACTTGCGTTCTATGCGGTGGTACGTCCATGTCTTGCGTTCTTTGCGGTGGACATACCTAGTTGTATGGGCAACTAGGCAACAACGGGAGGAGTAAACTCTCATTGGGGAAGGAATGTTGTACACCCAGAACATTGGAATTTTAAATGAATAAGTTTTTGAGTAAATTTTTACTAGAGTTACTGTCTTGGTGCCACTTTGCAAAACTGGTTGAAGGGCTGTATTAAAGAACTTGTGAATTGGAAAAATAAACAAGGAACTTATGTGTTGAACAACCATGTGTGATAGTAATTAGGTAACTAAGGAAGTGTGAGTATGGGGTGGAAAGTGGGGGCTTGGCTCGGGTTGCCAATGCCTATGAGAAGGGTGGTCCCGATTAGTCGGGAACTCTCCGTCCCCATAAGTGCAATAAGAACGTTAGTATTACTCATTGCCCCTAGCGCGGTAAGGTCTCAAGTGTACGTGCCTCTGAAACATGGGGAAAAAGGTACTCGAGACTTCTCTCCTCTTGGAAGGTAGGTCTTAAGATCGCTAGATAAGTTAATCACGCTTCCCCTGCGGGGTGGAACTAGATCTCGATGCTAGTAGGCGCGAACTCGACTTACTTTGTGATGAGAGATCGTCCGCTAGATGAACCATAAACCATTTTGTTTGATTCTACTGTAGATCTAGTGGCCACCAGGTTTACCATCAGATCCATCGTTTGAGACAACGGGGTGGGGACCTCACACCTGGTATCAAAGCAAGGTTAGGATAGACTGGGAACTAAAATCCGTATTGTTTGAAAATTTTAGAACTAAGGAAATCTAGGTAGCTAATCCGAACTCCTTGCCTTGATGTTGCAGGAAGATCCCGCACTTGAATACCAAAAGTTTTAAGTCTTTAAGATTATTTATGAGCAAGCACGTCGTTCCCTAGATTATTGTTTTCGGCGAGACATGATGGAGATGCTGCTAAAGGTCAATACACCGCACTCCACTTGCATTGATAAAGGATGGGAGATTGAATGGACCCCCGAAGGCGGGATTTACTACATCAACGCTCGAAAGTTAGGATGCCTGGCTACCGACTTAAAGAAAATCCGTTGGGGAGAAGAATTGAGAGTAGTGCAGTTATACTACTTGTTGCCTACACATTCGGACGTCACTGTTGCTACTTCTGACGGCACCGAGCAAACCCTCAATGAGTGGCTTTGGGACAAAGTCACTAATGTAATTCCAGCAAAGAGTTAGAAATTTTGGTGTTCCAAGAGAATTATCCAAGAGTACGAACACCATAATTTACTACCCGCTTAAGGATAAGTATAGGGACTATTTTTCAGGAGAAATAGAGGATTGTAAGAATGTGACAACACATAAACATCGTTTGTATCATTATATCCCAGGACAGCCTGCCAGACGTATCATATAGATATCCGAATGCTATGTAATAAATTGATCAAAAGCCTCAAAAGGTTACGATTGTAATAAATTTTCTATCAATAAAAGAGGAGTTTTTGTTTCTGAGTCTTTGTCTCTCGGTGATTTGAAACTTGCATTTTTTTAAAGTCTCGTGTTTATGTAAATTTTGAACTCTAGCAATTGTATCAAATTCAGTATAAATCGTGTAGGCACCACCTGTAGCTCTCTATTCAAGAGCACAAGAAAAGAAGCTCCTCCTTAAACAAGCCCAACCTCTGACCTTTAAGGGCGAGGGAGCTAATGTGGAGAGAGATGCGGAAGTATGGATGGAAGCAATGGACGACTACTTCGAGGCTGCAGGGACTCAACCCGAGAACCAAACCATGCTTGCAATGTTCCGCCTCTCTGGTGATGCCAAGATTTGGTGGAAACAGCATTGCAGAGATCTGAACATCAAGGGATCTTCCTAGTCGTGGAAAGACATCAAGGGTGCAGTGATGGGACGTTACTCACCACCCGCTTATAAGACTTGAAGATGAAGAAGTTCTTTTTCCTTCATCAGTCGACTTCTTAAGTCGAGGAGTATTACTCAAAGTTTGTTACTCTTCGAAGGTATGCTCATAGAATGAGCCTGGATCAGCAAGTAGCACGGTTTTGCCAAGGGCTCATTGACCCCTTGAACAATCGGCTAGAAGCTCTCAGGCCAACAACTCTTCAAGATGCCTTGCTAAGACCTAAACCCTTAGCTATGGAAATTCCAAAGGTCAATCAAAATAGGAGGAATCATTTGGCAAAGAGGGCAAGGACAAATGTTTGGAATAATAGACCAACCAACTGTTAGGATTTGGATCGTGCTAGCTATGGTGGATGAAAGAGAAACATGGTGCAAGTGTGTGAGTCAAGGAGAGGAGAGTGGATTTATCCCACATACTGTGGAGCAAGGCTGTAGAGCTACTTAAAGCTCATTTCTTGAATCAATAAACAACACCTCATTTTGCACTACATGCTTGTCTATGGTGAGCTTGTGCTAAGCTAAGTCAATACTCAAGATTGTGTTTATGAGTCCAAGCTAATCCTATCGTGAGTGTGTGTAACTCAAGTGAATTAGGTTCTATCTTGAGTGTGTGTAACTCAAGTGAATTAGGTTCCAAGATAGGATTATCTTGGACTCATAAACACAATCTTGAGTATTGACTTAGCTTAGCACAAGCTCACCATAGACAAGCATGTAGTGCAAAATGAGTTGTTGTTTATTGATTCAAGAAATGAGCTTTAAGTAGCTCTACAGCCTTGCTCCACAGTATGTGGGATAAATCCACTCTCCTCTCCTTGACTCATACCTTAGGAACAAGCTCACACTTTACAATCCTCCCCTTGAGGTTTGGACTAAGACAAGATACTGAAGATGCATGATCCACACAGGCTAGCAAAATCCACATAGGATGGTGGTATCCACACAAGAAAATAAACTCCACAAAGGATGGTGATATCCACACAGGATGGTAAAAATCCTCACAAGAACAATCCACAAAGGATGGTGATGTCCACACAGGATGATAATCTGGTATCCATACAGGAGAAAGTCCTCCCCTACAAGTAGAGAGTCTGCATCTTCAAAATGGGTCTTCCCAAACGTTGCCTTCGTCTTCGTCCTTTTTGTCTTCTACTATGTGAGCTGATGCTCTGTCAGGTCTCTTGCCTTCGTTGCTTCTGCTGTTGCTTCTACTGTTGCTGCTTTCTCCACTGCTACTGCGTCCACTTGAGTAGCACCGAGAAGGAGGGTGTCCCTTCCTACCACATTTGTTGCAAGGTTTGTTTGTGTAGCAATGCTACGTGTCCCATTCTTCCACATTCATAACACTTTCGTCCGTTTGTCAATGTTGATGGCGAATATCTTCCCCTTGAAGATGTTGCGATGAAAACTTCTCCTGATGGGGTGAGTGAACCTCTTTGCTTTCTTTCTTCTGCTTGGACTGAGTTGATTACATCTTGAAATGGTGGTGCTGGTTCTTTTTCTTCAAGAATTGTGACTAAATGGTCATAAGAAGGTGGAAGTGCACTTAAAAGTATAGCCACTTTGTCATCTTCTGGTACTTCAACTTTGATGTAAGTGAGCTGCGTGACAATGCTCTTAAGCCTGTTCACTAGGCTAGCAATGTCCTCCCCTTGAAGCATAGTAACTTTGTAAAGCTGTCTTTTAAGACTAACTTTGCTTCTTTTGGCTCTAGCTCCAAAATTACTTTCTAAGACATGCGAGGCTTCATGTGCATGCTTACATTCATGTATGAAATGCACATAGTTATCATGCAAATAAGTGATGATAATTCCCAATGCTTGTTCGTCTTTGGCCAAATTTTGTGCACTTGCTATGAGTGTAGATGCCCTAGTGTGCACTCCATCGGGTTCGGCCTGTTGCTCGAGGGCAGTGCTAATGACAGACCACAAACATTTTTTCATAAGAGAGCCTCTTAATTTCTTTTGCCAAGTGTGAAATCCCTCCCCATTGAATTTCTCTATTCCCTTGTCCCCCATTTGTGCCAATAGAGGGATCTTAGCTTAGGAGACTCTCCTAGCCAGTGTCTGCCTCTTTACGCGGTGCACAATTGATGATAGAAAAATTTATTTTCAAGTTATTGTGCTTGGCTGAAAGATTCTAATTTTAATGTCCTTTTAACAAAATGTGAAGTACCTCTTCACTCGAGGTGAAGTCACCCTTCACGGTTTTGTTTCACCTTGGCATATTTGGCCTGGAGATGCCTTTTGAAGCGCGATAATATCCGCCTTTGAATGTCTTTGGAAGGCTTTGAAAGCCTTGTTGCAGCTTTGGTGGGAGTGCTTGTGAATACCCTTTTGAGGGGCTCGGAGGTTGTCCTCGGGTTTTTGAATGGTCTGCTCGCGGGAATAGGCTCTTAAAAAAAAGGCTTTTGGAGTGCTCGACAGCAGGCTGTGGGACTGCCCCCTTGAAGGAGAAGGTCTTTCGGGGCTTTTGTGGCCGGGAGCAGTGCTGGACCCGTTGCTTAGAACCAGTGGGCAAGCACGCAGCCCGTGGGAAGGGGGGCCCCGTAGGAGCGGGGTTGAAGCCTTTGAGGTAGTCGGACAGCGGACATGCAGCACCGTGGGAAGAAGGGCCCAACAGGAAGCCAGGCACGGCCGGGCAGGCGCGGGCAGGCGGGCAATAGTCGCGGGCAGGCGCGGGCAGTCGGGCAAGAGCGCGGACAAGGCGCCGGTCAGCAGAGAATTCAAGTGCGCGTCCGTTCGCCAGTGGGTCAAGAGCCGCCGGACAGGCGTAAGCAAAAAACAGTCGGCCGGGTTCGTCCGTTCGCGGACCCGAAATTTTATAAAACACAACTGAGCGCCCTTTTTTAGTTCCACCTTGGGCGCCTTAGTGTGTGTGGCCGCTTGTGGGTTTGACTTCGCCAAAGATAGGCCGTTCCCACCACGTGGACTCACAAGGAGGGTGATGGTGTGGGGAAAAAGTTGATGAGCATTGAATGCTCTCTTAGGCACACACACACACACACACACACACACCTAAACACACTTCCCTGCTGCAGAGCACAGAGAAATAATAGCATAAACTTTCACAATTAATTAAGCAATTATTTTCTCATAAGATGTCCAATTGGAGCATGGGAGGATGCATTGCGAAGCTCATGACATTAGCTATGAAAGCTCATAAGTGACAAAGCAAGGTAGTGCCGTACTTGGGAGTAATGGAACACAAAAGATGGTAAGAAAATTATTGAGAGACGCACCTAATAATTAAGCATAATACTAATTAACCTCAGGATTAGCTAGGAGAGAAGTGGCCCAAGGGAATCAAACCCAAGAACGTGCTCACACTGACTAATTGATGCTAATTAGTCACAAGGTATGCAGTGGGAAGAGAAGAAGAGAAATACCAAGGATCCTAATGATGATTAGGAGATGTCAATCAAACTAACACACAAAATTACAACAACAATCCTAGCTAGCACACCGTAGCTCTGATACCAAATGTTAGGATTTGGATCGTGCTAGCTATGGTGGATGAAAGAGAAACATGGTGCAAGTGTGTGAGTGTGTGTAAGCAAGCTTATCACTCAAGTGAATTAGGTTCCAAGATAGGATTAGCTTGGACTCATAAACACAATCTTGAGTATTGACTTAGCTTAGCACAAGCTCACCATAGACAAGTATGTAGTGCAAAATGAGTTGTTGTTTATTGATTCAAGAAATGAGCTTTAAGTATCTCTACAGCCTTGCTCCACAGTAGGTGGGATAAATCCACTCTCCTCTCCTTGACTCATACCTTAGGACAAAGCTCACACTTTACACCAACCAAACATACGAACAGCGCCCAATAGAAGCCTCTATCGCAGTTATGAAATTTCCAAATGTACGTTGTTATGAGTGCAACCAATTCGAGCATTACCGATCTAAATGCCCCAAGAAGAATCAAGCAACCAGCACCAATGCCATACCTCTAAATATCTATGGGCGAGGTCAACCTAATGGAAGAGGAGGACGTGGAAGGGTAAACAGAGGGCGAGGGCGTGGAGCTACCACCAGAGTGAATGCCACAGTGGTACAACCAACTGTGGGAGATGAAGCAGAGGAGAGAGCAACCTTGAATGCTGCAATTGACAACCCCAATGGTTGCGAGCAATACGCAGTCATTCATACACGAGGATCTCTCAGAGGTGAACAAATTAACTTCCTTATAGATTGTGCTAGTACTCTTTCATTTCTTTCACCCAGATGCATGAGGAAGCTAAAACTAGATAAGTATCCAACAAGCAAGCTGGTTGTAGAGTTAGCAAACGGCAAGGAAGTAGTATCTCAACACTCTGCAGGTATAATTGACTTTGATCTAGGGGGACACCCAACTTCTGCCCAATTTCGAACCCTACCTTTAGGATTCTTTGATGGGATACTAGGGATGGACTGGCTAAAGAAAAATTAGGCCCACATCCATTGTGCACAAGGAAACTTTACCTTTACAGATAACTTGGGTAATGAAGTCTTAATCCAGGGGAAAAATGGGAGACATAGGGCTACTCTAGTTAACAGACTTTTGAAGGGACTGAGAAAGGGGCAACAAATTTATGCGGTAAAGCTCAACAAGGTGGACCAATCAGACACCAAACTTTGACCAAACTGGTTGAGGGAGTATGATGATGTATTCCCCGAAGACCTTACAAATCTTCCACCACATAGAGAGGTAGATCATGAGATTGAGACTATCCATAGATGTGAACCTATCTCGAAGTGACCTTATAGAATGTCACTTCCAGAGGCCATAGAACTCAAGGAACAACTTAGGCATCTCATTGAACAAGGATTCATTCAACCCAGTACTTCTCCTTGGCGTTCACCAGTTCTTTTTCAGAAGAAGCAGAATGGGACCTTAAGGCTATGCATAGATTACCGTGGACTGAACCAGGTAACTATCAAAAACAAGTATCCAATTCCAAGGATTAACGAACTCTTGGACAGACTCCATAGCGCCAAAATGTTTACAAAGATTGATCTAAGGTCGGGATATTACCAAATCAGGATCAAGGAATCAGATATTCCAAAGACAGCCTTCAACACTAGGTATGGACACTACGAATTCACAGTAATGTCCTTTGGTCTAACAAATGCTCCTGCAAGCTTCAATCGACTTATGCAGGATATTTTCAAACCTTATCTGGACGATTTTGTCCTGGTTTTCTTTGACGACATTCTGATCTATTCTAAGAACGCGGTAGATCATGAAAATCATGTTCGCAAAGTACTTGATCTTCTTCGAGAACACCAACTTTACGCTAAAGCGAGCAAGTGTACCTTCTGCTCACCAAAGGACAATTATCTTGCATTTATCATATCGGCCAAAGGGATTCAGTGGACCTAGATAAATTCAAGGATATCGTTGATTGGCCTCAACCATCCATGGTCAGCAAAGTAAGAGGATTTCTTGGGATAACAGGATGGTACAGGATTTTTGTCAAGAACTATGCACGTATTGCTGCACCTTTGACGGAGCTCCTGAAGAAAGGAATGAGGATCGAATGGAAGACCGAGCACGAGTCTAGTTTTGCTAAGCTAAAAGAATTCTTGGTCTCAGCTCCTATCTTAAAGCGTCCAGATTTTAGTAAGGAATTTGAAGTAGCAGCCGATGCTAGCAAATTTGCTTTAGACGGAGTTCTTACTCAAGAAGGAAGACCGGTGGCGTATACTTCACGAAAGCTGAGGGATCATGAGAAGAATTATCCTACTCACGATTTGGAACTTTTAGCGGTTATACATGCACTGAAGTTGTGGAGACATTATCTTCTCAGATGCACGTTTCAGCTAGTTACAGACCACAAGGGCTTACAATGGATTTTTACTCAACCTATTCTCAATATGCGACAACGGCGATGGATAGAACTCTTACAAGAGTATGACCTTGACATAAAGTATAGACCAGGGAAGGAAAATGCCGTTGCAAATGGACTTAGCCAAAAATCTTTTCTCGGAGCTATTTCTATTCCAAATAACCCTATCTGGGATAGAATTAAAGAAGCATCTTTGGTAGATCCAGAATACCAACGTATAGTATCATTAGTCCAGCAGAATAAGATGCCTGAAGCTAAAGATTACTCTCTTATGGGAGGATGTCTTTACTTCAGACATAAACTCTCTGTACCCAGAGACCTAGCTTTAAAGAAGACTATTCTATATGAAGCACATGATAGCCCTACATCAGGACATCCAGGGTATGCTAAGACTCTTTATGCTATCAGGAGGAGTTATTTTTGGTCTGGAATGAAAGGAGACATACTTCGCTATGTGAGGCAATGTCTTTCTTGTCAGCGGATAAAAGCCGAAAGAATCAAGTTATCAGGACGACCTTTACTGCTTTGGATATTAGCCGAGTATTCATCAAGGAAATTTTTAGGTTACATGGTTTACCCAAGCGTATCGTTAGTGATAGAGATGCCAAGTTTACATCAAAGTTTTGGACTTCTCTTTTTCAATCTATTGGGTCACAATTAGCCTTCAGCACAGCGTATCATCTGCAAACAGATGGGCAGACTGAAAGAGTAAATCAAGTCATTGAGGATATTCTCAGGGCCTATTGTTCGCAAGAGCCAAAGAAGTGGTTACAATTCCTTCTTTTGGTAGAATATGCTTATAATTCTTTCGAACACAGAAGCATTGGAATGTCACCCTTTAAAGCTCTTTATGGAAAAGACTGTTTAGCACCACTGAACTTCTAAGATCCAACTATCAAAATAGAGGCCTCTAGGAAGATGTTAGAAGATATGGAAGCTCAGACTAGAGCTATTCGCCAAGACATTCAGGCGATTCAGGATAGACAGAAGCACTATGCAAATAAGAACCGTTCGGAAAGAACTTTCAAAGAAGGAGATAAGGTTTTTCTACGAGTCCGACCAAAGAAAAGCAACTTATCACTAGGCAGATACAAGAAGCTAAGCCCAAGGTATTGTGGACCATTCGAGATCATTAAAGTTGCGACTGACCAAGTCTACAAGCTAAAGGTACCTACAAACTTAAAGGTTCATGATGTATTTCACGTCAGCTTACTCAAACCCTATATCCCCAACCCTGACCAACTCTTGGACTGAGAGCAAATAGTTATGCCAGCACAAGGAGTTCTCGAACTTCAACCTGACTATGTACTTGAAACAAGGGAAAGGAAGTTACGAAATAGAACAATCACAGAGCATCTAGTAAAGTGGAAAGATTATCCTGAGGAAGATGCAACTTGGGAGGATGAGCCAACGCTCATAAAAGATTACCCTAACACATTCTTGAGATGAGGACATCTCAAATTCTTCACGTTGGGGAGGATGTAAGGTCTCTGACCTCGAGCAAAAACAACATCTTTGTATCTCAAAATAACCTTAGTGCAACAAGTTACTATTTCTAGCAGTTTTCCTAAATCTATCGGTGCCATGATGTTTACAATTTCGTAAAAATTACAAAATTGAATTAAATAATTTTCCTAAAATAGTAAGTTTTTTGTCACCCGACCCGTTTAGTTTTGACCGTCTCGACAAACTGCACCCGTAACCCAAATTTGAAAAAAATGCAATTTCGAACACCGAGGGCTGCTAAATATGGCAGGTACTCGGGCAGATACACCTTAGATAGAGCTTAGTATAGCAAGTTTCGGTATTTAAATCGGATTCGTATCGATCGTCTTAGGCTAAAATCAAAATTTCCTAAGGCTGTGCGGAGAGGCACCAGGGCTCGGCTATTGTGCGGGAACCAAACCCTGATCACTGGAAGCTCTACCTGGCAGCAAGAGGACGCTCTCACACCCAAGAGGGGCTCGTGGGCTATTCCCATGCAAGAGAGAGAGAGAGAGAGAGAGAGAGAGAGAGAGAGAGAGAGAGAGAGAGAGAGAGAGAGAGAGAGAGCGAGAGAGAGAGAGAGAGAGAGAGAGAGAGAGAGCATGTGAGTTAAACCAAGCAAATTGGACACTTGGTAAGCATGCAACTAAGTTGCCTTGAATGAGCTGAGTACTCCCTCAGATGTATGTAGCAGCCTGGTTCGAATTTCAGCTTGGGAGAGCCTATATAAGAGTGTGCTCACACACACACACACACACACATATTTATGCTCACACACACACATACCTTGGGGAGGTGTTGCCAGCAAACATAGTCTTTGGAAAAAGAGCTAAGGAGGAAAGTGTTGCCCGTTTTCCGTCTCGAGGAGTCCATTGCATCATAATTTTGAGAGGAATTCAGCCTAATCTCGGTAATATCCAATTTAATTCATGTTGCAATTCTCTCCAATATTCTCTTAATCCCGCATCTATTGTGCATAACCTTAGCTAAATTACTCAATGGATACTCTCTAATTCTCTGTATCATCGATCTATTGCATAAATCTTAATCTAATTAGTAATTATGCAAGTAGTTAGACTCTATTAATCATAGATTAATGCATGATTAAGGAATCAACCGCTAGTCACCATTGTAATTAAGAACAAGTCGGCATTGAGGTAGAGATGGTCAACTGCTTTCTATTGCCACACAATGTTGAAACAACTAAATTAGAATCAATTAGCTCATAGATTAGGATGTAATTAGTGAAATTAATCCATCATTAATCACTAGGAAGGGAGAAACCCTCTCACCTATGCATACGGTAAATCTGCAAACCTCTACTTGCATTAGGAAGTGATTAAGCATGCCGAAGTCATCTCTAGTAAATAGATTGAGAAGAAACCTGAAATTCTTAACTACCTAGGCCAAATAATTAGCCTTAGGGACAATTCCCATAGAACAAGTAAGGTGCTATCAGAAATCTCTATGTCTTGAAGTAATCAAACCTCTCGTATAAAGGGATTTGCTTATTGAAACCAATTCTGTCATTTTGGTCGTATCTTGCTCTCGAATATTAGCTCTTTTTTTTCCAAGTTGTCAATTTAAGTAGTGAGTATAAAATGGCCCCGGTAAAGAGAACTCGTTTCGGTGGTTCCCATGACCGCGAGGCTGGGACAAGCAACACGAATGGGAAGGGAAAGGCTCCCATGGTCAACCAAGTACCGGCCAACTCACGGAGCAATGACAAGGAAATTGTGGAGGTAGGTCACATTTCTAATTCAAGTTTTGTTTAAGTTAACATTGTATCCGATAAGTTAGGAAAGAACATATCCCTAAGCATGTAGGAGAAATTCAACGGAGATCACGGCATTTGAATTGAAATGTATATTAACTTCCAAGTAGGAAAGAATGATTGTTGGATATACTGTTTGAGCTAGGAAAGAATGTTTGCTAGGGAAAATTTAGCTCGACCTGTTCATTTCTATTTCCAATGTTGATACTAGTCCTGATCCCCCTATTGATCACAAGGGGCGGCTCCCGATGATCTCGCAGTAGCTAGAGTTACTAGCTTAGGGCCTCTATCCACGACTTGCGTTCTTTGCGGTGGATACCCATGACTTGCGTTCTATGCGGTGGGATGTCCATGTCTTGCATTCTTTGCAGTGGACATACCTAGTTGTATGGGAAACTAGGCGACAACGGGAGGAGTAAACTCTCACTGGGGAAGGGATGTTGTACCCCCAGAAGATTGGAATTTTAAATGAATAAGTTTTTGAGTAAATTTTTACTAGAGTTACTGTCTTGATGCCGCTTTGCAATACTGGTTGAAGGGCTGTATAAAGAACTTGTGAATTGGAAAAATAAACAAGGAACTTATGTGTTGAACAACCATGTGTGGTAGTAATTAGGTAACAAAGGAAGTGCGAGTATGGGGTGGAAAGTGGGGGCTTGGCTCGGGTTGCCAATGCCTATGAGAAGGGTGGTCCCGATTAGACGGGAACTCTCCGTCCCCATAAGTGCAATAAGAAAGTTAGTATTACTCATTGCCCCTAGAGCGGTAAGGTCTCAAGTGTACGTGCCTCTAAAACATGGGGAAAAAGGCACTCAAGACTTCTCTCCTCTTGGGAGGTGGGTCTTAGGATCGCTAGATAAGTTAATCACGCTTCCCCTGCGGGGTGATATCTAACTAGGTGTTATGCTTTTGTTGCTATCTCTCCATCCTAGCACTCTTGCTATGCTCATTAGGAATCTATTCTAATGAAATGCTCACTATGTTTATGCTATTTTCCGCTACACACAAGTTACTAGGCCATTAAATGTTACACTGGTATCAGAGCATAAGGTTTCTCTTTTCTTGCTCAAGAAGGGAGGTCCTCAAGGTAACTATAAATGGTTGGTATTATTAGTTGCAATTGACTAAGTAGAATAGGGATTTTTCAGCCTTGCAATGTGCCTGCTTCGTGCAAATAACGGGGCATCACCGTCGAGATCTATGGTCTTAATAGTGGAGTCCTACGGGGCTTGCCTACGGCTTAACCACTATTCAGCTATTAGAAGCTTGATAGGAGCCGGTACTATTTTGATGTTGAAAGACCCTCTCTTCTATTCCTTGCAATTAATGATATTCAAGCCACGGGTACAGGAGCTTGAGTGCCTTTCTAAAGGGGTAAAGAGGAGTAGCAACTAGGGCTTGAAGTGCCAAAGTACACCTAAAAATTGTTATAACGGCTGACAATAGTAAAGAGAGTGAAATTAATGTTGATAGATTTGATTTTGCTAATGAGCAGGCTACTAATGATGACCCTATGCTTGTTAACTACCTTGTTAGTAGCCTTCAACAAGCCATGGGCAATCCATCCCTCCAAAGTGAAGTGCAACGACAGCTTCGTGCTCATGGGATTCTCCAAACTCCCCACCATGAAGAGAGAGTACCTAGGAAGCCTCCTTGTGAGACTTCCAAAAGAGGCCTCTCTTCGATTCAGGAAGAAGAAGAGGATCCGTACGAAGGGCTCAAAAATCTATTACTTGATGACGCATCTCCTTCCCAAAGGAGGACTCAAGAGCTCCACCAAAAGAATGAGAAAGAAGTGAGTCTCATGCCACCTCGGTAGAGCTAGCTCCACGAAGACGACGGGCAAAACGCTCTCCAACACCCCCTAAACGGAGAAGACCATCGCACACTTCTCTACACCATAATTCAAAGAGAGAAAACAAAAAACAAGAGAAGAAAAAGGTGAGAAAGAGGTCACCCTCTTCTCCATCTTCTTCCTCTTGTGAAGAAAGTGATGGTGCAAACAAGGAAGGCCAAGGCAAGAAAAAGGCAAGAAAGAGGTCACCCTCTTCTCCATCTTCCTCAAATTATTCCTCTTCTGAAGAAAGTGATGGTGCAACTTTTGAACCACCAAAAGAAATAGGAAATCCTATGCCCCGTGGAAGAGCTCAAGAAGTTCAAAGAGGGTTTAACTGAACAACAATTTTGTGCAGGTTTAACTGAAGATATGGTGGAGTATGTCAACTCCCAAAGGCCATGCACCATATCTGCGGTCATACACCATACCATGGTGGCTTCACGAATCAATTTCCAAACAGGGGCTAAGAGAAATCTTAAGCCCATGGAGAAGAAGGACCGTAACAATGAGCCTAAGGGGAAGGACAATGTCCAAAAGTCTCCTAAAGGCAATGCTAACAACAACAAAGCTAAGGAGAAGGGAGTTTATAAAGGAAAAATTAAACTCTCTCTGGAAGAGCTAGAGCGTTATCGGAAAGATAACCGTTGTTTTAAGTGTGGGGAGCAAGGGCCTCCCTATCGTGCTTGCACCCACAAGAATACAAGAAACAAGCCTCCTAGAGCTACCTTGGTCGAAATCCAAGAAGAGGAAGCTCACCACAAAGGATCTCCTTTATGCCATGCTTGGGGAAAGGTAAGAGAACATGATGTTCTTATTCTCTTTGACCCTGGTTCTACTCAAAATTTCATATCCACAGAGTTGGCCACCAAGCTAGGCATCCAAAACTATGACATGGGAGATGTCCTACCCGCCGATGGTGCTTTCAAGGGGAAAAAACTTCATTCACTCCCTTAATTGAGAAATTGAGGCTCCGTGTCCAAAGCTATGTGTACAAAGAGGACTTTTTTATCTCTCCTCTCAAGCACGAGGATGTAATCCGAGGGGCACCATGGTTTGATTGCATGGTTGCCAATGTTAAATTCCCTGAAAGGAATATCTACTTTAGGTTCATGGAAAGAGATATGTACATAGATGCTAAGGAGTTGGGTAACACTATACCCATTGTACATACGCAAGCTTTCAATAAGTCAATAAAGAGCTCTATTTCCGTGTACATGATTTTTGTTAAAGATTCTTAAAATGAACCTAATGCTTTAGCAAAAGAAAATATAAATAATCACAAGGAAGTAGAGTTATCCAATTTTCTCAAAGGGATTTCAAGATGTTTTTATTGACAACATCCCTTGTGAACTACCTCCTAAACAAGGCAATGATGACCATGCAATTGAACTTCTTCCAAGAATTTCACCGCCTAATAAACCTCCTTATAGAGTTTCTTGAGCTCAACAAGAGGAGATTATGCGGCAAGTGCATGAGTTAGTTGAGAAGGGCATGGTTAGGCCTAGCTCACTCCATTTTGTTCACCAAAGAAAGACGGCACATATCGTGTGTGTGTGTGTGTGTCGACTATAGAGCACCAAATAGGATCATTATCAAAAATAGGTTTCATGTTTCACGGGTAGAAGACCTATTTGATAAGCTTCAAGGTTCAGCCTACTTCAGTAGGATTGACCTAAAAAATGGCTACCATCAAATAAGGATAGTTGATCAAGACATTGTAAAGACCGCATTTCACACTACATTTGGTCTTTACGAATACATTGTCATGCCTTTTGGTTTGACCAATGCACCAGCCACATTTAACCGCTTGATGGAGAAGCTATTCAGGCCTCGCCGAACCTTTATTGGAGTGTTCTTTGACGATATTATCATCTACTCTAATTCATTAGACGAACACAAGCAACACCTCCAGGTAATATTTCAAGTCTTACAAGAGAATAAACTTTATATTAATCGAAAGAAAAGTGAGTTTTTTTTACAAGAGATTCAGTATTTAGGTCATATTATCTCTCAAGCTTGCATCCAAATGGGTCCATCAAAGCTAGAGGTAATAAAAGGATGGCCTAATTCAAGGAATCTTCATGAACTAAGAAGCTTTATAGGTATGTGTGCATACTATAGACTCTTCATAGAAGAGTTCTCACAAATCGTGGGACCATTACATGACCTGACAAAGAAAAATGTTAGGTATACATGGTCTGCCAAGGAAACCATTGCTTTCAAAAACATTAAAGAAAAGCTTATCTCTCAACCTGTGCTTACACTGTCGGATCTCTCAAAGTCATTTGATGTCCAATGTGACGCTTGTGGTGATTACCCTGTTGAGCAAGCTCTAGGCATATATGAAAAGGAACTCCTTGCAGTTCTACATGCCTTAGAGTCGTGGAAGCACTATTTACTGGGGACTCCTTTCATTCTGCGGACGAATCACCAAAGCCTTAAGTACTTCATGACATAGACCAAGCTCTCCGACAAATAAATAAGGTGGGAAAATTTCTTTTTGCAATTTCATTTTCATATTGCTCACATTGCTGGCAAGCATAATCAAGTAGTGAATGCACTCTCAAGACGACCGAGAGTGAATGTGGTTTCCATAGCAGCTCACAATGATCTATCTTTTATGATAGATGAGTACGCTGTTGATCTCGATTTTAGAGATGTGATTTCAGCCCTTGCACTAGGGATGAAAGAGGAACCATTTACTTTACAAGATTATTATCTTCTCTACGGCAATAGACTATGCGTTACTAACTCACTACGTGAGAAAGTAATGTATGAGTGTCATGCTCCTCCTTATGTGGGGCATAGAGGAATTCAGTCTACCCTAAAAGGGATTGAAACATATTTCTATTGGCCTGCCATGAAAGCAAACATACAAGAGTATGTTTCTAACGTGTGGTATGCCAAAACATGAAGTTTGATAGAGGAAAGGAAACTGGATTGCTTCAACCTTTACCATCCCTAATTCACCATGGGAGACCATATCCATGGATTTATCTTTGGATTGCCCAAGTCTATCCATGGGAATACAAGAATATGGATGATAGTAGACAGGTCCAACAAACAAGGTCATTTTATACCTGTCAAAAAGACTATCAAAGCCCATCAAATGGCAACCCTCTTCATATCACAAATCTTCAAGTACCATGGCTTGTCGATGTCCATAGTGTCGGATAGAGATCCTAGAATGACCATTAATTTTTGGAAGGGTCTCTTTGAGAATTTAGGAACAAGGCTAAACTTCTCTTTGGCCTATCACCCGCAAATGGATGGCCAAAGTGAAATAGCTAACCTAACAATTCTTGATCTACTAAAATCCTACGTAATGGAAGTTGATCAAAGGTCCCAATGGGAGAAGTATCTACTCTTGGTGGAGTATGCCTACAATAATACTGTACATACTGAGGCGGTCCGGGGCGGGCAGCAAGAAAGGTGGCCTCTAAACACCCCTCAAGGCTCCCGTGCTGCTCAATTGGGGCTGGGGCAACCACAAGCACAACAAAACAACAAACCCACAGCCAAACCCAAACAAGATAGGGGCACCACCTAGTTATGGTATGCGAACTAGGACGCAAGAGAGATTTTTGGTACAACCAAGAAGATGCACCACACAACGCACACAAGCAACCTCACACCAAGACACACATGAAATGGACCAGAGAGAGCTAGAGCAAAGGGAAGAGAGAGAGGAAAGGATCTTGCGTAATACCTTATTTGTGACTTGCAAATGGAGATGGTTCGTTAGGTTGCTATCGTAGAACTTGTACAAAACTCACTCAATGCTTAGTGATTGCTAAACATTGCCAAAACACACACACACTGTCTTAGGGTGTGGGAGACCTCTCACCACAATACCCTCTTACAATGGACACAAAACTGGCAATGAAAAACACACTAAAACACTTTCTAAAATCAAGATCAACCGATAAAACTCAAAATACACAAGTCACCTTGAATTCACCAAACCGTATTGCACAAATGGAAGGACGAAGATTTAAACGTCGAATCACGCCTTTGATGCACCAAACCTCAATTTATTGATGATGAAGGAGCATGTACAATAGTGGTTTTGAGATTTATGGAACTCACGCTCTCTCACTTGCAATGTGTAGCTTGAAGGCTTCTCTCACACCAAGAGTGAAGCTCACAAGTGGTTGCTACACCTAAGTCTCTCCTCACGCATAGAGTGTTGGGGTGCTATGTGAGATGTTGGAGGTTGTTTTACAAGAAGGAGAGGGGCCTATTTATAGGTTGGAGACCCCTCATTAAGATTATTGGAAATCCTAATTTACAAGCTAACAAATCAGGATTATGATTTTTTTGAATATCAAAACATTGCGGGCCTTCTTTGTCTGCTTGAGTCATGGGTGTGGGCTCAAAAGAGAGCATTATTGATGGTAGATAAGGTGAAAGTAAGTTTTAAGGAAGGGGAGAGAGAGAGAGAGAGAGAGAGAGAGAGAGAGAGAGAGAGTTACTATACATGTCTTGAGGTGAGGTGTCTTTTATGGTTAGGTCAATGCTATTTTGTGTTAGTATGTTAGTCGTTAGTAATCACTAGAAAGTTAATGTTACATTTACAATGGGTAGAGTGAGTTGATTTGATGAAGGAAGAGGGGTGAATTAAAAGAGAATCATTGAGATGGTGAAGCTTTGAAGAAGCTTGAACTCACCCTTGTGTAGATTGTGGAAAAAATGACCGCTGGTCTTCTTCTTCTTCTTCGCTTCTTTACGCCGCCGCCACGGTTAACCACCACGATGAAAAGAGGATTTGTTGATGAAAAATCCTCAATTTGCAGAAGTTATCATGGTTAAGATGCTGAATTTTAGATATTTTAGGAGAGGTAAATGAAATTGTAACATAGAAGCAATAGAGAGAGACATGGAGAGGGTGTATGTATGTAGAGGTTCATAAAAGAACTATAGGGATGAGAGAGAAGGGTAATGGTGAAGAGGGTGGGAGAAGCCATGGAAATTGCAGGTTTGAGTGAGGGATTGAGAGAAATGTGTGTGTGTGTGTGTGTGTAAGTGTGGAAAGAGGTGAGAGAAGACTATGGGCTACTTGTGAAAAAAGTGGGCAGACTGGGGTCCACTCAAAAAATCATAGCTCACCGCTGGTAGCTCCAAAAATCATGAAAAAATTTGAGGTGATTATTCAGAGCGTGGGCTACATTTTCTCTTTTGACCACTACTCCAAATTCGGAGTGGAGATAGGTGCCAAAATTCTCACCAAAAAGCCTGTTTTTATGCTTGCAAAAGTCTTTTAGTGGACCCCTCCTTTGTTGAATTTGTACAATGCATCCAAGAGTGAGCCCCTCCTTTGTCATATCATAATACAAAGCATCCAAGTTGCCCTTGACACATGCATGGAGGAGGATTATTGGTGAATAAAGAAATATATACATGGTGGGACTAGTGTATGGACTATTCATGGACTTTAGCTCAATGACCACATGGTGTTAGAATAATGAGTAAAAATAATAATAAAAATATGGAGGAGTTATGGATATGGAAAGATATTGGAATCATATGATATGGTCCCTCTTTGAATTATTTTGGGTGAAAGAGGAAAAGGTATGCAAGTAAATAATATAATAAACTTGACCAATGAGTAGAAATCAATTTTTTGTTTTCACGAGGGTGAGGGTGAAAATGTGGGAGTGATTTGTATAAAGGAAAAATATAAGGTTAGAGTATGTACATATTGGCAAAAAATATACTTATGGTGTAAGAGGATGAAAGAGGGTGTACATATGTTTAATAAAACACACACCTAAGTAGAAATATTTAAATAAAATACCAAAATAATTATAAAAACCTATATTTAGGCCATATATACAATGAAATATTTACACACAAAGAGGCCATAATATACTTTTATTTTTTTTATTTTTTTTTATTATTATTATTTTTTTTGGCTCACCTAGCCCAGTGACTAGCTAGCTGAGGGTTTTTAAGAAGATATGGGAAAAGTCCCGTGACTCACGCACGCCTATGTACAGTGAAATGGTAGGGATAGCCATAGTGTTTGGGTGAATTTGGTAGGGTGGAGTAACTTAGTATAGCAATTATGGAGAGCCGAAAAACGGCTATCATTAGCCCTCCCCCAGGATGATGGTATATTCATGTACCATCATAGAGCATCTTTTCCAAAGAGAGTGCTTCAGAGTCCTTGACGAGATCTTCATTGTTTGGCCCCTCAGAATTTTGGCTGGAGTTACACTCATGCTTCATGTAACAATACTTACATGAGACAGCGGCCTTTGGACAGATCTTTGGTAGATCCTTTGGTAGAAGGCGACTCAAATAGGGCTTCAAGCGATACCCGTTTACCTTCCTGGAGTGCTCTTTACCATTCAAGTCCATAAGCTGATAGTAACTAGAATTGAAAGCCTTCTTGACTATGTATGGCCCTTGCCATCTAGTTTCAAACTTGGCATCAAAACGATTGTCAAGTCGATTGTCATACCTTAGCACAAGCTCTCCTTCCTTGATGCCTTTGTCCTTCAGTTTCTTGTCGTGCGTTTCTTTCGCTTGTGTGGCTTTCCTTTTGTAGCACTCGTATGCTGCTTCTCTTTTCCACTCAAGCTCCACTAACGTAAGAAGTCGATCCATCCATACCTCTTGATCATCTTGTGCTCCTTTGCCATGAAGTCGCATTGTTGGAATGTTGAGCTCGATAGGCTGCAAAGCCTCTTGACCATAGACCAAGTGAAATGGTGTGAACTCCGTGGCTTCCCTATATGTGGTTCGATATGCCCACAAGGCACCATCCAAGAAGTCATCCCATAATTTTGTCTTGTTTTGCACCATCTTTCTAATGATTCCTGCAATGACACCATTAGCCTTCTCCACCAAACCATTTGACTGTGGGTAGTATGGTGTGCTATGACGATGTAGAATGTGAAGCTCTTCACAAACTTCTGTGAGCAAGCCCTTCCTAAACCCTGGACCATTATCAGAAACAATCTCCAAAGGTGTGCCAAATCTGCAACAAATGTGAGTGTACACAAACTTGCTAACTGTCCTCTCATTCACTCTTGCCACACTTTGAGCTTCCACCCACCTAGTCATATAGTCTACAGCCACTAGAATGTAGAGTTTACCATTTTTTGTCCTAGGCAGAGGACCCATAGCATCAATGCCCCACTTTTCAAAGGGTCCATTTGCAAGCACTATTTGCCTCGGGCCATGCACCAACCTTCTATTTCCATTTATCTGACAATTGTGACAGCTTTTACACCAATGTTGAACATCCACATGCAAGCTTGGCCAAACATACCCCGCAAGCAAAATCTTCTTCACAGTTGATTCTTGGGAAAAATGACCACCACATGCCTCTTCATGCAAACCTTTTAGAATGGCTGGAATTTCCTCGATAGTTGGTACTCTTCTGCACACTTGATCCTTCCCTTTTTGATAGAGGGAGCCTTCTAGGAAGAGATAGAAACTTGCCTTCTTCATGAGTCTCCTCTTCTGAGCCTTCGTGAAGTCTTGTGGAAACTCACCCTCCAAAATGTAGCCGATAATGGGAGCCAATGACTCCAATCCCTGGTATCTCGGTTGCTTGACAGCTGCTGCCACCATGATGACCTGCACTTCTGTCTCAACACATGTAACTGCTTGTTGTGCAAGTAAATCGGCATCTTCATTTTGTTTCCTCGGAATATGATATAGTTGCACTTCTTCAAACTGATTAAACATCTTACGAATGGCATGAACTTTTGTCCTTAAGCTTTCATTCTTGCATGCCCAAATGCCTAAAATCTGTTTAACAATGAGAAGTGCATCTCCCTTTACCATGAGATGTTTTATCCCTTGGCCAATGCACATCTTCAAACCATGAAGTAGTGTGTCGTATTCTGCTTCATTGTTGCTAGTTGAACCTGGTAGATTGACCTTCTCTTTCATGACCACCTCTCCACTTGGGTTGAGCAACACTAGCCCTCCCCCTGCTTTTCCTGTGGCTCGTCGAAAAGCTCCATCAAAGAACAAGGTAAAAGCATTGGGAATACTTTTTGGTGGTGGCAATGGTAGGGTCTTTACTTGAGGCACCTTAATTTCCTTCTCATGTACCCTATAAGTGAGAATCCCTGCCAATTGTGCACGCACACTATCTTCTACCTTGAAAGAGTATTGGAACTCTTGCAACTCCATAATCCACTTTGAGATCCTAGTACTAAGATTCATTTGAGATGACACCCAAGGGAACAAATTTTCTGCAGTGAGAATTACAAAAGGTTTTGGTAGTAAGTAGGATCTAAACTTTCTCACCGCAAACATGAGAGAAAGCATCATGAGTTCTGCTTCTGTGTAGTCTCTCTCCAAAGCATTCATGACCCTACTAGCAAAGTAGATGGGTCGCATCCTTGTACTGTGGGGATCTTGTTGTAGCAACACAGCACCAATTGTTTCCCTTCCAACACTAGAGCTAACAAAGAATGTGTACTCCCAACAAGGAGGCATGAGTGTTGGTAGCTCTGACAAAATGACTTTAATGTTACAAAAATACTCTTCAAGCTCATCAGACCATGCAAATTCTACTTGTTGTGTCAACTTTTGCAAAGGATGAAGCAACTCCGAGGCTAAGTGAATGAAGCGTGACATATACTTCACCTTCTGAATGAAAGAGATGACCTCCTTAAGACTCTTCGGTGATGGGAGCTCAATAAGAGCCTTTGCCTTTGAAGGATCCACCTCAATGCCTTTATAGGAAACCTTGTGACCAAGCAAGATCACTTCATCCTCAGCTATGTGACACTTGTCGGGGTTGAGTTGACCTCCCATGTCATAGAGCTTCTTTAAACCTTCTTCTACCCTTTGTAGATGCAATGATTTTGAGCTATAAATGCAAAAATCATCAATAAAAACCCTAATGGACTTTCCAAAGAATGCTTGAAACACCATGTTCATGAAGCGTTGGAAAGTTGCAGGAGCATTTGTCAGGCCAAATGGCATGACTCTAAAAGCATAACAACCCCAAGGAGTGATAAAGGTTGTTTTCAATTGATCCTCCAGTGCAATCCCTATTTGAAAGTAACCTGAGTAACCATCGCACAACGTGTACTTCTCATGACCAGCTACCTCATTTAGTATCTCATCCTGGAATGGGAGGGGAAAGTGATCTCTTTTTGTTGCCTCATTGAGTGGACGATAATCCACACACACCCTCCACTTGCCGTTTTTCTTAGGAGTGACAACAACGGGAGAGACCCACTCTGAATTCTCCACTGGATAAATGAAACCTGCTGCTAGAAGCTTTCTTACCTCCTTGAGTAGAGCCTGCTCCTTAATAACTCCTAGCCTTCGTAGCTTTTGAGCCTTAGGTGTGGCCTCTGGCTTCAACTCAATCTTGTGTTGAACAACATCTACTCCACGCACATCGGTGTAGTCTTTAGCAAAAAGCCTCGGAAATTTCCTTAGCACACATTTGAACTCCTCTCTTTCATCCTTTGTAAGTGTTGTTGATAGCATACCTTCCAGCATCCCTTCATCTTGAACACCTTCGTTTTCTTGGAAACCTACCTCTTCCAAACCTTGACAAGAGGTCTCTTGGTTGCTTGGCTTAAACCTTACCCCCATGACTTCGATGGAAGACTCCTCTTCAGTAATGCTGCTGCTACTTTCTTCTTCTGAAGTGCTATCGGTCCAACCTTCTTCTGTCTCACTTTGAGATGATTCTTCATGGAGCTCCTCTTGGCGTTGCTCCTTCATGTCAAAGACAACCTTCTTATGATTGTCATTCCTGCAAATTAATTTCCCACTCTCCCAATCCTGCAAAGCTCGCATTTTCATTAGCCATGGTCTTCCTAGGATAAATGGATAACCACTTCCCTTGGTCGACATAACATAAAAATCCACCGCTTTCTTAATGCCAAAGGCCTCTACAAAGAAATTTTTACAAATGCCTACACACCTAGCCTTGCTATTGTTTGCCATCTTGACTTTGATTTCAGGTGTCTCATGGATGTGCATGCCTAGTCTTTGCATGAGTCCCTCTGTCATGATGCAAATTTGTGCACCCCCATCCACTAGACCTTTCCTAACCAATCTTCCTTTGATGTAACAGTCTAGCACCGGTGTAATGTCCTCATTCATTTCAGCTTGTGCAATTTTTACAATAGGCACACTCTCTTTTACCTTTCTGCTAGTGCTAACTGCCCTTGTTAAATCCCTCCTAACTTGTGGACATAATGCAAGAAATTGAGGCCATGAAATATCAGGACCCTTACCTCTCATGTCTTCCAACAAGTTGTACGGAGCCATACCATGTCCAAGAGGGAAGTCTTGGAGGTTGATATGACGTCGAGTCCTCTTGGTTTCCTTGGTTTCCTTTGCCTTCTTGCCTTGTCCATGGTCACTCTGTGATGTGACTCCTTCTTTCTCTTTACCTTTTCGTCGGCCACGCTTAATGCCATTGGCTTCCATGTCAACCTCATTTGAATTTGTCACCTCTACCACATGCACATTTGGATCTGGCAAAGGTGGAACTCCTTCTACCCCTTGTGGAGGTGGTCTTGGTCCATTTGGCCTTTGTAGAAGCCTTGGTTGTTGACCAGCTCCTTCTCCTGCATTCATCACTGGGTAATTCAAGTTAGGTCTCCCTGGCTCTCCACGGGGCCAAGGACAATTATACATCCCATGTCCAGACTCTCCGCAATTCCAACATTGCAAGACTCTCCTAGGTCGTGGGTCTCGCTCTTCAGACTTGTTTGCTTGTCCCTTTGGACCTACGGCTTGTGCAAGGTGAATTGACAGGCTGCTTAAGGATTCATTTAACTTCTCAATCACTTCAACCGTTACCTCAGGAAGCTCCTTAGATGTTGATGCTTGTGACTTACCTTTGGGTCTAAGACCTTCTATTGGAACCTCCCCCCTTAAGCACTTGAGTTTCCTATATTTCTCAGCAGCCCTAGTTTCAGCTGCATCAAAGGTAGCAGGTGCACCCGCCTCAACTTTTACCTTAAGGTCAGGAAAGAGTCCGGCTATGAACCTCTCCTTCTTTAGAAATTCTGCACCATCACCAGGGTTAGCAACATTTCGTATCCATAGAGCCCAAAGACGTAGGAACTCTTGCTTGTACAAGTAGTAGTCATCTAAGTCTTTTTGCTTATGAGAAACAATGTCTTGCCATAGCTTTTGAGTGTTTTGGGGATCAAAGAAGTATCTCTTGAAATGATTGACAACTTCCATGTAATTTTCTTTAACTTCCTCAGGCAAAGAGTCAAACCAAGTGCTAGCATCTTTCCTAAGGACTACCTCAAACATTTCTACACGTTCTTGATCAGTTACTATCCTCTTGATACGACAAGACATCTTGAAATTTGCCAAAAATAATTCTGCATCCTCTCCAGGCTCTCCAAAGAAAAGAGGATATCCAAACATTTGGCGTTGGTTCTCCATTGAATTGATTTCAAAGTGACGCGTTTTGTTTTTTCTTTCTTTAAAAGATCTACACAATAATATTCTCTAAATTGCAATCTATTCTACAACAAAATAAAAATATTCACATCAAATGACCTATGATAATCAATGAGAGGTAGGATGACAGGGTTTGGTGACGCGAGAATTTCTCCTACTCTTTGGGCACCAAACATGAACACCATACGTTGTTGAAAATGGATTTTTCTACTAATTGCAATGTTTATTCTAATGTGTGGAGTGAAATGAAAGGGGAAAACCTCTATTCTTGGGCCATTATCCATTGTCTATGCATGACCTTATGCTTAAAACAAAACAAAAATATAGACATCCAAACTAAGGTCGTACCTAATGAGAGGCAAAATAAAAGGATTTACTGATGCGTTTATCTCTGCCAACCTAAGAGGACCTAAAATTCTACGAATTACACGTTGAAATTGCAACTTAGTACTAACAATTATGTGTACCTTTTGCCTTGCAATGGGAATGAAGGGATCATACAAATTCTCGTGATTCATGCAAGCTACTTGATTATGCTAAAGGTTGAGCATACACAAAACATACACAAGCCTGTCCTCAGTGGGGGCACCAAAATTGAGGCGGTCCGGGGCGGGCAGCAAGAAAGGTGGCCTCTAAACACCCCTCAAGGCTCCCGTGCTGCTCAATTGGGGCTGGGGCAACCACAAGCACAACAAAACAACAAACCCACAGCCAAACCCAAACAAGATAGGGGCACCACCTAGTTATGGTATGCGAACTAGGACGCAAGAGAGATTTTTGGTACAACCAAGAAGATGCACCACACAACGCACACAAGCAACCTCACACCAAGACACACATGAAATGGACCAGAGAGAGCTAGAGCAAAGGGAAGAGAGAGAGGAAAGGATCTTGCGTAATACCTTATTTGTGACTTGCAAATGGAGATGGTTCGTTAGGTTGCTATCGTAGAACTTGTACAAAACTTACTCAATGCTTAGTGATTGCTAAACATTGCCAAAACACACACACACTGTCTTAGGGTGTGGGAGACCTCTCACCACAATACCCTCTTACAATGGACACAAAACTGGCAATGAAAAACACACTAAAACACTTTCTAAAATCAAGATCAATCGATAAAACTCAAAATACACAAGTCACCTTGAATTCACCAAACCGTATTGCACAAATGGAAGGACGAAAATTTAAACGTCGAATCACGCCTTTGATGCACCAAACCTCAATTTATTGATGATGAAGGAGCATGTACAATAGTGGTTTTGAGATTTGTGGAACTCACGCTCTCTCACTTGCAATGTGTAGCTTGAAGGCTTCTCTCACACCAAGAGTGAAGCTCACAAGTGGTTGCTACACCTAAGTCTCTCCTCACGCATAGAGTGTTGGGGTGCTATGTGAGATGTTGGAGGTTGTTTTACAAGAAGGAGAGGGGCCTATTTATAGGTTGGAGACCCCTCATTAAGATTATTGGAAATCCTAATTTACAAGCTAACAAATCAGGATTATGATTTTTTTGAATATCAAAACATTGCGGGCCTTCTTTGTCTGCTTGAGTCATGGGTGTGGGCTCAAAAGAGAGCATTATTGATGGTAGATAAGGTGAAAGTAAGTTTTAAGGAAGGGGAGAGAGAGAGAGAGAGAGAGAGAGAGAGAGAGAGTTACTATACATGTCTTGAGGTGAGGTGTCTTTTATGGTTAGGTCAATGCTATTTTGTGTTAGTATGTTAGTCGTTAGTAATCACTAGAAAGTTAATGTTACATTTACAATGGGTAGAGTGAGTTGATTTGATGAAGGAAGAGGGGTGAATTAAAAGAGAATCATTGAGATGGTGAAGCTTTGAAGAAGCTTGAACTCACCCTTGTGTAGATTGTGGAAAAAATGACCGCTGGTCTTCTTCTTCTTCTTCGCTTCTTTACGCCGCCGCCACGGTTAACCACCACGATGAAAAGAGGATTTGTTGATGAAAAATCCTCAATTTGCAGAAGTTATCATGGTTAAGATGCTGAATTTTAGATATTTTAGGAGAGGTAAATGAAATTGTAACATAGAAGCAATAGAGAGAGACATGGAGAGGGTGTATGTATGTAGAGGTTCATAAAAGAACTATAGGGATGAAAGAGAAGGGTAATGGTGAAGAGGGTGGGAGAAGCCATGGAAATTGCAGGTTTGAGTGAGGGATTGAGAGAAATGTGTGTGTGTGTGTGTGTGTGTAAGTGTGGAAAGAGGTGAGAGAAGACTATGGGCTACTTGTGAAAAAAGTGGGCAGACTGGGGTCCACTCAAAAAATCATAGCTCACCGCTGGTAGCTCCAAAAATTATGAAAAAATTTGAGGTGATTATTCAGAGCGTGGGCTACATTTTCTCTTTTGACCACTACTCCAAATTCGGAGTGGAGATAGGTGCCAAAATTCTCACCAAAAAGCCTGTTTTTATGCTTGCAAAAGTCTTTTAGTGGACCCCTCCTTTGTTGAATTTGTACAATGCATCCAAGAGTGAGCCCCTCCTTTGTCATATCATAATACAAAGCATCCAAGTTGCCCTTGACACATGCATGGAGGAGGATTATTGGTGAATAAAGAAATATATACATGGTGGGACTAGTGTATGGACTATTCATGGACTTTAGCTCAATGACCACATGGTGTTAGAATAATGAGTAAAAATAATAATAAAAATATGGAGGAGTTATGGATATGGAAAGATATTGGAATCATATGATATGGTCCCTCTTTGAATTATTTTGGGTGAAAGAGGAAAAGGTATGCAAGTAAATAATATAATAAACTTGACCAATGAGTAGAAATCAATTTTTTGTTTTCACGAGGGTGAGGGTGAAAATGTGGGAGTGATTTGTATAAAGGAAAAATATAAGGTTAGAGTATGTACATATTGGCAAAAAATATACTTATGGTGTAAGAGGATGAAAGAGGGTGTACATATGTTTAATAAAACACACACCTAAGTAGAAATATTTAAATAAAATACCAAAATAATTATAAAAACCTATATTTAGGCCATATATACAATGAAATATTTACACACAAAGAGGCCATAATATACTTTTATTTTTTTTATTTTTTTTTATTATTATTATTTTTTTTGGCTCACCTAGCCTAGTGACTAGCTAGCTGAGGGTTTTTAAGAAGATATGGGAAAAGTCCCGTGACTCACGCACGCCTATGTACAGTGAAATGGTAGGGATAGCCATAGTGTTTGGGTGAATTTGGTAGGGTGGAGTAACTTAGTATAGCAATTATGGAGAGCCGAAAAACGGCTATCATTAGCCCTCCCCCGGAAAAGCACCTTTTGAGGTAATTGTGGGAAGATTAAAAAGTCCCTTGCTACTTAAGGTACATGGGAAGATCTTCATTGCAGATGAGTATAGCCGAGACCCACAAGAATCTTTCCAAAAGATTAAGGATGATATCTCTATCTCACAGCAAAGGCAAAAGGCTGCTCCTGATAAGCACAAAAGAGCCCAAGCCTTTAAAGAAAATGATTGGGTCTTGCTTAAATTTCCCAAGGCTCGATTAAGGCACACGACAGACAAGAATCCTACGGGACACTAAAAATTATGCTAAGTTAGCAAAAAGGTACTATGGTCCCTTCCAGATTCTTAGACCAATCAATGAGATGGCCTATCAACTCATGTTGCCCAGTCATTGGCTCATACACAATGCTTTCCATGTGAGCCCTACTAAAGCCTTAAAAAGGAGAGCCACCTCAAGAACCAACTATTGAAGGCCCACCGGAGATCGAGGACCAAGAAGAGGTGCTGCAGCCCAAGTCTGTTCTCCGAATGAGAACAAGGTATTAAGAGGTGGTGACATTATCCGACGGTATCTTATTAAGTTTAAGAACTATCATTTTGAAGATGCTAGATGGATGCAAGGCATACAATTAAAGGATAACCTAAACCTTGTCAATGCTTACAATGCTTCCCTAGAGTAAGCAAATGTACAAATGTTATAAATGAACAAAGTTTTTGTCTTATAAGACTCTTTTTCTTTATTGTGCAGAAAAATTAAGTAGTATGCATGCTTAGGATCAAGTTTGCGGAGACGACGTCTTCCAAACACCAAGTAGAGTTTGTCATCTACTATGGAAGATTGATAGGACTAATACATAGACATGCTTGCGGCAGCTTAGGCTCTCAAGCACCAAATAGATTAGTCATCCATTTTGGAACGATGTCATAGGGTAAGATAGGGATCCTCTACCCGCTAGAAAAAGGATTCGTGAATGTTACCATATACATGTGGTAGTGATGTGTGTGAACACACTAGCACTGCCGGGGCATTTTTTCCCTCTTTAGGAGGTTTTTTCCCCCCGAGCATTGTATATACACTCATCACTCTAGGGCTATCTATCTTTCCGTTGCACACTAAGTAAATCACTCTCTATTGTGTGCCTTGATCTTCCTTCATCTTCTCCAAGCTGTGTGCGTTTCTCTGCAACCCTAATTCAAAAAATTGGTATCAAAGCAGGTTATGTCCTCCCAGGCTTAGTCGCCAACTGCTCCAACACACGTCTGCTCAAAGTTTTGATTCGGGCTCATTTTGGCCTCCGTTTCCACTACAGGCAGGTCTGCACAGGCTATTTCGTCATTTTGTGCAAAATTTTTGTCAGTGCCATTTTCTGCATAACATGTGCCTTACAGTCTTCTACGGTTTGTGCTATATAGCACGTGTTGTTCCCGCTTCGTTTCTCCTCTTTTCAGGAGGTTTTCACATCAGGTGCAGCATTTACCATGGCTGACAACAACACAGATGTGTTCAAGGTGTTTGCTGCTGAGGACAGGTTGGATGGGACAATTACCCTATGTGGGCTTACATGATGCAACATGTTCTTGTGTCAAAGGGCGTCTGGAATATTGTGCACGGCATTGATGTACGTCCTAATTCTGAGGATGCAGGCGACGTTGAGGATGTTGCAGGTCTTGCTGCAAGGATTGCTGCTATTAGCTTTGTTTTGCCTACCGCAGAACAATCTCGTTGGGATGTAAAGGATCACAGGATCATGCATTGATTGCATTGTCTGTGAAGTGCACCATTGTTCCTCACATTTGTTCAGTAAAATTTGCAAAACAGGCTTGGGATATTTTGACTGGTCTTTATGCAAGTTGTAATGAGGCTAAAATTGCTTTACTGCGTAAAGAGCTGGAGTCGAAGATTATGCATGAGGAAGATGATATGGACACTTTCCTTGCTGGTGTCAAGGATATCAATGAGCAACTTATTTCTACAGGTGAAGTCATTTCAAACAATTCCCTTGTGTAGAATTTTCTTGATGCCTTACCAGATTCCTACCAGACTTTTGCTAGTACTTGGAGACTAATGACCCAAGGAAATCCTGAAGTAGTCAAGTTTGATGTATTATGCACATTGCTGTTGCAAGAGTCACTTTCGAGAAAAAAACAAGACTAGGCAGCGTGCAGTTGAACAGGCTTTTATTGCTTCTCAAAGAAAGGGTGGTAACAGCAATGCAGCCACTTCTTATGGTTCTGTTGCGAGTGGCAAAACTTCTGTTCCTAATGCTTCTACTAGCAGCAATTCATTTGGAAATTCTGGTGATAAGGGCAAAAAGAAGATGCGTTGCCATTATTGTAAAGCTAATGATCACTTGATCAGGTCGTGTCCTAAGTTGAAGGCTAAAGAGGCTAAGAAGAAAGAGGGTGGTTCCACTGCAAATGCTGGTTCCACTACAAATGCATCCATTGTTGAGTCTTCTGTAAAAGGAGACTATAATGCTGATGTTGATGTAAAATGGGCTTTTAGCGCAGAGTGCACTTACAATCCTGCTGTCCATGATGCATGCTTGTCAGTTGCTACAGATTCACATGTGTGGTATTTTGACATTGGTGCTACAAGCACATTACCTCACATCGTGAATTGTTCACCTCTCTCGAGTCTGTCCCTCATGGAAATTCAGTCACTTGTGCCAACAATGCCTCTTATCCAGTTCAAGGAGTTGGAAAGATTGTGCTTACTGCTGCAAATGGCAGTTCCTTCACACTTGTTGATGCACTTTATGTACCTGGGATCAAGAAGAATCTCTTGTCTATAACCGCACTTGCTAGACTTGGACTTGTAGTCAAATTTGTGGATGACAAACATACAATTCATCATCTCAATTTTGGTGATGAAATTGTTGCATCTGGCCTTTTATGCCGTGGGCTGTATAAGCTCACTTTGTATGACAAGTGTGGACAAAATTTTTCAAATACTGTTGCAGATTCAAGGGCTATTTCAGATGCAAACTTTGGCATGCACGTTTTGGTCATCTGAATTTTGTCAGTTTGCTGCATTTGCAAAAATCTGATATGGTTGCTTCTTTGCCGCCTCTTGAAGCACCTGTCAAACATGTTTGTGAAGGCTGTATTTTGGGTAAGATGCAGCATTCTAAGTTTCCAAAGGATGGTTCAGTTCGGGCCACATGCAGGTTGCAGCTTGTGCATAGTGATGTTTGTGGCCCCATGCAAACTCCGTCCTTGGGCAATTACCTTTACTTCGTGGCTTTCATTGATTATTACTCCAGGCATGCATGGGTATTTCCGCTTAAAGCGAAGTTCGAAGTTTTTATGTGCTTCAAACAATTTCTGGCTATGGCTGAAAATGTCTCGAAATGTACTATGGACACCCTCCGTTCCGATCGAGGGGGAGAGTATATGTCTCATGAATTCAATGCATTTTTGGATAGTCATGGGATAAAACACCAATGTACAGTGCCTTATACACCTCAGCAAAATGGTGTTGCTGAGAGAAAAAACAGGTCACTTACGAAAATGGCACGATGTATGGTCAAAAGTCAAGCTTTGCCGCATTCTTTTTGGCTTGAGGCCATCATGTGTGCCACTTATGTACTAAACAGGTGTCCTACAAAAGTTTTGTAGTCTATTACTCCCTATGAAGCATAGCCTGATAGAAAGCCTTCTACTGAGCACATGCGTGTTTTTGGTTGTTTGGTATATGCTTTGGTGCCACAAACACAACGCAAAAAATCGGATAATAAGGCTGTCAAATGTATTTTTGTTGGTTATAGTGCTGAAAGCAAAGGTTAGAGGTTGTATCATCCGCAAACAAAATGAATTATGGTTTCACGAGATGTAGTGTTTGTGGAAGATTCTGTTCAGCCCTTGCTGTCATGTACTAGAGACAGTAATGTAAGCTCACAAGACATTTATGACACTTTGTGCCTCTTTTTAGTGGTGGAAATACGAATGTAAGTTCCAACGAGGCAAATGTACAGCCTATGGGGGTTTCTGAAAATGTTACAGATCAGCCTATTACTGATGCAGACGTACATGATGTACTTGATGAGGAAAGGGCTGAAAATGAGCAGGCTAGAGGTATGCCAAAATGGTTGGTGCGCACTTTGCATGACAGTAAATTGGATGCACCTTTGTCTAGTCGTACTCGTTCAGGCTCTCGCCATGCATCTTATGCATCAGATTGTTATGCTTTGGCTGTGTCTAGCTTACATATGTTGAGCAACCTCTATCTTTTGATGAAGCACAGAATTCAGAAAATTGGATGACTACCATGCAATCAGAATATGATGCTCTTATAAAAAATGACACATGGACTTTATGTGATTTGCCTCCTGGCAAAAAGGCCATTGGTACAAAGTGGGTTTACAAGTTGAAATGCAAGCCGGATGGTGAGATCAATTGCCATAAGGCTCGACTTGTTGCAAAGGGTTATGCACAGCAAAAAGTCATAGATTATGAAATGACCTTTTCTCCCACTTGTCGTATGACTACTGTGCGTTTTCTATGTGCATTGGCAGCTCATTTTGGTTGGGATGTACATCAATCAGACATTGTTACTCCTTTCTTGAATCGTGACATATTTGAGGAAGTTTATGTAACACAGCCTCGCGGTTTTGTCATAAAAGGACAAGAGCACAAAGTGTGCAGATGTAAGAAGGCTTTGTATGGGTTGAAGCAATCTCCTCGGGCTTGGTATGAGAAAGCTGACACTCATTTGGTCAAACGAGGCTTTCGTAACAGTCCAACAGAAAGCACATTGTATGTAAAGCGTGAGGGTGATGTACTTCTCATTGTGGTTCTTTATGTCGATGATTTGCTGATCACTGGACCAAATGAGAGACATATTGCTGAATTTAAGGCTGATTTGAATGCTACTTTCAAGATGAAATATTTGGGGCTGTTGCATCATTACTTGGGTATACAGTTTAAGCAGTGTGATGATGGTATTGCCTTGTGTCAGAAAAGTTACATAGAGACATTACTATGTAAGTTTGGACTTGAGGATTGCAAACCTATTGCCACTCCCATGGAAACAGGTTTGAAGTTGAGTCTACATGATGCTGGTGATCCTGCTCATGTCACTCTTTATCAAACTACTGTTGGCTGCCTCAATATGTTTGCAACATGAGGCTGCATATTCAGTTTGCAGTCTTACAGGTCAGCAGATCCCAGGGTTTAAGCATCGGCAAGCTGTCAAGAGGATTTTCTTCTACCTTAGTGGCACTTTACATCTTGGCTTGTTTTATCCCAAGGGGGGATCATTGCCTCCAGACTACATGCTTTTTTGGACTCAGATTGGGCTGGTTGTTTTGACACACGAGTGTCCACAAGTGGTTTTTGTTTCATGCTTGGCAGTTCATGTATATCATGGTTGAGCAAGAAGCAACCTACTGTGGCCACATCGAGTTGTGAGGCTGAGTACAGGGCAGTCTTCACAGCTACAGTTGAGTGTGTATGGCTCAGATGCCTTATGGCTGATTTGGGTTTTGGACAGGACACTGCCAACACTATCTACACTGACAATCAGAGTGCATTGGCAGTTGCGAGGAACCCAGTTTTTTCATGCTCGCACAAAGCATATTGAGGTGTATTACCATTATGTTAGGGAGAGGCTCTCGGCAAGAGAGAACAGCTTGGCTTATGTGCCAACACAGGACAACCTTGCAGATCTTTTCACAAAGGCATTGTTTCGTGAGAAGCTCGAAGCTTTCCGCAAAGCTTTGGGCTTAATCCCTTTTGTGGATTGATCATGTCCTCAGGGCATGGCACTTCCCTTTATTCATGTGCCAGCTCTCGTTCACCGCATCATTCCAGGGGGGATTTGTTACCATATACATGTGGTAGTGATGTGTGTGAACACACTAGGACCGCCGGGGCATTTTTTCCCTCTTTAGGAGGTTTTTCTCCCCCGAGCATTGTATATACGCCCATCACTCTAGGGCTATCTATCTTTCCATTGCACACCAAGTAACAAAATCTCTATTGTGTTCCTTGAGCTTCCTTCGTCTTCTCCAAGCTGTGTGCATTTCTCTGCAACCCTAATTCCAACAATGAATAGGCTTTATCTTCTCTACCCCATAGTCAAGGATGACTATGATTTCAAGAGAGGGGTAATGTCATAATAACTAATATTTAATTCTCCTAAATGATTTTCTCATGTTAAACTGATCATTTAATATGGGGAAGTACCAGGGGAGAAAAAGCTAGATTATTGGTAAGGCTAGCAGACTGGTCACAGTAGGGATCCAAATGAGGGAAAATAAAGATCCAAAGGGGGACCATCTCCAGAAGAGCAATGTGCAAGAAATGGGCTTCAAAGACCTACGGTTCAGCCCATTAAGACTTCCAAAATGCTAAGGTTCCAAAATTCAAAGGTTAAGTCCAATTGTCATTGCTTAGGAAATTTGGATGCTTGGTCGTGTACACAAAGTCTTCAAAGACTCCTAAAGAGGAGGGACCGAGCCCTTTTAGTAGGGGATGAGAGAGAAACACACACACACACACACACACACAGGCTCCCTTTACACAAAGGGAATAAGGGACACATATTAGCTCCCTAGCCCAGTTGTCCCTAAGGTGCATTCAAATCCTATTGGATGGGCATAGAGGTGGAGCAATGAGAATTAGGCTAGAGTACAATTACTTTAATTCATTTTAAAACACTTGATAAAAGAACCAATAGAAATTAAGCTCTTTAGAAGACTATTGGGCAGTCTCCCAAGGGGTCCAATGAGCATTCAACAGCCTAATGGCTTGCCTGATTCCTATTGGCCAGAAGACAAAGAGGTCCAATGAGAGTTTAATTACATTAATTAAATACCTAAAGCTCTCACAAAAGGGGAAAGGGGAACACATGTCAAAAGGCTATCACTTATGCTTCTCAATTATCATTGGCTAAGCTTTGCAGGGTCCAATGGGGTGCCAGCATGAGTAAAATCCAAGAGGGGTCGACCAAGCGAGAGAGGGAGCAGATTTTGGCAAGGCATTATCACACACACACACACACACACACACACACACACACACACACACAATCTCATGTTTGAAGCAAAGAAGACTCTCTCTCCTTCTCAAGCTTTAATGGAAATCTCATCATCTACTCCAAGCTTGTGAGAAGGGAGGCCTACACCAACAACTCTTGGCTTTGTGATGCAAATCTAGCCAAGATCCAGTCTTCAATGCATGCTCATCTCCTCTACCATGCTAACTACTAAGCTATGCTAAGCTTTTATGAGTGATTATGTGAGGAGATATACTTCTTTCTTGTAAGACTACTCGTTCTTCCTCTCAATCTACTCTCATACCCCGCTAGCTCTCACCATCTTCGAAGGTGTGTGAGGTCTTGGGTCTGAGACCGTGAGGGAATTGATGTTGTGTCTTATAAGTGTGTGCATGGTGCTTGAAGCTTCCATCTTCATTGCACCAGCAAGTTATTGAAGGAACACAAAGTATTGTATTGTAAAATGTCTCCTTTGATGGGGGAAACCTATAATACAAAGCCTTTTGGAGGGGGGACCAGCTCCCGGTCTTCAATTGTTGTCAATAGCTTAATTTCTCTCTTTTGAAGTATTGTTCATGCCTATCTAACTAGGTGTTATGCTTTTTGTTGCTCTCTCTCCATCCAAGCACTCTTGCTATGCTCATTAGGAATCATCTATATCTTTAGCGTTCTCGCTTGTGCCTTTGCCCACCTCATCTCCATCTTCCATGAAACCTACCCTAGCGGCACTGCGGTGGATCTCCAGCCTCCACGCCTTGTTGCACTGCCTGAGAGTTTGTTAGCACACCTAGAGAAGGCCATCGACAGTGGATGTTCGCAGTCGTGGCGGATCTCCAGCCTCCATGCCTTGCTTCTCTGCCTGAGAGTCTGTTAGCACCTCAAAATTTCCTACTGAATTTGATGTTGTGTCACTTTCCGCCACACATTCCTTGAATCATTCACGTATGTTAGGGCACCCTACAACAGTTTGATGCCACTAAACCGCCCTCTTGCTCGTGCTCTATTAACCTTTGTCCATTTTTTGCCTCACTTGAAGCACGGTGATGTTTTCCCAAGTGGCACCTTCCTCGGGCCTATCTTTTCAACGAGCATGATTATGTGTTTTTGAGCTATAATGGTCCAAAATCTTTTATGGCTCGTGAGGTTGAGTTGCCTGGCTCAATTATGTCAACCAAAATATATGAATCAATAACTTTATCGCTTATCCTAACCGCTTTTGTTAATGATTGACATAAAAGACAAGGGAAATCTTGAATGTGCTAGCAAATCTAATTTATAATCACACTCACAAATCTTCTTAAGGATTTGTATCAGACCACAATACCTAGATGAAAGTTTTGGTGTCACACCAGTTTTTAGACTTTCTAAATGGTTTTGAACCTTCATAAACACCCGCTCTCCCTACATGAATGAGACTTGTCGATGCTACATAATAGACTCCCATCACATCAAAGAGAGTCTCGTCCTAACAGAAAACTAGATGAACATCACCAATTACACTCACCAATCTTCTTAAGGATTTGTAATAGACCACAATACCTAGGTGAAAGTTTAGGTCTCATGCCAGTTTTAGACTTTCTAAATGCTTTTGAACCTTCATAAACACCCACTCTCCCTCCATGAAGGACACTTGTCGGTGCTACATAATAGACTCCCATCACATCAAAGAGAGAGTAGTCCTAATAGAAAGCTAGAAGACATCTCCTTTGGACAACAACACAAAGAGTCAATGACAATACTCAAGCCCATGTTAAAAAGACACAACCATCCATGGCTAAGAAATATAAAGCTAAATCAAATGTTGAAGTGTATTAACCTTGCAAGTCACCCTTACCTTTAACGAGTCTCCAAACCTCACATGAAGGTTCTACATCAAAAGCCAGACCATCAACAATGCAATGGAAACATAAGCAAAAATTTTATCAAACAAAATTTCCATCTCAACACTGTCCAAAGAAAGCCAAAAAGAATCAACCAGGTGTTGGCATCCAAAGATCACATTAACCTAGTTTGTATATTGTCACAGGAACAACCTCAACAACCAAAGGTCATAGGGTGGATAGCATCTAATGATTCAATCATTGGTCAAGGCTACTTTCATAGAAACACTAATGTTTGGGCCAAAAACCCAAGGTAATAGCCCGGAATACTCATCCCAAGACAAACATTCAACAAAGAAGAAGTAGAGCTATGAGAGCAAGACAACAAACACCTCAATCAGGAGAAAAAGCAACCAAAAAAGAGAGAAGAAAAGACCTTCAAAGAACTAAACAATGCGACAAGTATGGGTACCAAGTCAAAACTCTACCAGACTACCCAACAAAGTCAAGTGGGAGTACAAATGATTCCAATCAAGCTACTTAAGGCACAAGGATTGTATGATAGTAACACTCAAATATGGTTACCTAAAGTAGTATCTCAACCTGGGATCACTAAGAATATTCATGAAGCACAAGGCTCCAACCAAAGGCCCACCCAACAACAACCAAGGGTGACACAACCTCCATATGGATCCCTTATCCTCTAGTACAAAATCAATGCTTTTACAAAAGTAATAGCCGTATGTGGATACCCAATCCTAGTGTCCACAAAGTCAATAAGATGACAAGGAACTTGCAAAATATAGCCATGCAAGAACTTAGAACGAAGTGGGTTCCCGAAGGAAACTTAGTTATAGAGAACCAACCCACATCTACAACCTCTTCCCAAAGAGATAAAGCAAAGGTATAACAAGGAGTAACCCTAACATGTTTCAAAAGGCTTCATCAATCCTTGTTGCAACCACTAAATCCCTTTCACAAAGCATTACCAATGTATAACAAAAGAACCAAGAGAATTTGGAATATGCCAACTTACCAGCCAAAATGGTGGCATCCAAAGACCAAAACAATGAGAGAGGCCTAAATCTCAAGAACCTTTGTCATTGGGTTTTTGGCCTTGAATAGGTAAGTCCAAATTTTCATTAAAAATAAATGACACAACAGTCAGAGTCAAGCAACTAAGCCGATAAATGACCAAGGCATTAGTTCCAAAGCTTCAAGTAGTACTTTTTGTGATCTAAGAGTCTTAGCTATTCTAAGTATTACTCAAGCTGGAGAGTTGAGCATATCTACATTGTGTCACTCATGTTGGTTCAAGTGGGCATAAGAGTCAAAAGTCTATGTACTTTATGTCTGGTGAAGAGAAGTCGAAAAGTCCAAAAGACAAGCACGCATTGAGCATAGTGAAATATGAGTCGAGAAGCTTCTACATCAAAAACCCTTTTTGAAAAATTGAAAGCTATTGAAACGTCTCTAAATGTCACATATGCCACATTTGTTCCTTGAAGCATCCATCAAGTTCATTTTCCGCACCACATGCTTTTCTTGAGCATTTTTTTATATGCATATAGAGTATCTCTAATTGGCACTTGCATTAGGCACTCTTCATTTTTTTCTTCTAGGCGTTCACCTTGCATGAACAGACTTAAATTCCAAGTGCTTAACTCAAATAAGAGCATGCCAAAAGCACTTTTCTCCAACTAGGTTTTTTTTCTCTTTGGTAATCCAGGTTTTAAACCCTAATTTAAAAATAGTCATCACTATACTCCTACATATTCCTTCTACATAGCACATTAGCAATAAGAAACTTGCTACCAATGCTCAATGGTCAAAGAATCATTGTGGGGACATATAGATTTAAGCTATGTTTCAAAGATAGTAAAAGTTTTAGAGCCTAATCAGCAGAAGATGAAGTGAAAATACAGTAGAATTGATCTAGTAGCTACCTCAAAGTTTCATCTACCTAAGAAGATTGTGTATTAGCAGGATCAGGAATTGCAGATGCCCGGATTTACTCATAGAAAATGCTACAAACAAGAGTCAAGGACAAAAAATGCAGAACACCAATAGGCTTAGGATTATGTCCAGAAGCAAGTTCATGAGTCTCATCCCCAACCTCCAAAAAAAATTCATGAGTCTCATTCCCAACCTCCCAAAAAGTTCGATCGCAATCCATGTACCATCACAAAGCAACAATTGATATTTAATCCAAAGAACATTTGCATCTAAAATTTAGGATCTCTCCCTAGTTTAGAAGCCAAAACCCTAAAACAAAAGCCAACTTTTATACCCAAGGCTTGAGAATCCCAAACAAGAGCTCAAAATTCCAACCAAAATCCAAATAGCACACAAGTGGTACCCGTAGGACCTATTCATCATGCTGAACCAAGTTATACCATCAAAAGTCATTTTGACCAAAATAATTGAATCTTGCTCCATGTACCTTTTCCTCAGCTTAACTTGCTAGCTCTTGCACTTGTGGATAGTATTATTCTATGCCTATGGTGAAGCTGGTTAAGTTTGGATTGAGATTTCACTAGTTATGTCTAATTTTGTTTTATGTTCAAGTTAAGGTCATCCACAAAGATATGCAAATTTTAGTCACTTGGTTTGCGATTAGTTTTGAATGTACCTTATAGGATTCATCAAAGACCAAAAATGTCTAGACCAACCAGAACACACAAAGGCAAAAATCACTCAAGGAAGGGGAGAGTGTCATCGATTGAAAAGATGTTTTGAAGCTCTTCATAGGCAACCAACACAACGACTAGCCTCCTGCACATGGTTGTGTGAAGGACGACACGAGCTAGGAAGGGGGGATAGCGTTTGAAGATGCGACTTCAAATAGCTACTTTATAATAGACATATCTTGCAATCGGGTAATCCAAATCAAGTTATGTTAAGTGCCTTGTATTTGTCTCCTCTTACTCTATCTTTTGAGAGTATTCATTGTTATTTTGGAAAAGGTTCGTGACTATGCTGTGTGAGCTTTAATTTGCTAGTTTAGTGATATTTCAAGTGGAAATGCTAATCTTTAGTGATAAGAGGTTGTTCTAAGCCTTAGGAGGTGCTATTTGACCACTTGATTTTATGATTTTTTGACCTATAGATCAATGAATCGCGATTTATGTACCGCTCAAGATGGGATTTCAAGGTCTAGATAGGTTCTATTAGCCCTTTTTTATAATTTTCTAGAGTTTCTAGCATTTTGAACTCGCTTATTTGAGAAACCAGTAAGTGCCTAGTTGCCTTGAGGATTGATCGTATGCTTGATGAGACTGATTGTTGATTATTGGTTAGTGGTTGCTCTTGTGCATCTTTCTACATAGGTTCATTCTATTGTGATTGACAACCCGATGCATCTTTGTGGTTTAACAATGTTGTTTGGCAGAAGTTCTTTCTTCAAAAATTGAAAGTTTTCTTTCAATGACAACATGTAATATTTTTGGCTCTTATTAAGTTTAAAATATTGTGTGTTCCAAAATGTGGTCTTCTAAAAATCTTATCACAACAAGCGCCCTGACCATATACACACGGGATTACTCCTCAATGTTTAGTTGTATCACCATGTGTGGTGTTCTTGAACTCAATTCCCTTGGTCCCTTGACTACCAATGTCTGCCCCTTGTGTTAGTGCCCCAATATTATTGTTGGTTTTAGGACCGGTTGCCCCTTGAATTATAACCATGTTTGCCCTTCCTCTTTCTCCGGCAAGCTTTGGTACTTTGCAATATGGCATTCCATCCTATGTATCTAAAGCTGCCATGGATGTTGGGCAGCAAGGTTATCAACGGTAATCTTAGCTTGTTTGAAGCACACATAAACTGTTGTGAATTCAAAAAACTTCTTTGAAAATTATCTACATGCAACAAAATCTCCAAAAAAACCTACTGAATCCGCTCCAATAATATGGAGAAACGGGCAACGGGGACTCCATTTTGTCTTGGTGCACAAAATTTGGATATATTTCTTATGCTAATTCTATGTGATGGTTTTGTGTGCCTGGTACCATAGCATTGTTATAGCCAAGACAATTCCCTTCTCAAAGCAACCATAGCCGATTTTTTGTTGTAAACCTTTGAAATTCTGTACCAAGTTGTCCTCAGCTGACCTGCAAGCACTATGTCCCATTGATGATTGACTAGCCCAAGCTTTCCTTTAGGTGTTGCAGTCTCTAGTGCTCCCTCTTTTGAAGCCCATAACACCACAACTATCATAGAATCTAGTACTTACTTTTGGATTTAGCAAAATTTAAGTACTAGATTCTTTGACATCAGAGCAGAGGTTTCTCTTTTCTTGCCTAAGAAGAGAGGTCCTTGAGTTATCTATGAAATGTTGGATTTGTAAAAGGTTAAGTGGGAGTAGGATTTATTATCTTGGTTGATATGCATGTTTACAAGGTACGGGGGACACCATCGGGATCTGGTCTTAATAATGGAGGCTTTTGGGACTTGCCTATGGCTTAACCATTATTGAGCTATTAGTTGCCCGATAGGAAGTGATGCCAACCTCGTACTATTAAACCCACTCCACTACTCTTTGCAATTAACTATATTATAAACCATGGGTGTAGTTACTCAAATGCTAATTTTCAAGGGATAAGAGGAGTGGTAGCCAAAGTTTTGGAAGTGCCAAGGAAAGAGTTAGCATACACATATGAGGACATCTAATTATGGGCCAACATTATCAAGAGAATGTAATTAATATTGACAACTTAGATTTGGCTCATGGTATAGCATTTGATGATGCTTGCAGAGTTGTCAACTACCTTGTTGACAAGTTACAAGAAGCAATGGGAAACCCTATTTTTCAAGCGAAGGTCTAAAGACAAATTCAAGCTCTTCAAGCCCAAGTTTTTGCAAGTTCCCAAGAAGAGAGAATTCATATGAGGCCTCCAAATGAGATCTTCAAAAGAGGAATCTCTTTTGGTAATGAAGAGGAGATACCAAAAGGACCTCCAAGGAAAATTGTTTGAGAAGAAGAAGTGCGCCCTAAAATTTCAAGTGAGATGTATGAAAGTGACACTCCACTTACCTCTGAAAGCAATGTTGCCCCAAGAAGACGATAGATATGACAATCATCTACTTCTCCCAAAAAGAAGAGGAAGTCATCAAGTACTTCCCATGCCAATCCAAAGAAGGGAGAAAGAAATCCAAGCCATTGGAAGCAAAGAAAGTGGTCACCATCTTCGCCTTCTTCCTCTTTATCATCATCACCATCTTCTCACACAAAGGATAGTGACTTGCCACCCAAGAGAGAGAAGAGCCCTTACAAGGAGCTATGCAAAATGGAAGAGGTCATGTAAGTTGAAGAAATTCAAGGTGGAAGGAAAGAACATCATCTTTTTTACCTATGATGGAACCTTCAAAGAAATTGATAAAGTAATGGCTTTTATCCAACAATTTGACACTGATTTAGAGATGAATATTTCTTGGAATCTTCAAAGCTCCAAAATGTTTCTATGCATTTCCAAACATTAGCCCATCAATGTTGGGTAGCCCTACATAGTCAAGGTGAAGCTCCAAAGACGTGGAAAGTTTTGAGGGTTGCTATTACAAAGCCATTCCTTGCATCCTCATGGAATGGAAAAGCTTGAAGATGGCCCTATATTAGTCTATCCAAAGTATGTGGATAAGTTTTGGCAGTTAAATCTCAAAGCCATTGTCTACAAAAAGATAAACTTTGTAGAACAAAATCAATAATTTTGTGCTGGCCTATTTAAGTAGATGAGTGACTATGTCAACTCACAAAGACCTAAAACTATTACGGAGGTCAAACATCATACTATGGTGACCTCAAGGATTTATTTCCGACAAGGGACCAAGAAGGGCTCAAAGCCAACAAAAGCCAAGGAATCAATTGAGTCAAAGGGGAAGAAAAATGCAACATAGAATTCTCCCAAGGTTGACAACGACAACAACAAAGGAAATGCAAAAGAAAATTGGGCTACAAAAGTAAAAATAAAATTTCTCCTGAAAAGATTGAACGTTACCTTTAAAGGTGCCGTAAAGATAACAAGTGTTTTAAGTGTGGAGAGCAAGGTCACATTTCTCGGGCATGTCCTAAGAGAAATGAATGTAATGACCTTCCTAGAGCCACCATGGTGGAAGCTCTAAAAGAAGAAGGCCATTGCAAAGGAGCACCACTCTCTTATGTTTGGGGAAAAGTAAGAGAGCATGATTATTTCATATTGTTTGACCCTAGCTCTACCCACAACTTCATTTTTCTTGAGCTAGCTACCAAGCTAGGAATTCATGGCTTTGAAAAATGGAGATGTGGTACAGGAAGCAGATGGAGCTTTCAAAGGGCAAGAGGTATCAACCACTCTGTTGATTGGGAGGCTGAGGCTCCAAATGCAAAGCTATGTTGATAAAGAAGATTTCTTCATCTCTCCACTCAAGCATGAAGATGTTATCTTAGGGGCGCCATGGTTTGATTGCATGGCTGCCACTATGAAGTTTCTTGAGACAAGAGTCCTCTTTTCCTATCAATGCAAGGATGTTACATTGGATGTAAATAGTTTGGGCAACACTATACCCCTTGTATATGCTCAAACTTTAGACAAAATAATTAAAAGCTCTCTTTCTTGTTACATGGTTTTTGTCAAGGAGTCTAAGAAAGATGCATGTGTTCCTAATGAAGTTAAAGATAAAACTAAAAAGGAGTTAGATTCTCTAGTTTCCTTAGCAAGTTTTGAGATGTTTTTACGGATGACATTCCCACGGAGCTACCTCCCAAAAGGGGACAAGATGATCATTCCATAGAACTTCTACCTGGTATCTCACCTTTTAATAAGCCTCCTTATTGAGTCTCACCGGCTCAGCAAGAGGAGATTATGAGGCAAGTGAATGAGCTTGTAGAAAAAAGGATGGTCAGGCCTAGTTCATCTCCATTTTGTTCACGCGTGCTACTAGTACAAAAGAAAGATGCTACTTATAAAAATTTGTGGACTATCATGCGCTTAATCGGATAACTATAAAGAATAGATTTCATGTTCCCAAGATAGAAGATCTATTTGATAAGCTACAATGGTCTACCTACTTTGGTAGAATAGATCTCAAAAGTGGCTATCATCGGATAAGATAGTGCATGAAGACATTCATAAGACGGCCTTTTGGACAACCATTGGTCTATATGAATTGTTGGTACTCCCTTTTGAACTTACCAATGCGCCGTCTACCTTCAATCAAATGATGGAGAGGCTCTTCAGACCTTATCGAAGCTTCACAAGAGTGTTCTTTGACGACATTATCATCTACTCGAAGTCTAATGAGGAACATAAGCAACATCTTCAGGTAATATTTCATGTCTTGAGAGACAATAAGCTTTACATTAATAAAAAGAAAAGTGAGTTTTTCTTAAAAGAGATTAATTATTTAGGTCATATTATGTCTCAAGCAGGAATCCGAATGGACCCTACAAAGTTGGAGAGGTAATAAAAACGACCTATACCAAGGAATCTACACAAATTTAGAAGCTTTATAGGAATTTGTGTATACTGTAAATGCTTCATAGATTATTTTTTTCATAGTAGGCCCATTGTATGATTTGACTAAGAAGAATGAAGCTTTTGAAAATTTAAAGGCAAAGCTTATCTCTCAATCGGCTCTAATATTACCAGACCTTTCAAAGCCTTTTGAATTCTAGTGTGTGAGAACTTTGTCGCCCAAAAAATCATTCACTATGGAAGCTCATGTAAGCACCCCCCTCTACCCCCCCCCCCCCCCCCAAAAAAAAACACACACACACATGCATGTACATATACATGCATAGAGAGAGAGAGAGAGAGAGAGAGAGAGAGAGAGAGAGAGAGAGAGAGATCAATCCCTTACAAACTGGTGAATGTCATACCATGTTTGAGATCAGAAAGGAGATATGAAAATGAATCTAGAAGTGCTACTAGCTGGAATTCCGTGGGGAATGTGTGATCACTGATACAATGGGTGCCCAATACAAGAGGGTGATATAATGGGTGATGAATCCATCCTCATTTGTACTCTAGATGTCAAGATAATATGGCTTGAATCCTTTACTGTAGTCTTTGTTGATGTTGTGAAGCTCCTCTCCCCAATCGTGGGCGTCTTGATCTCCTTATCTCCAATGCTCGGTCAATGAGAGTAATGCGGGTGTGAGGTTGAGGTGAGCTTTGTAATGGTGGCTCCTCCTCTATCTATCTAGTGTCTGGTGTGAAGAAATCTATAATTTGTCTCTAGGATTGTCTCTCCAAATACCATGAGTAAATTATTTTCGTGTCTGTGTAACTCAAGTAGATACACTCCAAGTCGTCTCTAGTTCTGATAGATCGTGACTTGGAGAAGGGGCCAAATCCCTCTCTGAATAGACAATGAAGTGACCTCGTATCTCATAATACACTGTGTAGTGACATGTATGATGCATCTTTGTCTTTGGCTCTATATGGTATATCCTGCCAGTAGTTGATGGTATCCCTCTGAATCTACCAGTCTCAATCTCAAGCTGTGTGAAGATGTCCATATTTGACCAATGGCACACCATAACCCATGAGATGGATGTGTATCCATATAGCTGAGTCGAATCAAAAACTCATCCCTTGTGAGTTGGACAAGATTCTCTCTATAGAAAGCCATCTTTGTGCCCAGTTTTTGTATCGGCTCTATGTTGGGGTGTAGGCCAGGTGGCCATGAGAACCATCCCCTATTCACCCCTATTCACTTATTCTCTCATGAATAAAGGGAGAGAAAGTGAGAGTGAAATACACTCTCACTTCCTACTCCACTAACCCAAATCCTGACGAGCTGTGCTTCATCCCCTTCCCCCTTCTCTCCTTCCCTCTCTTGCACTCACCACTCCACACAGATCTCCGGATCCCCTACAACTGGTATCAGAGTTCAGGCGGATCACGGGTACACCATGTGTGCAATTCTCCATGTTGAGGTTTGGAATCTAGAGAGCTTGGAAGCTTTGCACAGGAAATCGTGCATCTTAGTAGAGGAGGGAATTTTGGGGAGCTTTGTTAGCTTCTGCAGAGAGTGGAACAGGTGTTGAACTTGAATCCGTGAGCAGGTAATCAACCAAGGGGACTCGGTATTTCACTGGCATTCAGAAATTGGAAAGTCAGTATCTCCAAGGCATTTGAAGGAAGTGAACTACAGGAGGTCTTGGCGTCGAAGCTCTTTGTGAGCTTGAAGCAAGTTGGAATGCTTGCGAGCTACTTCAAATAGTGAGAATCAAGCAATTCAATACCAGCGAGTTGGAACTTGCAATAGATGCAGGCACAAAATTGAGCTTGGCTTGGGTATCTACAGGTCAAAAGTGGCTGCAAGCCAGGCTTGAATCGACAGGCAGCAGAATCGAGCACACACACACCCACTTGTTTCCACTGCTGGTCGAGTACATATACACATACACATACTCTCGTCTGACAATCTGCAGAGTCTTCAATATATTGACAATCTGTAGTAAAAAAAGAATTCAAATTTATTTAAAAAATTCAACTACACTTTGTGTGTAAGGCCTCGCTCCCACTATCGCCCTCCGACATCCTCGACAAACCCGCCCCCCACTCCCACCAAACCCTTGACAACCCAAGAAAGAGAGAGAGCGACGGAGATTTTCTCATCGCCAGAGAGCTTGAGAGATAGAATGAAAGAGAGTAAGTTTGAGAGAGAGCAAGCGAGTGTGTGTGTGTGTGCGCGCGTGTGCGTGTGTGTGAGAGAGAGAGAGAGAGAGAGAGAGAGAGAGAGAGCAGGGCTTCATCTCGGCATTGGAGACTCCCATCCAGCAGTGGGAGGCGACCTTGATATCGATGCCGAAATCGGCAAGAGCAGCCTCGACACCGATGGTCTTGACATTGATGGCCTCAACAAAGCAGACCGACTCTCAGGTAGTCCTTGACACCGACATCGGTCTCGACTCCGATTCTTGCGACTTGGCACTTACGACACCTCTCATTACGCGGTGGGTTTTTCATATCCAACCCTGACACTAGCGTTTTCGAGGACAACCATTTTCTTGCAGACTCCATCGCTTGTGTCGTGTACGGGCGAGGTACCTCTCTCATAAAGGAGTGACGCTCGACACCCGCATCAAGCACCTTTGGTGGCTATTAGACAAGCACATTACTATCCGGCGACAGGAAATCGACGCCGACATTCTTAGTCTACATTGACATGCAGTTTTACACGGGACTTTCGAGCCCACATCAACCACCTTTTGAGAGACGCTTTTCTCGAGCACACTACTCGGAAGCAGAGTTGTCAGCATCAACATTACATGTGGTGTATGCATTGGAGACCCAACCAACGGACATTTTCCGGCCGAGACATAGACTTGGGCTACTGCCATATAGGTGGTGTCTTCGCGGTGATTACAATTATAATGACGTTTTCTCTTTTGAGAGCTTGATGCGAGTAGGGATTTTGTCACTTACAAATTCTATGTACACATGTTGCGGATACTGTCTATGCACATTTGTTTGTGGAGCCATATTTGGCTAGTCTTGGAAGTTTACCCAGCCGTTTTTGAGACTCGGTTGCGGAAGAGCCCCTTTTGAGAATGTGACTAGTGTCTTTGAGTTTGCATAGCCTCAGGAGGGTCGATAGAGTGAGGTTTTCTTTGAGATGGGGTGTTCTCAAATGTTGAGACACCTTCGGTGATACAGGTGGCTGGAGTTCCCCACTATGTATCCTCGCCATAAGAGATGTATTTTATGCGAATCTATGCTTGACACTGTGTATGGTAGTCCATTGACAGTGACAATGTCAGTTTTTTTATGCACAGTTAGTGCAGTTGGCACATTCTATGCTTTTTTGAGTTGAGTTTTGACTCCTCATACAAAGGAGACTCTGTTGGATTTTTCCCGCGAGTCGTGACTTTCATTGTTGGCACTTTTGAGCCTATTTTGGTTGAGATTTTGTTGCCGATACAAAGGTTATTGTGCCCAAATTTCTGCAGCTTCTTGACATAGTTGGGCACCTCTCAAACTTGTCAACGGTGGCTTCTTCTTCAAAGAAGGAGGAATATTTCATCCACAAGTTCGATGGCAGCAACTTCACCATGTGGAAAGAGGGCATGAAGGATGTTTTGACTAGCAAAGGTCTTTCAGAATCATTGAAAGAGCGTGCAGAGGGTAATGGCTATACATAGGCTCAATGGGAGCTTTTGGATGCAAAATCCATGGCTACCATACGTCTACATCTAGCAGAGTCAGTGTTCTTCATTATCATAGGGAAGAGAACATCCAAGGCTGTATGGGATAGCTTATGTTCAGCATGGGAGAGCAAAAGTGCATCCAACAAAATTTTTCTCATGAAAAAGCTTATGAAGCTCAACACGAAAGAAGGTAGCACAATTTATGGACACTTAAATGAGTTCAACTCTTTGCTCAGTCAGTTGACATCAGGGCTTTAGTGAGTTTGATGGCGAACTCAAGTACATATTCCTGCTATACTCTCTACATAGTTCATGGGACATTTTTTGCACATCCATTAGCAATTTAGCTTTGAATGGCAAGTTAGTGTTTAGTGATGTCACAAATGCATTGCTCACTAAAGAGATTCGGCGTAAATCTTCTGAAGATGCTAGTCATGGAGATTCGGCGTAAATCTTCTGAAGATGCTAGTCATGGAGATGCATATATGGTTGGCAGTTCAACGAAGCAAAGAGGTCGTGACAAGAACAAGAAAAAAACCAAAAGTAGAGAGCAAAATCCTCGTAGTCCAAGCAGAAACAAGAACTCTAATACAGAGCGCAGTGCCAAAAATGTCGAGTGTTACTGTTGCCATCAAAAGGATCATTACAAAAAGGATTGTCGCTGTTTCTTAAGATACCAGAAAAACATGCAGAAATATGATTCTGGCAAAGGCAAAAGTACGATAAAGATTGAGGAGACCAATGTGGTTGAGTCTCCCATGCCTACCACTGCAGTAGAGGATGCTCCTCCTCCAGTGATGAATGTTATGCTATTAGTGATTCATGTAGAGGTGACAGCAGGTCCCTCAGATGTTCTCATCTTCACTTCGAATCTCACTCCAGATGCTTTGGTTGCATAGGATGAGGGTTACACAAACAATTGGATTCTTGATTCTGGTGCAAGTTTTCATGTCACACTGCATAGAGATTGGTTTTCCTCTTATGCATCCATGCAGGGTGCTCTGTGAGAGTATCATGTGCGCCCGAGCAGTTTGAGCCGGGTATACACCACATTTTGGTAACTGATGCTGGAGAGCCAACCTGCTATAAAGAAGTTATACAGTTGAATGATAGCATTAAGTGGGAGCAGGCTATGCAATCGGAACACCATTTGATTGTGGCTAATGAGACATGGGATTTGGTTGATTTACCACAAGGAAAACATGTTTTACCTTATAAGTGGGTATACAAGAAGAAGTATACATCGGGAGATCTCGAGCCTAGGTACAAGGTTTGTCTAGTTGCCAAGGGTTTCAAGCAACGGAAAGGTGTGGATTTCGACGAGATTTTCTCTCAAGTAGTCAAGATGACTACACTTCGCACCGTGCTTGGTTTGGTTGTTATCCAGGACATGGAATTTGTCCAAATGGACGTGAAAACAACATTCCTTAACTGGGATCTAGATGAAGATGTCTACATGAAACAGCAAGAGGATTTTGTATGTGAAACTCAAAAGCCAACGAGGGTAGAATTGATTTGTAGACTAAAAAAGGCACTCAAAAGCCAACGAGGGCAGAATTGATTTGTAGACTAAAAAAGGCACTCTATGGCCTCAACTAAGGTTCAAGGCAGTGGTACCGAAAATTCGGCAAATTCATGCAATCTCAAGGTTACATAAGGAGTCAAGAGAATGATTGCTTATACACAAGAAAGTTGAACGATGGTTCTTTAATAATCATGATCTTGTATCAATCTCAAGGTTACATAAGGAGTCAAGAGAATGATTGCTTATACACAAGAAAGTTGAACGATGGTTCTTTAATAATCATGATCTTGTATGTAGATGATATGCTCATTGTAGGAAAATTAATTGATGAGATCAATCAGTTGAAAGAGATGCTAAGCACCTAATTTTCTATGGAAGACTTGGGAAATGCCAATCACTTACTTGGCATGCACATCAAGAGAGATAGGCAACGTGAAATTCTTAAATTATCTCAAGGAAAGTACATCCATAAGGTCTTGCAACGTTTTAGTATGCAGGGGGGGAAGTCATTGAATACCCCAATGCAAGCATGCTTAAAACTCAGCAAGGAAGATTCTCCCAAGATAGATGCTGAGAAAGAGGAAATGGTGAAAGTGCCATATTCTTCAACAGTTGGCAGTTTGATTTACGCTATGATAGCCACAAGACCAGCCATTGCACATGCAGTGGGAGTGGTTAGTAGGTACATGTCAAATCTCTTGGAGATCGTGTCTCCAAGAGTGCACGTCTTCATCTACCATTGAGGTAGAGTATGTTGTTGCATCTAACGCCATCAAGGAAGCCATATGGTTAGGTTTTCTAGTGGGAGATTTGGGCATTCACGAGGTTCCACTAATGCATTGTGATAGTCAAAGTGCCATTGCTTTGGCAAAGAATCCGGTGTTTCACTCAAAGTCAAAACACATAGAGGTCAAATACCATGTCATACAAGATGTATTGGCTGGCAAGCGCATTGAGCTTGTCAAGGTTCACACAACTGACGACAACCCCATGGGTGCTCTAACAAAGAGCTTAGGCTCGGAGCGGTTTACACACTGCATAGAGATTATGGGTGTAGAATGAAGCCTAAACGATGCTTCATCAACTTTGTATAGACTGACTATGCTGACGCCTCTATTGGACACCCTGGCCTTCAAGTGGGAGGTTGTTGGGGTGTAGGCCAGGTGTCCATGAGAACCACCCCCTATTCACTTACTCTCTAATGAATATAGGGAGAGAAAGTGAGAGTTGACTACATCTCACTTCCTACTCCACTAACCCAAACCTTGTTGTGTTGTGCTTCATCCCCTTCCCCCTTCTCTCCTTCCCGCTCTTGCATTCACCACTCCACACGGATCTCCGGATCCCCTACACTCTATCCATGTCATCCTAGTGTCCAACTGTGTCAACATCTAGAAAAAGAGTATGGTAATCTTCACTTGTGTGTAAGAGACAACAATGGTGCATCAAGGGAGTACCAGAAGGGAGATAAGTTGTCCATGTTGAAGCCATGTATCTAGAACCATGATGACATCTATGCAGTAAAAGCATGATGTGCCTATAAAGCTAACTGCCTAGAGGACTCAAGGGCAAATTTGGCATATTTGTCTCTGGTAGTATCCCATAAGCTATGCATAATGGAGACTGGTCTGGTAAGCATCTCTGTCTCCATGGGGGGGCTGCTACCTTTTCTCCCATCTATATCCACTAACATGTGGTAGGTTCTATCTAGGCTCCTGGTGTCTCTGAGTAAAAAATAATGTCCCTCTCGTTGAAGTTGTCCCTACATCCAATCTCATAGATCCATTGCAGTTCCATGCAGCTATCTTAATTTTATTCCCGTTAAGTGGTGCATATATCTAAGATCACTACTCTCCCATCTCTATAAAAGGAAATCTTCCCTCTTTCTTTTACTACCAGAAGCACTGGCATGAGAGAAATTAAATGTTATATTGAACGTCTTTAGTCAGGGGAACATAAAGATAAAAATAATTGAGGGTACCTAGAGTAGGTAGGTATGTAAGATTAGCCAACACCATTATCATCATCAACATCCTCATCACATGATACATCAGCTCAAAACATATGGGAAGGGGTACAATCACATGAGGGCTAATGAGGTGCACAATGGGGGAAGTAGGCAATGTTGATCATCCCATGAGCTCTTTCATAGGTCTTTGTAATATGGCTTGAATGTCCTCCATGGTCAACCCTCAAGGGGGTGCATGTTCAATATCGCTCAATGATCCTCTCTATCCTCCATGTAGATCTCATCTACGTTGTCAAGATCCTTGTATTCGTGGGAATCATGAGCGGCCAAGTAGTAGTGATCTATAAAAAGTAGTGATCTAGCTCTGTATGGATCCTCTATGTGTAGGTCCTCTGCTCCTAAGGGTAGTCTCTCTAAGTCTACGGATCTCCAACAAGAAGAGATCTAGGCACCTATGATAATCATAATCCATGATACGGGATAAGGGTCAAAAGTTCTCTCTGGACGTAGAGTTCTGGAGAGAGTTGGACCTTTGAGAGTTGAACTTTGCAAAGAGAAATAATAAAGAAATGCCAAAAGGGGTTCTAGTCTTTGGGGTCAATGTGTCTTGGCTTGAAACTTTGTCATGCCATGTCGATTCTCTCTCTCTCTCTCTCTCTCTCTCTCTCTCTCTCTCTCTCTCTCCAAGCTCTATGATTTTGCAGTTTTTGTTCATGTGTTGCTAATGATTTTTCTCTTGAAGTGTCCAAGCCTATAATATTGGTATCAAATCTTATAATGATTCTTCTTCTACAGAGGATCTGATCCCTTTTGTAGCACGCATGGGTTCTCGTGGAGAATCCGACAGAGGTGACACCCCTACGACTATGGGTCACGTGGGACACGAAGAGAAGACAAGACCTAGCATGGGAACTGAAGAAACCAACAAAGATTTTGGAAAATTTTTGGAGGGAAATCTTGAGAGTGATGAATACAAATACTAACGCAGGTTGACACATGTGTAAAATGATTGATGAAGTACTCCTCGGACCCAAAATATGGTTGGTGTAAATCAGCCCCCCCAGATCTAGCCCTTCGTGGCTATCAATGATCCCACATCGAGACGAATCCATAGGTGCATCAAATCAGCCCGAGAGGTGCTTCATTTTGAAGAGTTGTAGCGGCAACATTCCCCATTGAGTCAATAGAGTCTACATTTGAGGTATTGCATTGTGTACATTCAATTTATTCAATCAAAAGCAAATACTAGAGATCAATCCAACTGAGGGTCGGGGTTTCTTGGTATACCGCTCCAAATCCACCTTTGCTAAACACTAGGGCTCATAACCTATGTGCATGAACTTAGCAAAGACAAATGCAAACCTGCATATCCATGAACATATTTGCCAATGCTTATGGCTAACACTATGCTCACAACCCACATGGAACGAACCAAATACGTTCCATGTGAAAGCCATGCTAACATATTTATCACATCTATGTACCAAATAAAACATGTTCACTACCAAACATAGCTTGCTACATGTGTGAACAACTATCCATTAAGGTTGCACAACAATACTTGTAACCGTAACAAGTTTTACTAGGTATCCAACAACTTTCTGGCCACTGAAATTGTTCTTGATATGATGTGCTCAAAATGGTCTAACAAACGTATGCGACCAGCCCCTAGGGACTCTATCGTGACACATAATTGAAATTAAAAGCACCACTATCATTCCCAGAGACTCATATTCTCCGCATGTGGAATATTTCTCATATAAGGATGTCCCAAAAAAATGACATCCATCAAGTACGAGATGTACCTGTGCGTGGAGGTAACTGTAAACACTCAGTGACATGAGTGACAGGGACCCTCATAAACTTTGCTCCACATTGGTTAAACCAAATTCCATGAGTCCCTAGATCATGTTGCTCCTCATGTGGTGACAAAATGTGCCAAACAAAACCCCACCATGTAGGTCCTTAACTGCATAATGTAAAAATGTATTTGGGATACTACGGCCCAAAATTCTTTGCTCCTACATGACCTTGTCATGTCTTTGAAGAGCAAAATGGATGAAAGCATTCAAGATTATACATCCTTCTTAGAAAAATCAATCAAACAATATTAAAAGATGAAATAAAACCAAATCATATGCATACCTTGAGGTTGAACATAGTGTTCACTTACCCTTAGTCAAATGCACATGACCAAATCTCAAACCTAAGAAGACTTGGTAACACTAATTGAAAGATTAGTGAAAATCAAGTAATGTGTCGCCTTTGCAATCCAAACCCTTGGGTTAAAATCTTGTAATGTCAAACCCCTTGGTTAGACTTTGTATAAAAATTGCTCAAACTAGAGCCAACAATGACCAACATAGTCTACCGTGTCTAATAGTGATTGGAATCAACTTGGAAAGTTGAACTTGTCCACTTCCCCTTGGCATATTGAGGACTTTTGTCCTTGAAAGTACTATTGTGATGAGATCAAAATGTGATCATCAACACCTATGGAGTGATTGTATATTAGCTAGGTCATGCCCCTAAAAATACCACTCCTAGGGACATAATCACTGCTACAAGTAAGCAACAAATCTTCTCAAGTTGGAATCTTATTTACAACTAGATCATGAAAGAATCTTATCTCTTCATAAATAGAAGAGAAAGATGTCTATGACACCAAAGAAGGTAGTCATTCTAAACTTTTTTGGGTGTTGAAACAAGAGATCCTCTACTTTGAGGCGCACTTATTCTCTACTTTGAGGCACACTTATTATGTTCATGTCCTCCCATGAGTTTTTTGCTAGATAGTTAGGTCATGCCTACTTGCGACCCCTAGAAAATGTCATCTATATTGGCTGCACCATGTGCATAGAGCCAAATATGTAAAGTGCCCATCGTTGTAGACATATACAATGATCACAAGCAAACTTACCAGCCTCAACTCTTTCTAAGTAGAGTAGGTGATGGTATAGCAAAAGCGTAAACAATCATTAGTGGAAAGAATCCCACCATACTAGCAAGCCATGCATGCATGTAAAACAAATAGAGTGATACACCCTTGGATTTAACGATGGTTCCAACAATTGGAGCCGTGCCATACGTGCCTTACACTATTTGTAATGGCATGGATACACCATATTTCATTGTTGCAAAAAGTAAATGGGAGCTTGATGTTCTTATCTCAAAAAGAAATGAGAGTAGACCTTCTCTAGAGAGGGTTCATCTTTCTAAGTTGCATCTTCCTCAGAATAGTCCTTCCATATTGAGCAACGTGTATTCTTAGAATTCTATTCCTAAAGATTTTCTTGTGACTTTCCAAATTTCTAAAAAGTTTGAGTACTAAGATGCTTTGGGCTTGCACTATACATCTGCTCATCAAGGAGCTACTCTTTACTTGGAATTTAGGGTTATTGGGATAAAGGCCGCTATGGCTAGGCGATCAAACATGGTCGGCTGCCTATCCCCTTACTAAAACCCATCACAAGCACATTATCTAATACTCTATGGATAATAGAGAATAAGAAGTTGCACGACTATTGTGCATGTGCTCCAACTCTCTCTCTCTCTCTCTCTCTCTCTCTCTCTCTCTCTCTCTCTCTCTCTCTCTCTCTCTCTCTCTCTCTCTCTCTCTCTCTCTCTCTCTCTCTCTCTCTCTCTCTCTCTCTCTCTCTCTCTCTCTCTCTCTCTCTCTCTCTCTCTCTCTCTCTCTCTCTCTCTCTCTCTCTCTCTCTCCCTTATCTCTCATGCTCTCCATCCCTGCACAATCATTTTTTTCAAATGGTATCAGAGCTACGGTTGCGGTGGCGTTGGCAATGGAGCGAAGAGGCACGGTGCTCAGTGAAGAAGATTAAGCGGTCTTCAAGAGGAAGTGAACATTTGAGCTTCATAACACGAATCTTGCATTTTTGTAGAGCTTAATGAGTAAGCCCTTGGCTTATTTTGTGAGAGAAGAAGCATGAAAAATAGATATCAATAGGTCATGTTTCTGCTTTTGGGCTTTAGTCTCGGATTTATGTGATCCAATGATCTGAGGCATTGGCGAGGATACCAAAGGTGGAAATTCAATCTCCATAGCCAAGTGTGAGGCAACAATTGGCGTGGTGGGTCTAGATTTGGCATGTTCCAAACACACTAATGTGATCAAAATTCTTATAAGTTTTCACAGAGAACTTTCTATTGGCAGGTCAATTTTCTATTTTTGGGTCCCAAAGCACATTTTTTTTAGCTTATCTCTCTTACGGATTTGGATTGACATGATCCAATGGTTTAGTTTGGGATTTTGGCGTGTTCTAGACGTGTTAATGATATTTAAAATTCTAGAATTTTGTGCACATAAATTTACTGTAAGTGTTTGGACATGTATGCCACTCAAGAATGCTCATTAGGATCTATTTGAGCTTGCATTTGTGGATGTAAGTGCAAATTTTGAGATGGGTTTTTCATCGATACAAATTAGTGTTACATTGGAGTGACATGTTTATGATTACAATTGTTATGCATACCTGATGTGTATGCTTTGTACATGCCTCGGTTGGATGCTCTAGTGACTTGAGCATTGTGAGTGCTTACGTGCACACACTAGTTTATGTGTTTCAGATGCTTTGTTATTGCTCTGGATATTGAGCATGATTTTATGCCCTTATCAACACACATATTGAGTGTATGCGAATCGATACAACTCATTGTACTATATGCGGCTTATGGTATTCTTGATGCAAACAGATTGAGCCTATGCAAATTGATACAGCTCATTGTAATATATGTGGTGTCATAATAACTAATATATAATCCTCCTAAATGATTTTCTCATGTTAAACTGATCATTTAATATGGGGAAGTACCAGGGGAGAAAAAGAAGGAATATTGGTTAAGCTGGCAGACCGTTCAGTAGGGATCCAAAGGAGGGAAAATAGGGATCCAAAGGGGGGGGCATCTGCAAAAGGGCAATGTGCAACAATGGGCTTCAAAGACCCTAAGGTTCAACCCATTAAGACTTGCAAAATGCTAAGGTTCCAAAATTCAAAGGTTATGTTCAATGATCAAACTCTAGGTAAATTGGATGCTTGTGAGAAGACTCAAAGGTCTTTCCACATCCCTATCCTTGAGGGGGCGAGCCCTTTTAGTAGGGGATGAAAGAGAAACACACACACACACACACTCTTGCAAGATCCCTTTAAACAAAGGGCATAGTGGACACATGTCAGCTCCCTAGGCCAATTGCCCCCAAGGTGCATTCAAATCCTATTGGATGGCCATACAAGTGGACTGATGAGAATTAGGCTAGAGTACATTTAGTTTAATTCATTTAAAAACACTTGATAAAAGAAACAATAGAAATTAAGCTCTCTAGAAGACTATTTGACAATCTCCCAAGGGGTCCAATGAGCATTCAGCAGCCCAATGGCTTGCCTGATTCCTATTGGCTAGAAGCCTAAGGGGTCCAATGAGAGTTTAATTGCATTATTTAAATACCTAAAGCTCTCACAAAACGGGAAAAGGGGACACATGTCAAAAGGCTATCACTTATGCTTCTCAATCATTGGCTAAGCTTTGCAGGGCCCAATGGGATGCCAGCATGAGTGAAATCCAAGAGGGGTCGACCAAGAGAGAGAGGGGGATGATTTTGGCAAGGCATTATCACACACACACACACACACAATCTCATGTGTGAATCAAAGAAGAGTCTCTCTCCTTCTCAAGCTTTAATGGAAATCTCATCATCTACTCCAAGGTTGTGAGAAGGGAGGCCTACACCAACAACTCTTGGCTTTGTGATGCAAATCCAACCAAGAGCCAAGCTCCAATGCATGCTCATCTCCTCTACCATGAAAATTACTAAGTTATGCTAAGCTATTATGAGTGATTATGTGAGGAGACATACTTCTTTCTCGTAAGAATACTCCTTCTTCCTCTCCATCTACTCTCATACCCCGCTAGCTCTCACCATCTTCGAAGGTGTGTGAGGTCTTGGGTCTGAGACCGTGAGGGAATTGATGTTGTGTTTTACAAGTGTGAGCTTGGTGCTTGAAGCTTCCATCTTTATTGCACCAGCAACAAGTTATTGAAGGAACACAAAGTATTGTATTGTAAAATGTCTCCCTTGATGGGGGAAACCTATAATACAAAGCCTTTTGGAGGGGGACCGGCTCCATGTAAATCCGGTCCTCAACTGTGTCAATAGATTAACTTCTCTCTAGGTGTTATGATTTTGTTACTTTCTCCATCCAAGCACTCTTGCTATGCTCATTAGGAATCTATTCTAATAAAATGCTCACTATGTCTATGATATTTTCTGCTACACACAAGTTTCTAGATCATTAAATGTTACATCGGTATCAGAGCACAAGGTTTCTCTTTTCTTGCTCAAGAAGAGAGGTCCTCAAGCTGACTATAAATGGTTCGTATTATTAATTGCAATTGAGTAAGTAGAATAGGGATTTTTCAGCCTTGCAGTGCGCCTGCTTCATGCAGATAATGGGGCATCACTGTTGAGAGCTATGGTCCTAATAGTGGAGTCCTTAGGGGCTTGCCTACGGCTTAACCAATATTGAGCTATTAGAAGCTTAACAAGAGCATGTATTGTTTTGGTGTTGAAATACACTCTCTTCTATTCCTTGCAATTAATGATATTCAAGCCACGGGTACAGGAGCTTGAGTGATTTTCTAAAGGGGTAAAGAGGGGTAGCAACTAGGGCTTGAAGTGCCAAAGTACACCTAAAAAAATTTACACCTAAAAGTTGTTAGAATGGCTGACAATAATAAAGAGAGTGAAATTAATGTTGATAGCTTTGATTTTGCTAATGAGTGGGCTACTAATGATGCCCCTATGCTTGTTAACTACCTTCTTTCTAGGCTTCAACAAGCCATGGGCAATCCATCCCTCCAAAGTGAAGTGCAACAACAGCTACGTGCTCATGGGATTCTCCAAACTCCCCACCAAGAAGAGAGAGTACCTAGGAAGCCTCCTTCTGAGACTTTCAAAAGAGGCCTCTCTGCAATTCAAGAAGAAGAAGAGGATCCGCATGAAGGGCTCAAAAATCTATTACTTGACGACGCATCTCCTTCCCAAAGGAGAACTCAAGTTTCAATGGTAGAGCCCCCACTGAAAGAACGAGAAAGTAGTGAGTCTCCTGCCACCTCGACGGAGATGGCTCCACGAAGAAGGCGGGCAAAACGCTCTCCAACACCCCCTAAACGGAGAAGACCATCACACACTTCTCCACACCATAATTCAAAGAGGGACGAGAGAAAACAAGAGAATAAAAAGGCGAGAAAGAGGTCACCCTCTTCTCCATCTTCTTCATCCTCTTCCTCATGAAAAAAGTGATGGTGTGGACAAGGAGGAACAAGGGAAGAAAAAGGCGAGGAAGAGGTCACCCCATAGCGAGCCGAAGAGGAAGGACACATTCCAAAATTCTCCTAAAGGCAACTCCAACAACAACAAAGCTAAGGAGAAGGGAGTTTATAAAGGCAAAAATAAACCCTCTCCTGAAGAGCTTGAGCGTTATCGTAAATATAACCGTTGTTTGAAGTGCGGGGAGCAAGGGCATGCCTATCGTGCTTGTCCCCACAAGAATACACAAAATGAGCCTCCTAGAGCTACCTTGGTCAAAATCCAAGAAGAGGACGCTCACCACAAAGGATCTCCTTTATTTCATGCTTGGGGAAAGGTAAGAGAACATGATGTTTTTATTCTCTTTGACCCTCGTTCTACTCATAATTTCATATCCATAGAGTTGGCCACCAAGCTAGACATCCAAGCCTATGAGATGGGAGATGTCCTACCCACCGATGGTGCTTTCAAGGGGCAAGAAGCTCCAGTCACTCCCTTAATTTGGAAATTGAGGCTCCATGTCCAAAGCTATGTGGACAAAGAGGACTTCTTTATCTCTCCTCTCAAGCACGAGGATGTAATCCTAGGGGTACCATGGTTTGATCGCATGGCTGCCAATGTTAAATTCCATGAAACCCAAATCTGCTTTAGGTTCAGGGAAAACGATATGTACATAGATGCTAAGGAGTTGGGTAACACCATACCCATTGTACATGTTAGGGTGGTAAAGCCCAATGTGCCGCGCCTAAGTGTTGGGTGGCCGGAGACTAACCGGGAACTAACACTGACCATTCATTCTACATAAAAGTATAAGGACTCATAACCCTAAGAGTATTGTGTTTGGAGTCCACCCAAACCTGTGTCTCCTCTCTTCTTCTCTCTTCTCCATTGTTGCATACACACACACACACGCTCTCGCATGCGCACTTCAACTGGTATCAGAGCTCAGGGATTGGGAGCACCATTGGAGCTCAGTGGGGAAGCAGATAGAGAAGCAGCAAAAATTGTAGCACGTTTTTCCAGATCTGTTTTGACCTGTAAAAACGGCTTCTTTCATGTCCATTCCAGGAATTCCCAACCATTTTTGCGTGGTCTACAACTTTACAAAAGGAAGTTTTTGCAAATTTTTCACAATTTGAGAGATATTCAGTTCAGGCAGCAAGGTGGTCTACTTTCGTCGGTTCTTCTGCGTACAGGTTTTTGTTGCAGACTCTTTTGCAATCTCTGTCACGTGCATATTTGATGTATGATCTTGAGGGTCTGTTAAATCAGACAAACCGCCGCAGCAGTTATAGAAAAGGGTTTCTGTGGTTGATGTAAGATCTTATGCGGTTTATGTATTATGATGGAAATATGCAAAGCCTATTGTTGAGGATCGTGGTAAGGTTTTATTGAGCTAGGGGATTCTCAAATGTGGAGATCCTTTCGGTGATACAGATTTTGGAGCGAGTCCCCCAACATCCCCATAGTTTCGGCATCGACATAAGATGTATCTTTATGCGGTTAGTACAATATTGGTGTGCATCTGCTGACCCGCCATTATTGGCATTGCTGTCATCTTTATGCGTATGGGTTTGACAGTGTTCAGTTGGTCAGAGACACTCTTCTAGAGTTGGAGACACTGACAGTGACAGTTCTTTGAGATTCTATCTTGCCAATTTAGCCACTTTGATTAGCATTTCAGTCTTTGTACACATTTGTTTTGGGTTTAGAAGTCAGTTTTGCAAGGGAGACTCTACCAAAATTTTCAGGTTTTCTATCATCTTCTTTAGTGCAGCGGATCTATCACTTTTGTTCCTTGTTGAGTGATGCCTTCATCATCAGAGAACTCTTTGTTCAACATTGAGAAGTTAGATGGCACTAACTTTCCATTTTGGAAGGAACAAATTTACAATGTCTTAGTACAGAAGAAGCAGATCCGACCGATCAAGATGAAGGGGATAAAGCCTGAGGATATGGATGAGTATGATTGGGAGGAGTTGGATGAGCTTGCCAGGTCCACCATCATGCTGACTTTGTCAAAGAATGTGTACTTCAATGTGAACATGGAAAAAACTAGCTATGAGCTGTGGAAAAAGTTATGTGACCTGTATGAGAAGCAAACTGCAGCATCACAGGTTTATTGACTAAAAAAGTTAATTGATTTGAAAAGGAATTAGGGCACACCCATACCATCTCAATGGGTTCAACACAATTTTCAGACAGCTTTCTGTGCAGGGAGTCAATTTTGACAATTCGCTCAAAGCAATCTTCTTGCTAGTTACAGTACCAGGAAGTTGAGATACTTTTTTCACAGCCATAAGTAACTCAACACCTCCTGATGGTTTAACATGTGCTGATGTTGAGGGCAGTTTGCTTACTGAAGAGGTTAGTAGGAAGAATCTTGATACTTCTAGTGGTACTAGCAATGCTCTCGTTTGTTTGTGGTCGATCACAAGAAAAGGGCAAGCAGAATCAAAGAGGAAAATCTCGTAGTAGAAAAGACATTAAGTGCTACCATTGTCACAAAAAGGGTCATATGAAGAAAGATTGTTGAAAATGGAAACAAGAGAAAGGTAAAGACAAGAAGCAGGAAGAAGGCAAGACTAAGGAAGGCAGTATAAAGATTGAAGAGATCAACAATGTTTTTGTTGAAGATTCTGATGGAAACATTTATCTCACATTTGCCATGGATTCAACATTTTTGGTTGCCACTAATGATTGTGCTTTACAGGATTGGGTTATTGACTCAGGTGCATCGTTTCATGTGACTCCTCACAGAGAGTGGTTCAGTACATATAATGCAGCCTATAAAGGTCGTGTTCGTCTCGGCAATGATTTTGCTTGCGACATAGTTGGTGTCGGCGATGTGCAGCTAAAATTTTAGAACGGTTCTTCATTCATGCTCAAGAATGTGAGACATGTGCCGAAGCTTACCAAAAGCTTGATTAGTACAAGACAATTGGATGACGCAGGATATTACTGCACATTTGGTGATAGTTCGTGGAAGATCACCAAAGGTTATTTAGTGGTAGCACACGGTTCAAAGTCTGAGACTTTGTACATGCTACATGTATCCAATGTTAAAAACCATGTAATTTGTGTAATCGAGTAGCCAAGTGTTTCTTTCTGGCATCGCCGGTTAGGACATATGTCTCAAAAGGGAATGAAATCTTGTCTCGTTTTGGTTATGTTCCTGGCTTCAATTTCTCATACTTTTTAGTTTGTGAGCATTGTCTTTATGGTAAACAAACATAGTCACCACACGAAAGGGGAAGCACTCGAAAAAGTGAGCCATTAGAGTTAGTGCATAGTGATGTGTGTAGACCTATGCTTAATGTATCAATGGGAGGTTCATTGTACTTTGTTACATTCATCAATGACTTCTCAAGGAAAGTGTGGGTATATCCTCTCAGGAAGAAGGATGAAGTTCTTTCAAAATTTCAGAATTTTGTGGCATTAGTGGAGAATTAGTATGGCAAGAAAGTCAAGTGCTTAAGGTCAGACAATGGTGGTGAGTATGTCACTAAAGCCTTTTAGAATTTTTGTGATTCCAAAGGCATCAAAAGAGAGTTTACTACTCCATATAACCCTCCACAAAATGGTGTTGCTAAGAGGATGAACCATACCATACAAGAGAAGTTACGTAGCATGTTGTCTAACCATTAATGCAGAGTTGCATAATGGATTTTGGGTGGAAGCGTTAGCAAATGCTGTCCATCTTATTAATAGATCTCCTAACAAGGCTTTAGATTAGAAGGTACCTGGAGAGCTTTGGTCTGGGAAGCCACCTTCTTACAAGCATCTTAGAGTCTTTGGCTGTGAAGCGTATTTCCATGTTCTAAAGGAGTTTCGAAGCAACTTGGCTCTTAAGTCAAAGAAATGCATATTTCTTGGCTATGGCAATCCTGGCGAGATGGGATTTTTGTTATGGGATCCTGAAGCTAAAAAGATAGTTCGTAGCAATGACCTATACTTCAATGAAGAAAAGATGCATAAGAAGCCTGTGCATACAGTGGAGGTGAGGAGAGTTATCTTCCAAGAAGATGGAATTGTCCACAATAGGGATGAAGTGCCTAATGTCAGACAACAAGTACAGAATCCTCCTGTAGTACAAGATGTTGTTGAGGGACAACCCGCTCAAGCAGTTATTAGAAGGTCTATAAGAGTTTCAAGGCCTCCTGATAGATTTACTCCCACATTGGACTACATTATGTTGACAGATTGTGGAGAGCCTTCCTGCTATAAGGAAGCCATGTCAATGGATGAGAAGGCAAAGTGGGATAAAGTTATGCAATCAAAAATGGACTCGCTGCATAAGAATCAAACTTGGAAGTTTGGTACGGTTGCCTAAAGGTAAAAAGGCATTACCATGCAAATGGGCGTACAAGCAAAAAATTACACCTCATGATAATAAACCTAAGTACAAGGCATGACTTGTTGCTAAAGGATTTAAGCAGCAACAACAGGGTATTGACTTTGATGAGATCTTTTCTCCAGTTGTCAAGATGACTATTCTGTGGTGTGTACTTGCGTTGGTTGCTAAAGACAACATGGAACTTGACCAAATGGATGTCAAGACGGCGTTCTTGCATGGTGATCTTCAAGAAGAAGTTTATATGGAGCAGCCATAAGGTTTTGCTGAGAAGGGCAATGAAGACTTGGTGTGTCAGTTTGAAAAGAGTTTACGATCTAAAACAGTCATCAAGGGAGTGGTATCGTAAATTCTACTCGTTCGTGCTCTCTCAAGGCTACAAACATTCCGATATGGACCATTCATATGGAGTTGGGAGTTTGATGTATGCTATGATCGCTACACGTCTTGATACTGCTTTTGCAATGGCAGTTGTTAGCAGATATATGTTAAATCCAAGCAAGAAACATTGGGAGGTAGTGAAAGGGGTTATGCAATATTTGAATGGTACAAAAGACATGTGCATTTGCTTTGGAAGAAAGGAAGCATGTGTAATGGGTTACACGAATACAAATTATGCAGGATACTTGGACAAGAGAAGGTCAAAAGATTGCAAGGAAGCTATATAGCTTGGTCGGCAGGTGGGAGACTTGGGAATCAATGTTGAGATGCCTTTGTTACATTGTGATAGCCAAAGCACTATACAATTGGCAAATAATCCAGTGTTTCATGCAAAGACAAGGCATGTGGATGTGAAGCATCACTTCGTTCGTGAGGTGCTCGAGGACAAGCGCTTGCAGCTTGCCAAGATTCACACCGCTGAGAATCCTGCTGATCTTCTAACAAAAAGCTTATCTTTAGAGCGTTTACACATTGTCTGGCACTCATGGGCATTGGGTAGATGATCATGGTCATTGTCTACCTGTATTGTATGTATATATACATTGTCACCCCAGCGTAAAGGGAGGATGATAAAAATGTGAGCTTTTCATTTAGAGCTTTTTGTTAGAAAATTAGAGCTTTTTCTATTGCGAGCTTTACTTTAGCTTTTCCACCTATATAAGGTGTTTATCTCCGATAAAAATACATTTTAATTTCAATCTTCAGTTCACTTTTTCTCCCATGGAAGGTTTTCATCTCCTATAACATTACCTTTAAGTGGGAGGTTGTTGGGGTGGTAAAGCCCAATGTGCCACGCCTGAGTGTTGGGCGGTCGGAGACTAACCGAGAACTAACACTGACCATTCATTCTACATAAAAGAATAAGGACTCATAACCCTAACACTATTGTGTTTGGAGTCCACCCAAATTTGTGTCTCCTCTCTTCTTCTCTCTTCTCCATTGATGCACACACACACACACACACACACACACACACACACACACACACACACACACACTCTCTCTCGTGCACGCACTTGAGTATATACAAAAGCTTTCAATAAGTCAATAAATAGCGCTATTTTCGTGTACATGATTTTTATTAAAGATTCTCAAAATGAACCTAATGCTTTAGCAAAAGAACATATAAACAATCACAATGAATTACAATGATCCAATTTTCTCAAGGGATTTTTAGATGTTTTTATTGACGACATCCCTTGTGAACTACCTTCTAAATGAGGCAATAATGACCATGCAATTGAACTTCTTGGAGTTTCACCACCTAATAAACCTCCTTGTAGAGTTTCTCAAGCTCAACAAGAGGAGATTATGAGGCAAGTGCTCATCTCCATTTTGTTCACCCGTGTTATTAGTGCAAAAGAAAGACCGCACCTATCGTATGTGTGTCGACTATAGAGCACTAAAAAGGATCACTATCAAGAATAGATTTCCCATTCCATGGGTAGAAGACCTACTTGATAAGCTACAAGGGTCGACCTACTTCAATAGGATTGACCTAAAAAGTGGCTACCGTCAAATAAGGATAGTTGATCAAGACATTATAAAGACTGCATTTCGCACTATGTTTGGTCTTTACGAATATATTGTCATGCCTTTTGGCTTGACCAATGCACCAACCACATTTAACCGCTTGATGGAGAAGCTATTCAGGCCTCACTGCAAACCTTTACTGGAGTGTTCTTTGATGATATAATCATCTACTCTAATTCACTAGACAAACACAAGCAACACCTCCAAGAAATATTTCAAGTCTTACGAGAGAATAAACTCTATATTAATTGAAAGAAAAATGAGTTTCTCTTACAAGAGATTCAATATTTAGGTCACATTATCTCTCAAGATGACATCCAAATGGATCCATCAAAGCTAGAGATAATAAAAGGATGGCCTAATCCAAGGAATCTACATGAACTAAGAAGCTTTATAGGTACGTGTGTATACTATAGACGCTTCATATAAAAGTTCTCACAAATTGTGGGACCATTACATGACCTAACAAAGAAAAAAGTTAGGTATACATGGTCTGCCAAGGAGAATAGTGCTTTCGAGAAGCTTAAAGAAAAGCTTATATGTCAACCTGTGCTTACACTGCCGGATCTCTCAAAGCCATTTGAGGTCCAATGTGACGTTTGAGGAACCATTTACTCTACAAGATGGTTATCTTCTCTATGGCAATAGACTATGCGTTACTAACTCACTACGTGAGAAAGTAATGTATGAATCTCATGCTCCTCCTTATGCAAGGCATAGAGGGATTCAGTCTACCCTAAAAGGGATAGAAACATATTTCTATTGGCATGCCATGAAAGCAAACATACAAGAGTATGTTTCTAAATGTGTGGTATGCCAAAAGACAAAGTTTGATAGAGGGAAGCAACCTGGATTGCTTTAACCTTTACCAATCCCTAATTCACCATGGGAGAGCATATCCATGGATTTTATCTTTGGGTTGCCTAAGTCTATCCATGGGAATATGGACGATAGTAGACATGTTTAGCAAACAAGCTCATTTTATACCTGTAAAAAAGACTATCAAAGCCCATCAAATGGCAAGTCTCTTCATATCACAACTATTCAAGTACCATGGCTTGCCAATGTCCATGGTGTCGGATAGAGATCCTAGAATGACTAGCAACTTTTGGAAGTGTTTCCTTGAGAATTTAGGGACAAGGCTAAGCTTCTCTTTGGCCTATCACCCGCAAACGGATGGCCAAAGTGAGATAGCTAACCTAACAATTCTTGATCTAATAAAAGCCTACGTAACGGAAGTAGATCAAAGGTCCCAATGGGAGAAGTACTTACCCTTAATGGAATATGCCTACAATAATACTGTACATACCTCCACGAGAAAAGCACCTTTCGAGGTAATTGAGGGAAGATCCAGAAGTCCCCTGCTACTTAAGGTACAAGGGAAGATTTTCATTGCAGATGAGTATAGCCGAGACCTACAAGAATCTTTCCAAAAGATTAAGGATGCTATCTCTATTCACAGCAAAGGCAAAAGGCTGCTACTACTGATAAGCACGTAAGAGTCCAAGCCTTTAAAGAAAATGATTGGGTCTTGCTTAAATTTCCCAAGACACACGATGGGCAAGAATCCTACGGTACACTAAAAGTACTATGCTAAGTTAGCAAAAATGTACTATGGTCCCTTCCAAATTCTTAGACCAATCAATGAGATGGCCTATCAACTCAAGTTGCCCAGTCATTGGCTCATACACAATGCTTTCCATGTGAGCCTATTAAAGCCTTACAAAGGAGAGCCACCTCAGAAACCAACTATTAAAGACCCACCGGAGATCGAGGACCAAGAGGGGTGTTGCAACCCGAATCCATTCTTCGACATGAAGACAAGGTATTGAGAGGCGGTAAGATTATCCGACGGTATCTTATTAAGTTTAAGAACTATGCTTTTTGAAGATGCTAGATGGATACAAGGCATACAATTAAAGGATAACCTAAACCTTGTCAATGCTTACATTGCTTCCCTAGAGTAAGCAAATGTAAAAATGTTTAAAATGAACAAAGTTTTGGTCTTACAACACTCTCTTTTTCTTTAATGTACACAAATGTTAAGAAGTATGCATGCTTAGGATCAAGTTTGCGGAGACGACTTCTTCCAAACACCAAGTAGAGCTTGTCCCTCTACTGTGGAAAATTGATAGGACTAATGCGTAGACATGCTTGCGGCATCTTAGGCTCTCAAGCGCCAAATGGATTAGTTATCCATTCTGGAACGATGTCATAGGGTAAAATAGGGATCCTCTACCCGCTAAGGAAAATGACTAATGACTAGGCTTTATCTTCTCTACCCCATAGTCGAGGACGACTATGATTTCAAGAGAGAGGTAATGTCATAATAACTAATATCTAATCCTCCTAAATGATTTTCTCATGTTAAACTGATCATTTAATACGGGGAAGTACCAAGGGAGAAAAAGCTAGAATATTGGTTAAGCCGGCAGACCGATCAAAGTAGGGATCCAAAGGAGGGAAAATAGGGATCCAAAGGGGGGTCATCTGAAAAAGAGCAATGTGCAACAATGGGCTTCAAAGAACCTAAGGTTCAACCCATTAAGACTTCCAAAATGCTAAGGTTCCAAAATTCAAAGGTTATGTTGAATGGTCAAACTCTAGGTAAATTGGATGCTTGTGGGAAGACTCAAAAGTCTTCCCACATCCCTATCCTTGAGGGGGCGAGCTCTTTTAGTAGGGGATGAGAGAGAAACACACACACACACACACACACACACACACACACACACACACACACACTTGCAAGCTCCCTTTACACAAAGGGCATAGTGGACACATGTCAGCTCCCTAGGTCAGTTGCCCCCAAGGTGCATTCAAATCTTATTGGATGGCCATAGAGGTGGACCGATGAGAATTAGGCTAGACTACATTTAGTTTAATTCATTTAAAAACACTTGATAAAAGAATCAATAGACTTTAAGCTCTCTAGAAGACTATTGGACAGTCTCCCAAGGGGTCCAATGAGCATTCAACAGCCCAATGGCTTGCCTGATTCTATTGGCCAGAAGACTAAGGGGTCCAACGAGAGTTTAAGTTGCATAATTTAAATACCTAAAGCTCTCACAAAAGGGAAAAGGGGGACACATGTCCCAAGGCTATTAGTTATGCTTCTTAATTGTCATTGGCTAAGCTTTGCAGGGTCCAATACGATGCTAACATGAGTAAAAAGCAAGAGGGGTTGACCAAGAGAGAGAGGGGGCTGATTTTGGCAAGGCATTATCACACACACACACACACTCACACAATCTCATGTGTGGAGTAAAGAAGAATATTTCCTTCTCAAGCTTTAATGGAAAGCTCATCATCTACTCCAAGCTTGTGAGAAGGGAGGCCTACACCAACAACTCTTGGCTTTGTGATGCAAATCCAACCAAGAGCCAAGCTCCAATGCATGCTCATCTCCTCTACCATGCTAATTACCAAGCTATGCTAAGCTATTATGAGTGATTATGTGAGGAGACATACTTCTTTCTCATAAGAATACTCCTTCTTCCTCTCGATCTACCCTCAAACCCCGCTAGCTCTCACCATCTTCGAAGGTGTGTGAGGTCTTGGGTCTGGGACCGTGAGGGAATTGATGTTGTGTTTTACAAGTGTGAGCTTGGTGCTTAAAGCTTCCATCTCATTGCACCAGCAAGTTATTGAAGGAACACAAAGTATTGTATTGTAAAATGTCTCCCTTGATGGTGGAAACCTATAATACAAAGCCTTTGACCGACTCCATATAAATCCGGTCCTCAGTTGTTGTCAATAGCTTAATTTCTTTCTCTTTTTGAAGTATTGTTCATGCCTACCTAACTAGGTGTTATGCTTTTGTTGCTCTCGCCATCCAAGCACTCTTGGTATGCTCATTAGGAATCTATTCTATGTTATTTTCCGCTACACACAAGTTTCTAGACCATTAAATGTTACATGTGGTTTATGGTATTCTTGATGCAAGCTTGGCATTGGATGCCAATCGTTTGATGCCTCTCATGCATGACTAAGGCCACTGTCATCAATCAGGTTTTTTTGACAGGTTATGATATACTATGCTTGTATATCTTTTTGTGCTTGTCTACGCAAAAACCGCTTTACATGTTACTTGGTGGAGTTACCAGTAGTCACTAGAGTTTGTATAACTACACAGTGAATCAAAACCCAGTATGGTCACCTATAAATAGGACCCATTAGTTTGAATTCGGGTCGATCATTTTTGAAGCCGTTTTGTATCTAACATGGTTTGTTGGAACGCTTGTACCATCTTGTAACTGAGCACTAAATGTAGTATCATTTGTACCTCCAAATTTGTACTTTTGAACCATTCATGAATTTGAGTATCTAAGTTTCAATTATCTCAGTTCATACTGTTTGAATTTAGCCTTTCAATTTAATTCAATTATCTGTCTGACTTTCTTGTCTGGTCTTTTGAAGTCTGATGTTGTTCATTTCATCTTTTTAAATAGCGGTTCAATAATTAGAGGTAGAAATATCCAACCTAGGAGGCCTATATAAAGGGATAGAGGGGGGTGCTGAAGGAAGAAGAGGAGAACCCTGCAACAAAACTTTTGCATGGCGGGGAAAGCACACTGAGATTGCAACCCCCATAACTCCTCCAAGGCGACCGACTAGACGCTTTGATTTTCTTGCTTATCGACCATCTAAAGAGAAGGTCTTGGAATTTGTGTTTTTTGGGAGGAGATTCAGTAGTATAGGACAATAAGATGGATTTTGCTAGGCATTGAGCAAACTTTGGATCTTTCCTTCACTTGAGCTGAAAGCTTGTAGTTTCAAAGAATGGTGGGCCTGAGTATTAACATTTTCTTTCATTTAAAGTTTTTTTCTTGGTGAAACATCATTTTCACCTAAAAATAAAATAAAATGAATAACTAGCAAAATAACCATTTTGCTTTTCCTTTCATCTTTCTTTAGGAGGTCATTTAATGAGTTTGGTCTATTATGTTATAATGGAGGTCTTCTTTTGCAATCTGATGCAAAGCATCAACTAGTTTTATGGGATTGCATTCACACCCACACCCGCATGTCACAAGGGTTGAACCATAGGTGGCTCGCTTTTTTTTGAAATAAATTTTTATAGACGTTCGAAGCATCGCTTCGAGCAGTTTTATGGGATTGCAATCACTTACCCACCCACGCTTAATGGAGGTTTTTATGTAGTGCAGCTTATAGGTGTTCTTAGGACTTGAACTCAGTCATTGAAGTTTGATAACAGTTTGGATTGGGTTTAAGCTCGGTGATAGAGCGAGCTGCTGCGTGACTTGTACCGCAGAGATGGGCTTCCTCTTCTTCAGGAAGAAGAAGGACGAGGACGAGGAGCACGAGATTGGTTCCCTGGAGAAAATCGTCGGCCCTCCACACGAGAAAACATGGCAAGAGAGATGGGAACAATACAAGCTGGAAGCTGAGTTGAGACCAGACTACACGAAGTTCCCTGGCGTGGAGGAGGAGCGCAAGAGAAGTCCTTTCTTCACAAACAAGCCCCCCTCGACACCGGAGGCAGCAGCCCGAGAGAGAAGAGTTCGTGAGGAGCTCCCAAAGGCTGAAATCTTTCAGTTGCTTCGGCGGGCACAGCATAGACGAGAGAAGAAGAATGCAGAGGCAATTGCACGAAACTCTCGACCTTACCGTCCTGAGGACACCAAGCTCTGGCAATCTCTTCCCCATGTGCCTCATCCCGTGTCTGGCCTTCCCATGCCTCGCATGGCAATCAAGTCTTTTGAACAGGCACAAGCTACCTTTTGGGACTTCTTCAAGCAGTTCCATTTTGGTCTTTGGGGTTACCGCCAACGCCCTTACCCAATTGAAAAACCCAATGACATCCAACAAATGCTCGGATACAAGTGGTTGGACAAGCGCTATGCTGATTGTAAGTCAGTACTAGCAATGTGCATGCTTTCACATTCATGCAGGCAGAGATGTATTCAGTTGGTTGCACGCAAGTTGATTTTGTCTGTTGTGACTTTTGCTGAGAGAGAGAGAGAGAGAGAGAGAGAGAGAGAGAGAGAGAGAGAGAGAGGTTTGCTTGCCGTTTCTAAACTGGCATATAAAGAAGTACTTGCACAATTGTGAGGCCTTTGGACATCACGATAATACAACAATTATTTCCTCACTGAATAGTTGGGTACAATAGTGATAATTGAGGACAGGCAAGGAGGGTATATTTTATTATGAGGCTCAATGTAAGCCTATTTGCTAGGGTACTTACCAAGTGCTCAAAATGGGTGAAGTATCTACTACATTTGAGGTGTAGAGGTGTGTTACAGTCCTAGACATCAAGATGGGCACTTGAGCAATGAGGTCAATGTGAACAAGGCAGTTAGATTAGGGCGGTTATTGACTCTCATAAATAGGAGCATGGGTATGTTTGTGGGCTCTCTCATGTGATCACTTTGGGACTATGAACCCTTTGTAGTTCCTGTCTGGACACCAATGCTAGGGTGGGGGTTGGTGTTGCTAAATTGGCTATTTTCTTATTGTTTGAGTAATTTCTATTTAATGAAATTAGGACTATTTAAATTTGTAATTGTAAAGTTAGGAACTGTAGATCTACAAGATTGAGAAAGCCATCAGGAACGTGTCATATGATGGGAGAGACCAAGTAATGGATATTCCCGATGCGTCATAGGATAAGTGACGAGAGCATCGGTTAGGTAATATTCCATGGTCTGAGGAGGAAATCCAAATTGAGTATGAGTTATGCGTACGATGGGTTCTAAGAAGCTTTGAAGAATTGTAGATGCTTTCTAGAAAAGCAGGTTGCTTTTTGAGTGCTTCCAGGAAAGCAAATGTTTTCTTGTAAAGGAGTCCATGTCTGCATCGCATATGTGCATGAGATTGCATCCAGGGACGATTGGGTGTGTTTGTGTAATCATTGCTTTCAGCTCATAAGTTTTTATTGAGTTTTGAACAGGTTCATACCATTTTAAAATTTGCCCGGCTGCCCACTTCATACGTGGGCAGCCCATCTGCTAAAAACAAGCCCAAAATTGGGCGCCCACTCTTTTGGCCATTTCAGATAGCCAATCAACCTCTCCTCCTTTCTTGGTGTGGGCAGCAAGGAAACACCCCCTCTCTCTCAGTAGGCGCCCCCTTTTTGGCTGCTAAATGTGGCAGAATCGTCTCCTTTTTTCCTATTCTACCGGCCTCTATTTCTGCCAGCTCCAGGAGCCTATGAAGGTAAGCTGTCACCCGCCACTTCTAGCAGGCGCCCTTCTTGTGAGAAGAGTCTGAGGAGAATCCTATTGTGACTACACTGCAAGTTCATGTGACGAGTTTGTGATTGGAAGTTGTTTTCCGTGCCAAGAACAATAGGTGATGATTTTTGTATGAGTTTTGCCAGTGTTTGCTATTGTGTTTGTGCTTTGCAGGTAACTCTACCTTTGTGAACGGATCGAGGAGGCTTTGGCCTACGCTCTGGAATTCGAGACGGTTTGCAGAGCTCGAGTGCTCTAAGAGAAAACCGGAAGATTACTTTAGAAGAGAACTAGTCTCTTTAGTCCCCGAACGGGAAGGTAACCACCATTGAGTTTGAGATGTAGAACGGAGGGGTTTACTCTCGTTATTGTGCTTGTAAAAGATTCTCCCCGTTAATAAAGATTCTCTTTAAGGCGGGGGACCAACCCATCTTTTGGTCCCCATGAAACCGGCCCGTGTGGCGGTAGGCTTTGGCTTTCACCCGGAATTCTTTACTTTAGACAACACACACACACACAACGTGCAAAGGAAACCTGCGATGGGAATTAACACTTAAGCACACACACGGCTCGAAAGCTAGAATGCTCCAAGCAGATGTTGACAACCTGCAGGCCCCAAAATTGACGTTCCTTTCGGTATTTCTTTATACCTTGAGAGGGTAAGTTACAAAGTAGAGTCCTTGGTTTTTTTACCTGTATCCAACTAGATACCACTTGTTTTGGCCAAATTTCGGCAGCATAACAGCCCCAAAACTTGCGTGAAGCCAATTCCCCTGCTGGAACTCACTTCCACTAGCATAAACCCTCTGATTTCTGCCCAAAAACAGTAAATTCAGCTTGCTGTATGTAGTGGTTTTTGCCCTGTTTTCAGCCCTAAACAGTCCCCGAACTATCCTCTGTCAGTGGGGCACTGTTCCCAATGGTTCTGACATCCGTATGGCTGAAAAACAGTCAAAATACAGTGCATAACCAGCGCTGAAATTGCACCTGTAGAGTGAGGTTATCACCCTCACCGGTGCCTGCTTGAGTAGCAGTTAGCTACTCCTGTTCCTGCTCAAGGAGGCTCTTGCCTCAGCACAAAAGCATAAAACCACATAGGTGTACATCAGTTAAATGAAGAGCCCTCTCGTGGGACATCACATAATTGCATGTAGGGGAGAGAGAGCAGTGTGTAGTGTGCAGGGCATCACTCCTAGCACCACACTGTACATAGAGTGGAAAGAAAGCACTCCATAGCTCTTAACCTGTGACAAACTGCAAAATGAGGCCTCTCCCAGCTTAAAAATCAGCGCCCATTTTTCTGTATGAGGCAAGCGCACAGAATTGTGCCACTTGGCGCGATTACAAGCTTTTTCCCGTTTCAGGGTTACCGCCTAAAAATCTCCCGACTGGTTGCCAAGTTGACTTCGCGGTAGAGTTGTAAAATGCTCCCCTTGTCATTCCGAGGTAATGACGCGAACGCATTTCATGGCCCAAAATAGCAGTTTCATAATTTTTAGGAGATGCTTCCGTTGGGCTCCCACTGGTCATCTGACCATCTATCCTCATTAGGACCGCATCCAAAAGTGCAATGTGGCCCAATTGTCGGATACTTTCTGTTGGTGATCCCACCTTGACTTTATGCCTTTATTGAGTTCACTTCCTAGTATCCACCAACTTGCTAAGTGCGACGAGGGGACCTACATGATCTTGCACTGAGCCTAGACATCCTCTTACTATACGAATTCCAGTGTCGACCAACTTCCCATCTGCAGGTGAAACTACCGTTCACATTGGCCATACAATGTCCGACCATTTGCAACTTCAAAAGGAGGGTCTCAAAAATCATTGGAAAGAAACCAACAACTAAGGTTAGCAGTTGCCATGTCCTCGTGACATAGTTAACAACTGCCACGTCCTCGTGACACCCCAATACTGTCTTGATTTTCTCCCTTTTCTTTCTGGTAGATTCTATTCATTTTCAACCTATTAATTGTTTGTGCGCGCTTCTGTTTGAGAGAGTGATATTAGAGTCACCTCTGTTGCTTTGCAAAGGAGGACGATTTAGAGAAGAAACGGGAAGAGCCATGACGAGTCAAGGGAGAACCACCGAAGAAGAGCTTCAACAGATATGACTCAATTTGTAGAGTTTTTGCAACTCCTTACTTTGTCAGATGTCAAGAAGGTTTTGGATGGTCTCAAGAAGCCCCAAGAGAAGGGTGCGGATGTCATGTGCACATGGCTCTGTGTGCCACGTGGACATCCTTCATCGACTTCTAGACCTAGTTTTCCCCTTCCTCCTAGATAGGAGGATTAGTACTGGAAATTTTGTGAGCTTGTTCGCAGGACCTGCCAGATTAGGAGGGCTACATCTTTCTTCAAGGGAAATGCTCGAACATGGTAGTCCACTCTTCTTCTGAGGAAGGAAGCTCCAGTTAAATGGTTGAAATTCAAAAGGCTCTTTATTTCTTCTTGGTTGACTCAGGAGTATGAACAAGATATACGAACCGCTTGGAATCATTTCGGATGACCAAGGGAGATTCTTTGGACGCTTATTGCAAGAGATTTTGGAACTCTTTTCTACCAACCTCTTCATTTAAGAAGGTCTCTTTTAAGGAACAAATTGAGCGGTTTTGTTGCAGACTCCCTACAGAGATTCGAGACTACTGCCTGGAACAAAAGTCGAATTCTATTCAAGAATTGATGGGTCATGCGAAACAGAGTTTTGCGATACATTCAGGAAATTTGACTTACCCCACTGATGAGATCTTGACTCAGAGAACCCAATAGACCTCTCACAATGAAAGTAGAAAGAGAAAGAGTTCCGAGGACAAAGAGAAAAAAGATACACGTCCCTGACTGACTCGGGCTATCTATCTCAAAGAGGGGAAGTGTTTTGGTTGAGGGGAATTTGGACACATCTCCGCAAAGTGCCCCCAAAAGGCACAACAAGAACAGACTAAAGACAGGCTAGAGAGTTGTAGAGCAGCAGAGGAACGTGGCAGAAAAAGGCAGATGAAAACAGAATTGGTACCACATTGCGTGGGGCTCGAACCGAATCAGATGAACGAAAGTACAAAACTTTGCCGCACTTGGGGCTAAGTGAAAGTTCAGGAAGCCCTCATTTTTCTTTGATGGAGGAGCCAAGGCCAACTTCTTTTCACTTGACTTGGCGGCTTGACTTGGAATTATGCCCGACAGGCTGAGGCCACATGCGAAGGTAGTTCTAGCGGCACCCGGAGGAGATGTTGCCTTTAGACCGATCATTGGCAAACTTTGTTTGCAATGTCAGGGGTATTTAGGGCACGAGGACTTCTTCGTAATGCCCTTAGGAAGGTTGTGATGTCCTTCGAGAAATCCCTTGGTACCACAAGAACAACGCCGTGGTCGACTATCAGGCTGAGAAAGCGACTTTGACAAATGAAGGGCAAAGAGATTGTACTTGATGAAATTCAGTTTCTATACTCGATTTTCTGGAGAGAACTGAATGATGATTGAAGGTCGAATATGTTTTGACCTCGAAAAAGAACGCCAAGAGTTTTTCCACACATGCTGATTGTTTTTCTGAGGGCCTACCAGGCGAGTTGCCACCATCTCGTCCTAAGGATCACACTATTGATATGATATCTGGAAGCACACCACCGAACCAGCCACCTTAGCGTGTTAGCCGAGCCCCGAATGAAGAGATTTTGAATCAAGTGAAAGACCTTTTGGAAAAGGCTCTTATCCAGCCGAGTACTTCACCCTACTGCTCTCCGGTGTTGTTGGTTTTAAGGAAGACGGATCTTGGAGAATGTGCATTGATTATAGAGCTCTCAATAAAATCACCATCAAGAATAGATTTCCGATTCCGAGGATCGATGATATTCTTGACAGATTACAGGGATCCTCTTGTTTCAGCAGGATCGATTTGAAAAGCGGATATCATCAGATCCGAATCGCACCAAGAGATGTCTACAAGACAGCTTTTCGAACGAGTTTTGGTTTATATGAATTTTTGGTGATGCCTTTTGGCCTTACCAATGCTCCAACGACTTAAAACCCAATGATGGATAGGATTTTCAGAGAGTACATATCTTTTGCTGGCACTTTCTTTGATGACATTATTGTCTTCTCCAAGGATGAGGTAGAACATACACAACATCTCCTACAAGTCTTTCAGGCATTGCGAGATCACAAGTTAGTAATCAATGCCAAGAAGAGTGAATTTTTCTTACCGGAGATTGCTAAGATTGAGACTATACGTGATTGGCTCGATTTGAAGAATGTTCATGAAGAAAGAAGCTTTTTGGGCTTATGTTCTCACTACCGGCGGTTCATTAGAAAATTTGCAGAGGTTGCTTCCCCTTTGCACATTCTGACACAAAAAGGAGTCCCTTTCTCGTGGGGACCCACAAAGGTGACTGCCTTTCAGATATTGAAAGAGAAATTGACTACGGGACCAATTTTGACTTTGCCGGGTTTGAAAAAGTCATTCGAAGTATATTGTGATGCTTGTGGTCGTAGTTTGGGTGTGGTCTTAATTCAAGAAGGCCATGTCATTGCCTATGAGAGCCGATTGTTTTCAAGGTCGGAATTGACAGCACAGATTTATGAGAAAGAGATTCTGGCGATTATCCATGCTCTTACTCAGTGGCGACATTACCTATTCGGAGCCGATTTTACGGTCTTCACTGATCATCAGAGTTTACGCTACTTCTTGTCACAGAAGTAGCTTTCGGAAAAGCAGATGCGGTGGGCTAACATCTTGTCACAATTTCACTTCCAGATTGTCCATGTACATGGACATAAGAACTTGGTGGCAGATGCTGTAACAGACTTGGACACTCCAAGTCAAGAATCAATCACCACAGCACCAAATAACCACTTCAAAACAATTCACAGATCACAATAGATTTGCACTAGCCCGGCAGAGTTCCGTGCCTAGAGATATTGGCCCCAAAGACAGGCGCCCCTTTCGGTATTTCTTTATGTATTAAATCAATGTCAAAGTACAAGAGAGCGGTTAGGGTTTCACTCTCAGACTCTACGTCCAGATGCTATGCAGAGTGAGCCCTAAACCACTTATTTATTTGTTTACAAGGGATGCCCAAAAGCAGAGCCCCAAAAGCTTCTAAATCAAAAGCTAAAAATTTCTCTTTCTCAAACCCTCTATAGGGCTTTTTAAAATAAAGCAATGGACTCTCTCTCTCACTCTCTCTGCCAAATTGCATCGCCCAAAACCTGCTCTTTTTTCAGTGCCGTAAAATCGGGAGGTCCGGACTGCTGCCACATGGCATTTTTGCCGCCTGTTTTAGGGTTTTCAGCTACTTTAGGGTTTCAGCCAGCAGTTAGGGTTAGGGTTTCCAGAAATTAGGGTTTCTGCAGATTAGGGTCTCTGGCAGAAATTAGGGTTTGCAGGTTTTAGGGTTTCTGGCAGAAATTAGGGTTTCTGCTCTCGGTAGCCACGTCATCACTTTGTGACATACCTCCCTCTTGAAAGCATTGTAATCGCCCTCGATTACGCCTGCAAAACCGACAGAAGTCATAAACCGTCTTAGCATACACTGACTGTTAGTACCTACGTACTAGGAACACACATCTAGCACATGTACCAAATCGACAGTCACATCACACGACTCACAGGACATCACTAGACATCATAGGACATCACATGACATTCAACATTCAGTCGGATCTTAGACCATGATTTATCGGCAATGTAGCTAGCAATCGCATCTAGATCCAATCGGGACCTGATCGATGTCCGATTGACTAACCCCTATTGCAACCATGTCTATTCGAGATCAATCAGACCAAAATGTTGCAGTCATTTCGTCTATCAGTTCCTGCACTTAAAAGAAGTCAAGAACAAATCAGTATCATAATTAGGAATTCCGTTTCATAAAGTCATACAACAGAATACTGTCAGCTTTCAGTATCCCTGAAGCTCAAAGAGACATCAGTGACTCTAGTATCTAAATCAAGGCATCTGTTGACAAAGGAGCGGAGTGACTCCCCTCTTGTGCATCCCACTGCACCATATCTCCGTCTAAGCTGAATTCTGGGTTCCATTTGGAGTAGGCTATGCTAAACCAAAAGCATCGAGGTAAAGTTTCACAATCTGAGGAGTATCTGCTAAGTCCTCTTGCTCCATCCACTTCGCATCCAATGCAAGATAGTTCTTGAACTTAATCAAGAACCCCTTCGGACTTTACCTTTACAAGGATCTCCTCGTTTTCTTCCACTTCGGGTTGCTCATCAGGCTCCCCATCATCAGGCACATCACCCTTAAAAGGTTTCAAGAGACTCACATGAAATGAATTGTGAATCCTCCAAGTATCTGGCAGTTTCAATCGGAAGGAGACATCGTTTATCTTTTCAGTGATCTGGAAAGGTCCGTAGTATCGCATACTAAGCTTTGGAAAAAGCCTCTCCTTTCCCTTTTTCTTTCTTAGCGTGCCTTCTTAAAACGTAAGAGCACCCAATCATCCTCCTTCAATTTCAAGTCACGACGATGGCGATCCGCTGCCTTTTTTTGTCGTTCTTGAGACTTCTGCAAAGTCTCGTGAACCTTGGCAAAAGCTGTATCCAAATCTCGCGTGTATTCATCCGCTTCAAAGATCTTATCTTTCGTGCTTAGGAAGGGTGAAACCTTCGCAACACCTTCAACAATCTCAAATGGCGCCTTCCCCGTCGAAGAGTGTATCGTGTTATTGTAGGCAAATTCCACCAAAGGTAAGTACTTTTCCCATTGAGTCTTCTGATTTGAGATAAATCTAGAACCACTGAATTTGCAATCTCAGATTGCCCATCAGTCTGCGGGTGGAACGATGGCGAGAACTGTAACCGCGTGCCAATGTTCTCCCAAATTGCCTTCCAAAACAAACTCGTAAATCTGGGGTCTCTGTCAGAGACAATCGTCTCAGGCATGCCATGTAATCTAAAGATCTGGGCCACAAACAGTCTCGCTAAGTGATCCGGCTTGACCGTTTTCTTCACTAGAATGAAATGAGCCTGTTTGCTAAATCTGTCAATAACAGTCTAGATACCATCGTGACCACTCTGTGTTCTCGGGAGATCGAAAATGAAATCCATTGCAATACTTTCCCAGGGGCGGGTGGGTATGGGTAAAGGCTGTAACAATCCCTGTGTCTTATGCATGCGCACAAACTCTTCCACATCCTTTTTGAGTCTCGGCCAAAAGAAGTATCTCTCTACCCCTTTTATGGTGGTAGCAATGCCGCGGTGACCCGTAAAAGGTGGACAGTGGCATTTAGTCATTACCTTTTCTCTCAACGGCTGTGTAACGCACAACATGGTTTTTCTCATCAAGTAGCCTTCCCGAATGGAGTATCCCTCTACTGTCTCCCCATCCCGTATCCGTGTGAAAACATCTGCAAAATCTGTATCTCTGGCATACTGGTCGACCATATCCTCGAAGCTCCTATGATGTATCGCGGAAATAGCCAGAACCAACGGCTTCCGAGACAAAGCATCTGCCATCACATTCTTCTGTCCCTGCACATGGACAATCTGGAAGTGAAACTGTGACAAGATGTTCGCCCACCGCATCTGCTTTTTCCGAAAGCTGCTTCTGTGACAAGAAGTAGCGCAAACTCTGATGGTCTGTAAAGACAGTAAAATCCGCTCCAAGTAGGTAATGCCGCCACTGAGTAAGAGCATGGATAACCGCCAAAAGCTCTTTCTCATAAATCTGTGCTGTCATCTCTGGCCTTGAGAACAATCGGCTCTCGTAAGCAATGACATGGCCTTCTTGCATTAAGACCGCACCCAGACTACGACCACAAGCATCACAATATACTTCAAATGACTTTTGCAAGTTCGGCAAAGTTAAAACTGGTCCCGTAGTCAATTTCTCTTTCAATGTCTGAAAGGCAGTCACCTCTGTGGATCCCACTAGAAAAGGACTCCTTTCTGTGTCAAGATATGCAAAGGGGAAGCAACCTTTGCAAACTTTCGAATGAACCGCCTATAGTACGAACACAGTCCCAAGAAGCTTCCAACTTCATGGACATTCTTCAAATCGGGCCAATCACGGATAGTGTCTATCTTGGCCGGATCCATTTGCACTCCTGCTGCTAAGACAATGTGTCCCAAAAAGTGTATCTCTGAAGCAGATGATCTCTGTGTTCTGCCTCATTCTTGGAGAATACAATGATATCATCAAAGAAAGTGCCAACAAATAGCCTGTACTCTCGAAAAATCCTGTCCATCATCCGGTTAAATGTCGCAGGAGCATTGGTTAAGCCAAAAGGCATCACCAAAAACTCAAATAACCCAAAAGTCGTCCGGAAAGTTGTCTTATAGACGTCTCCCCGCGCGATTCTGATATGATGATATCCACTCTTCAGATCAATCCTGCTAAAGCATGAGGATCCCTGTAATCTGTCGAGTATATCATCGATCCTAGGAATCGGAAATCTGTTCTTGATGGTGATTTTGCTGAGAGCTCTAAAATCGATGCACATTCTCCAAGATCCGTCTTTCTTCAAAACCAACAACACTGGAGAGCAATACGGTGAAGTACTAGGCTGGACAAGACCCTTTTCCAAGGAGAGCAATACGGTGAAGTACTAGGCTGGACAAGACCCTTTTCCAAGAGGTCTTTCACTTGGTTCATAATCTCTTCATTCAGTGCTCGGCTCATACGGTAAGGTGGCCGGTTTGGTGGCGTGCTTCCAGGTATCAGATCAATGGTATGATCTTCAGGCCCTCTAAAAAGCAATCGGCATGAGCGTGGAGAAAAATCTTGGCGTTCTTTTGTTTAGGTCAAAACATATTCGACGTTTATCCATCGTTCAGTTCTCTCCCAAAAGAATGAGTAAAGAAACTGAAGTTTATCAAGTACAATCTCTGAGCCCTTCATTTGTCAAAGTCGCTTTCTCGGCCCGGTAGTCAACCACGGCGTAGTTCTTATGGTACCAAGGGATTTCGAGTAGAACGTCACTCGCGTGCCCTGAACATCCCTGTCATTGCAAACGAAGTTTGCCAATGCTCGGTGTAATTGCAACATCCGGTATCCGGGTGCCAGTCGAACTACTTGCGCCTGTGGCGTCAGTCTGTCGGGCGTAATTCCAAATCGAGCCGCCAATTTCAAGTGAAAAGAAGTTGGCCTTGGCTCCTTCAAAAGAGCTTCCTGATCCTTTACTTTTCCCTAAAAGCGGCAAAGTTTGTACTTTCATTCATTTGATTCGGTGCAAGTTCCACGCCATGTGGTACCAATTCTGCTTTTTATTTGCCTTTCCGTCCACGTTCCTCATATGCTCTCGAACTCTCAGGCTTGTCGTCGTCTGAGGAACGTGGACGGAAAGGCAGATAAAAAGCCATAGGTGCCGTGGAAAAAAAATTGGGGATCAAATTTCCCGTAGAAGAGAAATCGACCGTGCTCTGATACCACTGTAACAGACTTGGACATTCCAAGTCAAGAATCAATCACCACAGCACCAAATAACCACTTCAAAACAATTCACAAATCACAATAGAGTTGCACTGGCCCGGCGGAGTTCCGTGCCTAGAGATAATGGCCCCAAAGACTGGCGCCCCTTTCGGTATTTCTTTATGTATTAGTACACACACATTCGGTATGTACCATCTTTGTTTTGCACTAAAAGGACTGGAGAACAAAAGGGAGAGGAGCTGCCTCACCATTCGCCCAAAAACTGCTCTTTTTTCAGCGCCGTAAAATCCGGAGGTCCGTACTGCTGCCACGTGGCATTTCTGCCGCCTGTTTTAGGGTTTTCAGCCACTTTAGGGTTTCAGCCAGCAGTTAGGGTTAGGGTTTCCAGAAATTAGGGTTTCTGGCAGAAATTAGGGTTTGCAGGTTTTAGGGTTTCTGCTCTCGGTAGCCACATCATCACTTTGTGACAGATGCTTTGTCCCGGAAGCCGTTGGTCTTGGCTATTTCCGCGATTCATCCTAGAAGCTTCGAGAACATGGTCTATCAGTACGCCACAGGTCCAGATTTTTCGGATGTATTCACACGAATACAAAATGGGGAGGTGGTAGCGGGATATTCCATACAAGATGGCTACTTGATGAAGAAAACGATTTTGTGCGTTACACAGTCGTTGAGGGAAAAGGTTCTAACCGAATGCCACTGTCCGCCATTTGCGGGTCACCGCGGCATTGACACCACCTTGAAAGATGTGGAGCGTTACTTCTTTTGGCCGAGATTCAAGAAGAATGTGGACGATTTTGTACGCAGTTGCTTGGTATGCCAGAAGGTCAAGTTTGACAGGCATAAAGCACAGAGATTGTTACAGCCTTTACCCATTTCCACCCGCCCCTGGGAAAGTATTGCTATGGATTTCATTTTTGATCTCTTGAAGACACAGAGTGGGCACGATGGTATTTGGACTGTTATTGATAGATTTAGCAAGCGGGCTCATTTCATTCCAGTGAAGAAAACAGTCAAGCCGTATCATTTAGCGAGAGTGTTCATTGCCCAAATATTCAAATTACATGACATGGCTGAGACAATAGTCTCTGACAGAGATTTCCGATTCACAAGTTTGTATTGGAAGGCTATTTGGGAGAACATTGGCACACGGTTGCAGTTCTCGTCATCTTTCCACCCGTAGACAGATGGGCAATCTGAGATTGCAAATTCAGTCGTACTGGATTTATTGAAGTCTTACATTTCTGATCAGAAGACTCAATGGGAAATTTTTTTGCCCTTGGTGGAATTTGCCTACAATAACACGATCCACTCTTAGACGAGGAAGGCGCCATTTGAGATTATTGAAGGTGCTACGAAGGTTCCACCCTTCCTAAGCACGAAAGATAAGATTTTTGAAGCCGACCAATACACGAGGGACTTGGACACTGCTTTTGCCAAGGTTCTGGAGGCTTTAGCAAAATCTCAGGAAAGACACAAGAAGGCAGCAAATCGACACCGTCATGATTTGAAATTAAAGGAAGACGATTGGGTGCTCTTACGTTTTGAGAAGGCATGCCCGAGAAAGAAAAAGGGAAAGGAGCGGCTTTTTCCAAAGCTTAGCCTGAGATACTATGGACCTTTCCAGATAAAAGAAAAGATAAATGATGTCTTCTTTAGATTGAAGATGCCCGATACTTGGAGAATTCACAATGCTTTTTATGGTGAGTCTCTTGAAGCCTTTTAAAGGCGATGTGTCCGATGATGGGGAGCCAGATGAGCAACCCGAAGTGGAGGAAAGCGAGGAGATCCTCGTTCCAGAATAGATACTGACACATAACGATAGAAAGATTAAAGGTAAAGTGATTATGCGGTCCTTGGTTAAATTCAAGAACTATCCTGCATTGGATGCGAAGTGGATGGAGGATGAGGACCCAGCAGATACTCCTCGGATTGTGAAACTTTACCTTGAAGCATTCGGTTTAGCCTAGTCTACTCTGATAGAACCCAGATTTGAGCATGGGTGAATCTAGTGTAGTGGGCATGCACAAGAGGGGAGTCACTCCGCTGCTTTGTCAACAGATTACTGCGATTTTTGATATAGAGTCACTGATGTCCCTTTGGGTTTCAGGGATACTGCTGGGCTGACAGTATTCTGCTGTACGACTTTATGAACTGGAATTCCCGAATATGAAAATGATATTGATTGATTTGTACTTGACTTGTTTGAGTGCAGGAACTGAAAGACGAAATGATTGCAATTTCGGTCTCATAAATCTCTATAGACATGATTGCAATAAGGATTAGTTAATCGGGCATCTGTGAGGTCCCGACTGGATCTAGATGCGATTACTAAATATGTTGCCGATTAATCATGGTCTGAGATTTGGAATGAATTTGAATGTGATTTGTCATGTGATGTCCGGTGATGTGATTGTTGATTGGTACATGTGCTAGATGTGCTGTGTCTAGTGCGTCGGTACTAACCTCCTCTGTCTGTTTTTGCAGGCGTAATCGTAATCGAGGGCGATTACAATTCTTTCAAGAGGGGGGTATGTCACAAACTGGAGACATGGCAGCCCGGACACACCTTGCTGATGTGGCACAGGTCCGTAAAATGTGCCGACAGGCTGACATGGCAAACTGTATGGATGCCCGCAGATTCCGCTGACTGTTGACGTGGCATTCTCCGCAAAACGCGTTGACATGCTGACGTGGCAGTGTACAGATTTTCGGAAATTGTGCTGGCTGCTTTTTGGCAGTTTTTGGAGACAATTGCTTTTGGGAACTATTGCTTTTGAAGCTTTTGGGGCTCTGCTTTTAGCATCCCTTATAACGTTTATAATGAACCCAACTCACTCTGCAGAGCATCTGGACATAGAGTCTGAGAGTAAGCACCCACAGGAGTTGTACTTTGCTCAAAGATTAATATAAAAAGAAATACTGAATGGGGCGCCAATCTTTGAGGCCAATACCTCTTGGCACAAAACTACGCCGGGTCGTGTCGTCTTTTGTGAACTGTTTTAAAGTGAATCTCTGCTGTGTCGTGGTAGAATCTAGACTTGGGGTGTCCAAGTTTGCTACATTCAGCCCTAGATCTACCCCTTGGTGGCCATCCCCAATCCCACATCGAGAAGGATCTAAAGGTGCATCAAATCAGCCCCGGAGGTGCTTCATCTTGAAGAGGCGACATTCTCCATTCGAGTCAATAGAGTCTACACTTGAGGTATTGCATGTGTGTACATTCCATTTACGCAATTTAAAGCAAATACCACATCGAGAACGGTGTGGAGGGCCCTTATGAGGGTTGGTTGGGACCCCATCGACTGTCATTCTCCTTTTCTCTCTCCTTCTCTTTCACGCTACACATCTCTACCGCTCTCTCTCATTCCCTTTCTCTAGGGAAAGGTAAAGGAACCATCATTCAAGCTAAAAGGAATCACTAACGCAAGGAAAAGAAGTAAAAGATTTGTGGAAGTGGAAACCTAGATCCTCACCATTTCAATTCCACTGCACCTGACATTGGTATCAAAGCTTTGAAGATTTTGCACTAATCTGCTAATCTTTGGAATTTTTTTTCCTCTTGAGTGTTTGAGTGTGTGTTGTAGTGTTTCGCCCAAGGATGCTTCTCTCATTCAGGGAAGTGTAGGACCTGCCATTGCGCGTAGGACCGTGCGCCTTGAGTGTAGGAAATGCAAACACCGTATACGGGGCTTATAGTTTTGGTGCACCTGCAAGAGGGTAGTTGACTTGGTGTGTTATCCATTGCTTTTGCTGTCAGATGATACAAGTTGGCGGGCATATGCTTGATGTCGAGCTCTTTGTGGATGTTCCTTTTCCTTTTCATCGTTGGTGGCTTTTGGTGGTTTAGTTTTTTGATATATAGTTGCAAAGTGTGCTTTTGGTTAAGTGCCTCTGTCATCCGCTCTCCACTTAGCTTGCTTGGGCACTTTTAACTCTCTCTAGGAGAGGTATTTTACCATGGCCTTTAGTTTCTACAGGTTGCCCATGTGGCTACTTGTATCAATTCTTACAGTTTCCAATTCCTTGCCCTTGGGCCTGCTTTGTAAATAGTGATGTACTTACCCTTAGAATCGGCGCCATTTGGGCGTTTTAAGGGATCTTCCAAGTAATAGAAATCAGCTATATATCCCTTAAAAGGTGGATAAGATATGCCAATAGACCGATTTGACGAGGTTCCACTTAGACTACAGAAGGGCGAGGTAATAACAGTCACGGGTTACTACGGCTTAAAGAGTGCCACCAGTGCAGTGAAATATCCCTTAAGAATGGATTTTGAGGTGGTTCCTTGGCCATTAGGTTCATCCAACCTTAGGTGTTTTGCATACTCTTTTATTTCCCATTGGCTTGAGACGGTGCTGCTTCCCGTGCAATCGTCTGAGATAAGATGGTACAGGATGACCCTTTACCTTGCGAGCGGTAACCAGTTACCAAATACCTTTGGTGGGCAAGTACGGTAAGTTTGAGGGGCCTCAGAATACTGAAGAGTTGTTTGAGGTTAGCCTTATTCCTAACCAGGGGTCTAAAGCTACAAAGACGTTCTGCCTTGGAGGCGTAGCTGAGGCCTATGACCAGTTTGACCGCCCTGACCACAAAGCACCCGAAATAATCCAACAAGCCCAGATCCTTGAGAGGTCCCTGGTCACCCCAATTATTTTTCCGGTTGCAAGTAGCGTTGAGGGGGACCAAGAGGTCATGATCCTACGATATGTAAAAATCCCAGAGGCGGAAAGGAGGGCACGGCAACTGGATCCTAAGCGGCGCGGGAAGATCGTGCCCATCCATTTCTCAACCGCCTTCTGCATGGGATTTCATTAACCGGGCATAAAACAGGTGGAGGGAGGTAACTAATGGTTGATAGAACATAGGGGGGGCCACTGGCTCAATGCTTGATTCCCCTGTCATTTTTAGAGTTTGAGTTGATTTGCGACCTTTTGAACTGCGGGTGCCACCTGTTTTTCCAGAAGGGAAAACAACGTCTCCCAGCAGATAAAGAATGGATGGTTCTCAGAAAAGATTTAGTGGGAGATTGTGCAGTAAGGGCTCCATATCCTAGAGGATCTATAGGGCTGGAGGTGGGTTCGCTCCCTCAGAGAATCGGCCTCATAGATGTGGACGACCCCTTTATTGCGTGCGCAATTAGAAACTACCTTGGGGATGACGGTCCCTTTATACAGGAAAGGACTCCCTCAGGTGGCCTTCATCGTTGGGGGCGAGGGATTCCCCTCTGGGAGAAACCTATGAAGGGCGGTTTGTGTTCAGCAGGCGCTTGTGTGGAGTATTTTTCCAACGGGAGAATAACCATCTTGGGAGAGGGCCGTGAGGTATATAAGAGGACCCCCCTTGCCGTGTTAGGCGTGTTCCAGCGTCCTCTTTGGCCCGCCCAAGAGGGCTGCGCAGTTGACGTTAGAGCGCCTATTCTTAAGGGTACCCGGTGGAACACTCTTTACGGGCAGGTGATGGGTAACCGGGCTATGCAAAAGGAGACCTTCCTCTTTCAAGATCGATATCTTTGCGACCCCCCTTTTGAAAAGGAAAAGGAGCTCGACCTATTGAGGATCCTTGAAAAGTGAGTAGAAGAACAGGCGGGCGAAGAGAGAAGAGAAATGGCCGAGCTGGACGCCCACAAGGGGTGTTACTGGCCGATCGGTTTAAGGATACCCGGGCCTACATGCTTTCAGATGAACAGTGGTATGAATATAAAAATCAAAGGTGGGATAGCCCGCCCGGATGGGCTTACGAGATGCTCAATAAGATAGAGGAGGAGATGGAAGGGGATGGGGGCCGCGTTCACACGACCCCAAAGGAAGAGAATGAGCTCTCAACATCTTTTTAAATCAGTAGAGGAGCGCCTGCGCCGGCTCCTTAAGCGGGCTAGGACGGTTGATGCAGGGCTCCCCTTTCTCAACGGAGTCCTCGTCCCTCACGAGTCAGGGCCGCTGTTACACCCGCCCAGCCCCTTGTGGGTCTGCACAAGCTATGTGGGTATTGAGGTGGATATGTGTACACCAATGACCCCCATTTAGAAAAGCTTCCTCCTTACCTGATGGATGGAGACGTCCTAAAGCTAAACTTGTTGAGAGCCTTCCTAAGGCTAGTCTTTACATTAGATACCCGAGAGCAGTTCAGTCTCTTTCTGTGGGGGCCTGGGGCCACGGGGAAGTCGACCCTAACGGCGCTCTTGGAGTACATCCTAGGGGAAAGGTGCGAGAGCCTAGACGTGAGCTGGATAGCCAATCGATTTGAGCGGACACTTGTAGAAGGAAAGAACTTGCTGCTCTTCCCTGATGTTACTTGACAATCGAGTAATGCGGCCGCCAGCATATTAAAAAGGTTGCTCTTCAACGAGAGGGTAACAGTGGAGGTTAAAGGGAGGCCCGCTATGTCGGTTAAGCCCGGCGCCCACTCCTTATTTACGGTCAACTGGAGGTGGCCCGACGTGGACCGATCTAGCGGGGGGAGGAGACGCTTCCTCTTTATACAAACACCCAGAACGGTGACACGTAGCAATCCCTTTCTTATTGAAATGCTCAAGGGGGGCGCCAACGGGCTAGTTACCTGGGCCTTGGGAATGCCGCCCAACAAGACGCGGATAGGTCACAGTGTAGAAGCCCTTAACGAGTTAACCAGAGGCGGGGCGGATTGCTCAGGGCTGATAGAGTGGGTAACAAAAAAAGTGAGGTATGACCCGGGGGCCGAAATCCCACTAGGAGCAAAGAAGGTGCCAATGCTCGGGTCTCTACGAGGATTATATCTTGTATGTAGATGCGAATGGGATAGAACCGATCCCATTTAACCAATTTGGGGATGCGTTAGACGACATTATACGGTTGCAAGGATATCGCGATGTTGTTATTAGGAGGAGATCTACAGGAAGAGTAGTGCAAGGGCTAAGGCTCGGTTATGGGGAACCCATAAGGAAGAACAAAATAACTGGTTCGATGCGGTGCCTGATGAAAACTGATCCTTGGCTTGGGTTTAAGGAGGACAAGGAAGGATGGGAACAAGGAGGCTGCGAGACGGTCGACCACGTTGAAGGCGTGGACGATGTCGATAGTGTCGATATTTTATCCAACGGGGAATATGTGGAGGGAAAGGATGATGACCCCGAAACGGGAGGGTCACTTCTATCCAACGCGGGGGGGGGGGGGGGGGGGGGGGGGGGGGGGGGGGGGGGGGGGGGGGTCGTGGGAGTGAATGAGGGTGAGCCTCTGCCTCAACTAACACCCCCTGAAGTGGAGAGGACCCTAGAATTCTTAAGACAATATCCGGAGCTTGGGGGCAGTGTCTCGCATCAAGGTAAGGAAGGGCCTAAAGGAATAGGTGGGGGGGATATATATATATATATATATATATATAGAGAGAGAGAGAGAGAGAGAGAGAGAGAGAGAGAGAGAGAGAGAGAGAGAGAGAGAGAGAGAGAGAGAGAGGCGAATCTGCAGCCTGCCCTGCTGCGCGCCCTGCTCCCTGCCGTAGCACCTGGACTGCCCTGCCGCGCGCCCTCCTCCCTGCCGTCGCGCGCTCAGCCTGCTGGCTGCGCATGCTCTGCTGCCTGCACTCGCTGCCTGCACGCCCTTGTTGCCTGCGTATGCTCTGCTGCCTGCGCGTGCTCTGCAGCCAGCGCAACCCTAATGCCCTGCAACCCTAACAGTTTCAGAAACCCTAATTCCATGAAACCCTAAAAATCAGAAAACCCTAACTGTCCCAAACCCTAATCGCGTCTTCTTTCAATCACCAGCAAGGGAAAGAGAGAAAGAGAGAGAGAGAGAGAAAGTGTCTAGCATTCAATTCGGGTCGTGCTTTTCCCGTTTGTCAGTTTCCTCCATTCTTCATGGCTGCTTTGCCGGTCTCGAGTGCTACACACGGCGCTCCATCACCACTTGCCTGTCAGGTGGACTGTACTGGCGACCTGCTGACACGCATTGACTCCAAAGTACAACACTTGGCACAGCATGCCTTGGTTGGCCGGATGATTGGACAGTCTCCACCTCGATCTTCTATACGCGATTGGTGTCAGACTGCATTGGGCACTACTCAGGGACGGATCTCAGAGCTTACATTCCTTGGCAGAGGCATATTCATGGTTCGTCTTTCCGATCCCGCCACTGCATCAGCTCTCCTGGCTCGCTCTCCGATACTCTCTGATCGCAGGATGATATACCTGACGCGGTGGTATCCCGAGTTTACTACTGAGGAGTTTGACAGTCGACACCTTATTCCCAGATTCCCTATGACCCTCTCCTTCCCGGATATGCCTCTTCATTTTATTGATGAGCATCTCCTTCAGATGATTGCTGCTCACTTTGGCACAGTAGTTCCCGGATCTTGCATCTTCTCCTCTGGTCCACCTCGCATTCAGGTCTTGGTGTTTGGGGATACTTCATTACCAGATTCAGTTACTGTGGCTGTGCGCGATCGAGACTACTCTTGCCGAATGGTAGTCACTGGCCGTCCAGGGTAGTGCTTACGCTGTCACGAGATGGGACACTTGGCGCGAGAATGCCCCACACTGCCACGCCATCGGCAACAACAGCAGCCGGCTCGTGGCACTCATGCTCAGCCACGTGGTCAGCGTCAACAAGCGGCTCCTCCTACTACTACTCGAGCACCTCCTCAGCCTGCAGGTGCTCCTAGAGCTTCGACCCTCCATGTTCCTCTTTCTGCTGCGGCTCCTACTAAGGTAGCATGGCAGACAGTGGGTCGTAACCATTCCTACCGTCCTCTCCGCAACCTCCAATGCATGCAGCCCCTAGTGTTACCTCTCTTGCTCGCTCTCAAGTTTCCACCACCCCCTTACCAGCTGCTTCTCCTCACCATTCTTCTTCTTCAACACAGGATCACTTACCTTTGCTACCAGCTCCTCCTCCACCCGCTGTTCCTCCACTCGCTCCTCCCCCTCTACCAGAGGCTCCTATTCCCATGCAGATGGATCATTCACCCCTACTACCTCTCCCTCCTTGTAACAAACTTGGACACTCCAAGTCAAGAATCAACCGCGACAGCACCAAATAACCACTTCAAAACAATTCACAGATCACAATAGATTTGCACTGGCCCGGCGGAGTTCCGTGCCTAGAGATATTGGCCCCAAAGACTGGCGCCCCTTTCGGTATTTCTTTTTGTATTAATCAATCATCAAAGTACAAGAGAGCGGTTAGGGTTTCACTCTCAGACTCTGCGTCCAGATGCCCTGAGAAGTGAGGCCCTCACCACTAATTTAAAGGTTACAAGGGATGCCCAAAAGCAGAGCCCCAAAAGCTTTTAAAATCAAAAGCATCAGTTCTCTCTCTCTCTTAGAGAGTCTTTTCTCTTTTTTTTTTAATAAAAAAAAATGCAAAAGCAAAATTCGCGTCGCTCATCATTTTCCAGATTTTTTTTTTTTTTTATTTATAATAAATAATCCGCCTCTGCGATTTTCGGAATTTAGGGTTTTTGGCAAAAATTAGGGTTTGCAGGAATTTTAGGGTTTCTGGCAGAAATTAGGGTTTTTGCTGTCCGCCACGTCATCACTTTGTGACATACCCCCCTCTTGAAAGCATTGTAATCGACCGCGATTACGCCTGCAAAACCGACAAAAGCCATAAACCGTCTTAGCAGACACTGACTGTTAGTACCTACGTACTAGGAACACACATCTAGCACATGTACAAAATCGACAGTCACATCACATGACATCACCAGACATCACAGGACATCACATGACATTCAACATTCATTCGGATCTTAGACCATGATTTATCGGCAATGTAGCTAGCAATCACATCTAGGTCCAATCGGGACCTCATCGATGTCCGATTGACTAACCCCTATTGCAACCATGTCTATTCGAGATCAATTAGACCAAAATGCTGCAGTCATTTCGTCTATCAGTTCCTGTACTCACAAGAAGTCAAGAACAAATCAGTATCATAATCAGGAATTCCATTTCATAAAGTCATCCAGCAGAATACTGTCAGCTCTCAGTATCCCTGAAGCTCAAAGAGACATCAGTGACTTTAGTATCAAAATCGAGGCATCTGTTGACAAAGGAGTGGAGTAACTCCCCTCTTGTGCATCCCACTGCACCAGATCTTCGGCCAAGCTGAATTCTGGGTTCCTTTTGGAGTAGACTATGCTAAACCAAAAGCATCGAGGTAAAGTTTCACAATCTGAGGAGTATCTGCTAGGTCCTCCTCCTCCATCCACTTCGCATCAAGTGCAGGAGAATTCTTGAACTTAACCAAGAACCGCCTTCGAGTTTTACCCTTATTCTTCGTATCCTTATGTGCCAAAATCTGTTCAGGAACAAGGATCTCCTCGTTTTCTTCCACTTCGGGTTGCTCATCAGGCTCCCCATCATCAGGCACATCACCTTTAAAAGGTTTCAAGAGATTCACATGAAATGCATTGTGAATCCTCCAAGTATCTGGCAGTTTCAATCGGAAGGAGACTTCATTTATCTTTTCAGTAATCTGGAAAGGGCCGTAGTATCGCATACTAAGCTTTGGAAAAAGCCTCTCCTTTCCCTTGTTCTTTCGTAGGCGTGCCTTCTCAAAACGTAAGAGCACCCAATCATCCTCCTTCAATTTCATGTCGCGACGACGGCGATCCGCTGCCTTTTTCTGTCGTTCTTGAGACTTCTGCAAAGTCTCGCGAACCTTGGCAAAAGCCGTATCCAGATCTCGCGTATATTTATCCGCTTCAAAGATCTTATCTTTCGTGCTCAGGAAGGGTGGAACCTTCGCAGCACCTTCAACAATCTCAAATGGCGCCTTACCCGTCGACGAGTGTATCGTGTTATTGTAGGCAAATTCCACCAGAGGTAAATATCTTTCCCATTGAGTCTTCTGATCTGAGATATAAGACTTCAATAAATCTAGAACCACTGAATTGGCCATCTCGGATTGCCCATCAGTCTGCGGGTGGAACGATGACGAGAACTGTAACCGCGTGCCAATGTTCTCCCAAATTGCCTTCCAAAACAAACTCGTAAATCTGGGGTCTCTGTCGGAGACAATTGTCTCAGGCATGCCATGTAATCTGAAAATCTGGGCCACAAACAGTCTCGCTAAGTGATCCGGCTTGACTGTTTTCTTCACTGGAATGAAATGAGCCTGTTTGCTAAATCTGTCAATAACAGTCCAGATACCATCGTGACCACTCTGTGTTCTCGGGAGATCAAAAATGAAATCCATCGCTATACTTTCCCAGGGGCGGGTGGGTATGGGTAAAGGCTGTAACAATCCCTGTGCTTTATGCCTATTAAACTTAACCTTCTGGCATACCAAGCAACTGCGCACAAACTCTTCCACATCTTTCTTGAGTCTCGGCCAAAAGAAATATCTCTCTACCCCTTTCATGGTGGTAGCAATGCCGCGGTGACCCGTAAAAGGTGGACAATGGCATTCAATCATAACCTTTTCCCTCAACGGCTGTGTAACGCACAACATAGTCTTTTTCATCAAGTAGCCTTCCCGAAGGGAGTATCCAGCTACTATCTCCCCCTCCCGTATCCGTGTGAAAATATCTGCAAAATCTGTATCTGTGGCATACTGATCGACCATATCCTCGAAGCTCCTATGATGTATCGCGGAAATAGCCAGAACCAACGGTTTCCGAGACAAAGCATCTGCCACCACATTCTTCTGTCCCTGCACATGGACAATCTGGAAGTGGAACTGTGACAAGATGTTCGCCCACCGCATCTGTTTTTCCGAAAGCTGCTTCTGTGACAAGAAGTAGCGCAAACTCTGATGGTCTGTAAAGACAGTAAAATCCGCTCCGAGTAGGTAATGCCGCCACTGAGTAAGAGCATGGATAACCGCCAAAAGCTCTTTCTCATAGATCTGTGCTGTCATCTCCGGCCTAGAGAACAAACGGCTCTCGTAAGCTATGACATGGCCTTCTTGCATCAAGACCGCACCCAGACTACGACCACAAGCATCACAATATACTTCGAATGACTTCTGCAAGTCCGGCAAAGTCAAAATAGGTCCCGCAGTCAATTTCTCTTTCAATGTCTGAAAGGCAGTCACCTCTGTGGGTCCCCACGAAAAAGGTACTCCTTTCTGTGTCAAGATATGCAAAGGGGAAGCAACCTCTGCAAACTTTCGTATGAACCGCCTGTAGTACGAACATAGTCCCAAGAAGCTTCTAACTTCATGGACATTCTTCAAGTCGGGCCAATCACGGATAGTCTCTATCTTGGCCGGATCCATTTGCACTCCTGCTGCTGACACAATGTGCCCCAAAAAGTGTATCTCTGGTAGGAAAAATTCACTTTTCTTTGCATTGATCACTAACTTGTGATCTCGTAATGCCTGAAAGACTTGAAGCAGATGATCTCTGTGTTCTGCCTCATTCTTGGAGAAAACAATGATGTCGTCAAAGAAAGTGCCAACAAATAGCCTATACTCTCGAAAAATCCTATCCATCATCCGGTTAAATGTCGCAGGAGCATTGGTTAAGCCAAAAGGCATCACCAAAAACTCAAATAACCCAAAAGTCGTCCGAAAAGCTGTCTTGTAGACGTCTCCCGGTGCTATTCTGATATGATGATATCCACTCTTCAAGTCAATCCTGCTAAAGCATGAGGATCCCTGTAACCTGTCGAGTATATCATCGATCCTAGGAATTGGAAATCTGTTCTTGATGGTGATTTTGTTGAGAGCTCTATAATCGATGCACATTCTCCAAGATCCGTCTTTCTTCAAAACCAACAATACTGGAGAGCAATACGGTGAAGTACTAGGCTGGACAAGACCCTTTTCCAAGAGGTCTTTCACTTGGTTCATAATCTCTTCATTCTGTGCTCGGCTCACACGGTAGGGTGGCCGGTTCGGTGGTGTACTACCAGGTATCAGATCAATGGTATGATCTTCAGGACGAGCAGGTGGTAACTCTCCTGGCAGGCCTTCTGAGAAGCAATCGGCGTGAGAGTGTAGAAAATCTTGGCGTTCTTTATCAAGTTTAGACATATTTGTCCTATCATCACCACTCAACTCTTTCATAAAGATCGAGTAAACAAACAGACTGGATTTCATTAATTTTGAAATAGCCGAAGCCGATACAATAGGGACAGACTCGCCCTTTAGTTTAATATCAAGTACAATTGTTCTGCCCTTTTCTGTAGTCAAAGTCGCTTTTCTCGCCCGATAATCGACCACGGCATTGTTCTTGTGGTACCAGGGAATCCCTAAGAGAACATCACAACCCTCCAAAGGCATTATGAAGAAGTCCTCATGCCCCAAATACCCCTGACAATGCAACCGAAGTTTGCCAATGACAGGTGTAATGGCTATGTCCCTGCCGGGTGCCGCTAGAACTGCCTCTGCAAATGGTCCCATCCGATCGGGAGTAATCTCGAGCCGCGCCGCCAATTCCGGTGAAATGAAGTTGGCCTTGGCTCCTCCATCAAAGAAAATCAGGGCCTCTTGATCTTTCACTTTGCCCCAAGCTCGGCAAAGTTCTGTACTCTCATCCATGGTGTCGGGATCAGTACCCACACAATCTGGAACCAGTCCTGTTTTCATCTTGCCTTTTCGTACACGGTCCTCAGCTGCTCTCGAACTCTCAGGCCTTTCGTCGTCCTTGTCATTCTGTTCTTTCTGTGCCTTTTTAGGGCACTTCGCGGAGATATGTCCAGTTTCCCCGCATCCAAAGCACTTCCCCTCCCTGATGTAGCGAGTCCGCTCCTGATGAGTAAGTCTGGGTCGTGCATCCTTTTTCTCTGGGTTGCTCTTTCGTTTTCTACTTTCATTCCCAGAAGTTTGTCCGGTTCGTTGTGTCATGACCTCATCTGTGGGGTAGGTCAGACTGCCAGAGTGAATTGCAAAGCCCCGCTTCGCATGACTCATCAACTCCTGAATAGAAGCTGACTTCTGTTCCAAGCAGTGGTCTCGGATCTTTGTAGGTAGACCCAATGTAAACCGCTCAATTTGTTCTCTGAACGAGATCTTCTTGAATGAAGAGGCAGGTAGAAAAGAGTTCCAGAATCTTTCACAGTAAGAATTCACTGTATCGCTCTTGGTCATCCGGAGATGGTTCCAAGCAGCTCGTATATCTCGCTCAAACTCTTGAGTCAACCAAGAAGAAATAAAAAGCCTCTTGAATTTCAGCCATGTAACCGGCACAGTCTTGCTTAATAGAAGCGTGGACCACCAAGTGCGAGCATTCCCCTTAAAATAAGAGGCAGCTCTTCGAATCTTGGAGTGCTCTGAATAGTGTCCTCCCGCGAAAGCGATGTCAAACTGCTGTATAAAAGACAAAGCCTTCGAAGCATCGGAGTATCCCGAAAAAGTATCAAACTTAAGTGCTTGGCCACCTTCCTTAAACTCTCGAACTTTCTTGCTTTTATCTTCGAGAAAGTCATACTGGTTGGCTTTGTAAAAATTCCTCTTGTTCGCATAAAAGTTTCCGTTGTCAGAGTCTGAACTGTCCGTAGACGAGTCCTCTGTAGAAGTGTCACTCACTGGGCGAGATTTAGCCTTCTTTGCCTTTTGCTTGCCCTTTCCAAAGCGTTGCTTCTTGCTTCGCTTTTTACGTTGTCTGTCTTCTTCGCTTGAATCCGAGGAGCTAGAAGAACTGTCAGAAGAAGAAGAAGAACTGGGTAGGCCTGCAAACTTGACGCGCTTCTTCAGTTTCTTTGCTTTATCGAATGTCGATTGACGACCCAAATATCCCGGGAAGTCAGTGCCTTTCTTCTGCTTTTTGCCGTGCTTTTTGGCTTTCGTTTGCGCGTCAAAAAGCTGAGCAATCCGTGCATGAACCACGTTCTCCAGTTCCTTCTCCGTAGATTTCTTGGAGGCAGAAGGTTTCTTGAGAGCGGGTTTCGGGAGTGGTGTTGTGGTTCTCTACCACTCTGTCTGTACCTCTTCCAAAGAGGTCTGATTCATATATTTTGCCATCTTCGGGTCCTTGGCAAAATTGAGCATCATCTTTGTTGCATCACCAATCAATTGACGACGCTCCATCTCTCTTTGCTCCGCCTGAGTAGGCCGAGGCGGGCCATACTCTCTGCCTGAATCTTCGTTGTGATCCCAGCCCGCATCTCCAGATGCAGAGGGAGTCGACTGATCATTGCCTGAAGCCATAGGTGCCGCGGAAAAAAAATTTCGGGGATCGGATTTCCCGTAGAAGAGAAATCGGCCGTGCTCTGATACCACTGTAACAAACTTGGACACTCTAAGTCAAGAATCAACCGCGACAGCACCAAATAACCACTTCAAAACAATTCACAGATCACAATAGATTTGCACTGGCCCGGCGGAGTTCCGTGCCTAGAGATATTGGCCCCAAAGACTGGCGCCCCTTTCGGTATTTCTTTTTGTATTAATCAATCATCAAAGTACAAGAGAGCGGTTAGGGTTTCACTCTCAGACTCTGCGTCCAGATGCCCTGAGAAGTAAGGCCCTCACCACTAATTTAAAGGTTACAAGGGATGCCCAAAAGCAGAGCCCCAAAAGCTTTTAAAATCAAAAGCATCAGTTCTCTCTCTCTCTTAGAGAGTCTTTTCTCTTTTTTTTTTAATAAAAAAAAAAGCAAAAGCAAAATTCGCGTCGCTCATAATTTTCCATTTTTAAAAAAAAATAAAAAAAAATAAAAAAATCCGCCTCCGCGATTTCCGGAATTTAGGGTTTTTGGCAAAAATTAGGGTTTGCAGGAATTTTAGGGTTTCTGGCAGAAATTAGGGTTTTTGCTGTCCGCCACGTCATCACTTTGTGACACTCCTCCCCCTCTTCCTCCTATCCTTGCTCTCTCCCCTCCACCTTCTGCCCCCCCCCCCCCCCCCTCCCTCAGCAGCTCATACTTACGTCCCACGCAGTTTTCTCAGCTCTTGCCCTCTTTCCTGGGGCACTCATCGGGCTGAGATGTGCGGTGACTCCGATGGACCATTGCGGGTACAGCTCTACCCTATGCATCACAAGACAGGTTGTGTTCCTTCTTTGATTGGCAGTCGCTCTCAGCCTACGCATTCCTTTTTCCTTCCATTCCACGCTGCTCAGGAATGGTCCGAGGATCAGGTTCTCCATTTTGTGCACGCCCAGACTATGGCTCAGCTACATTTATGGTTGTCTACTTCTGCCCCCGATGTTTTGTCTCCTCACTATCCTTCATGTATTGGTGCTATGGAGTGGAGTGATGTTTATGCTTGCTATTCACTGCCTATGGTCATTCATGTATCCTCAGATGTGGTGCTTCCTATGTCTATGCGCATTTGGGGTGTCAAGGCTGCAACATCGATAATGCAATGTAAACAAGCTGAGGTTCGTAGTTGGTGCAATGAAACACCATATTTTAGAGAGGGCTTGCGGGTTGCTTTCCTACCGCCTGAAGCTCACCCCTTGGATGGTCCAGCTGCCTCCAAGAAGATGCGCACTTAGTCAGATACTATACCTACTCTTTCATGCAGTCTATGGTTTTACATGTACTTTCTTGGAATGCTAATGGTTTACAGACTTCTCCGGTAAAAGGGTCCCTTAAGCTTTTACTTCGCAGAGATTTACACACTCATGTAGTGGGCACTATGGATATACTACTAGTACAGGAGCATAAGATTGCCACTCCTTTTGGCAATCTCATGCCATCGAGCGCCCGCACTTTTTGGGAGCCTGCTCTGGGCCTTCATGGTCAGAGTTGTGGTGTATGCATCTCAGTGGGGCCACGTTACTGGGCCTCAGTTCAGCAGCATGGCACACTAGTACCCGGCAGAGCAATTTATGTTTCTATTCGGATTCGGGAATCTATCATTGGTTTTATGTCAGTCTACGCACCCACTACCCCTCGGGAGAGGGCTACTTTTTGGTCCTCCTTGGCTGCTGCTCCACCTGCTGTAGACTCTTGGGTTGTTGGAGGTGATTTCAACAACGTTGAGAGCGACTCTGATTGGCGAGCCACCACACCTCCCGTTCTATCATCCATTTCTCCCGATGAGCAGCCAGCTTGGGATCGATTTCTTCTAGCTATTCAAGGTGTGGACGCTTGGCACATACCCTCTTTTGGTCATCACCCTGCTTCTCTTCATTACTCTTGGGGGTTTCAGCGACAGCAGGGAAGATTATTAGAGCGACTTGACCGTTTTTACATTGGCCCTTGGGCAGCAACTCTAGGCGGATTTACTACTATATGGAGAGGAACCAGCCTCTCAGATCATTTTCCAACATCATTATTTCTCTCCTTCACCAGATCCTCTGCTCAGAGACGAGGCTGCCGCATCCCTGACAGTGTTCTCACCACTCAAGTATTACAGCAGCAGATTCATGACTTGTGGTCCACGGATGCTTCTTATAGTGGACCCCGTGGAGAGTTTCTTGCTCATTGCATTTCTCAGTCTAGTACTTATTGCCGTGATCAGACTGCTATCATTCATCGTCAGTTGAGAGTACGTGAGTCTGATCTTCACATCCCTCTTGGTTCCACTCAGCGCTTGCTTGAGGAGTGGCCTCAGGATGCTTATCTCGCTGCTAGACAGACGGAGCTCACAGAAGAGATTCGTCGCGTACAGGAGGCTAGGTCTGAGTTCACGCATCATGCTTCAGCGTCTCATTGGATAGCTAAAGCTGATCGAATGAATAAAGACTTCTTCACGGCACATAAAGAACGCCCTCCTCGCACCACACTGCGGACTTTGTGCGATGCTCAGGGGACACTACATATGCATCCTGATGTTATTCTTGATATGTCTGCAGATTATTTTGAGACAGTGTTCACTGCTGATGTATGCACTCCTGAGGTTTTACTTGCCCGTGAGCAAATCTGGCAGCACACTAGACATCGTTGTACAGACAGTATGGCAGAGATCCTGTTGGCTCCTTTCACACTTACAGAGCTCCATGCTGCTATAGACAGTCTTGATCCATCCTGCTGTCCAGGCGAGGATGGTCTCACTAGAGCCTTCTTTTTGACATATTGGGATGTATTGCATACACCATTGCTTCGCGGTTGTCAGGACATCTTTGACTCAGGATATATGCATCCGGCTCTTTGTTCAGGTCTCATATCTCTTATTTCGAAGGGGGGTGACACCACTCAGCTCCGACAGTGGAGACCTATTACCCTACTCCCTTCGGTCTATAAGATATTAGCGTTACTGATCAGTCACCGCTTGCGGTCGTTCCTACCAGATATTATTCATACTTCTCAGACATTCTTCGTTATGGATCGATGCATTCTGGATAATATCTTCACTTTTTATGAGGCAGTAGAGTGGGCAAGATCATCTTCTGAACCCCTGGCTTTTTTCATCCTAGACTTCGAGAAAGCATACGATTGTGTTGACTAGGACTTTCTCGAAGGATCTTTAGCCAGGATGGGTTTCCCTTTGAGATGGATTTCAGGTATTTCCGCTCTTTTCAAAACTGCTAGCAGTGCTATTACCATTGGTGGCCGTGTCAGTCTCAGTTTTAAGCTTTCGTCAGGGATGTCCTTTAGCAGCCTATCTGTATCTTTTTGTGGGAGAGACTATGTCTGACTTTCTTCGTGCTCAGAGCCATGCATTTCGGGGATTGACCATGCCCGTACCTACAGCTCCAGACCTTATCGATCAAGAGTTTGCTGATGACACTATGCTCATGTTGTGCTATTTTCTACCCGCTCTTGATGCAATGCAGGAGGCCCTACAGGTTTTTTGCATTGCCAGTGGTGCACGCATTAACTGGCATAAATCCTTTGGGTTATTGGTTGGCAGTGATGACATACCTACTTGGGGGGCAGCTAATGGTTTCACATGGCTACAACCGGGGCAGACATGCCGATACCTAGGCTTCCAGGTTGGATTTGATGTTTCCTCACAACAGCAGTTTGCACCCGTACTACAGTCTATTCGCAAGAAGCTATGCCATTGGTCTTCACGTCATCTGTCGTTGGCTGGCCGTGCATTTGTCGCCAACCAAGTCATTCTGGCTATAGTATGGTATACGGCTTCTTTTTGTATGTTACATTCAGGTGTGATAGCTCAGCTCCGCCGACTAGTAAGGAACTTTTTATGGAGTGGCACAGATGGGACTATTGATACTCGTGCTAGAGTTCGCTGGTCCACGATCATCCGTCCTAGGTCAGAGGGAGGCCTTGGCATCATTGACCCAGAGTTACAGTGCCACCAGCGTGTGACTACTATCTATCCTTTTTGTTGATTTCTTTCTTATTATCTATTTACTTTCACTTTTTGGAAACACCCCTCGGGAAATCTAACTGCCTTGCATTGCATAGCTAGTGTGGAACTGTCCAGAGGGAGTCCAGGTCTGAGGGCAAGAGAGCACTAAGGTTGGACAAGGACTATGGTTAGCCAAGTGGGGTCATTGACTAGCCAAAGTGGAATCCTTTGCTACAGAGGCTACATTTCAGTTCTGGATGTGGCCGCAGTGTACAAAGAGGGTCGGATGACCTAGAAAGATACAATGGCAGCATCTCCTAAAATTTAGGGAACTGCTATTTTGGGACCTGAAAACGTCTTCGCGTCATTACGTGCAGTTTGACATGGGGATCATTTTGTTACTCTGTGGCCAAGTCAACAGAGGCTGCAGGTGAGATATTTTTAGACCCGAGGGTCTAAAGCGGGAAAATGCACAAATGAGTGACACTTGGCACTCTGAGGCCAGTTTACTACTTATAGAGAAGGCAAAAACGTGATTTATAGCTGGGAGGCTCATTTTGCAAGTCTCTGTCACAGGTTAAGAGCTATGGAGTGCTTGCTTTCCCTCCTATGTACAGTGCGGTGCCAGGAGTGATGCCCTGCACGCTACGCACTGCCCTCTCTCTCCCCTTTGGCAGTAGAGGGGCTCTTCATTTGACCAATGTACAGTTGTGTGGGTTCATGCGCGATTGCCGAGGCAAGAGCCTCTTGCACAGGTACTGGATTAGCTAGCGGCTAATCCCCCCGCAGGTACAGGTGAATTCAGAGAGGTTTCACGCCAGAAATCTCGTCCGATTCAAAGGGCAAGTAGCCCTACAGGTGCGGGAGCTCGAGGACTTGCTACGGATGCGACCGGCACGCGAAAAGGAGCCCGAAATAGTAAATTACAGCCTGCTGTGTATTTTTGCAGGTTTAGGGTTTTGGCCCTAAACGGACCCTAATACCCCCAGGAGGTTCGGGGACGCAAGGGGACCGCTGTACAGGTGATCTGGTGCAATTTCAGGGCTGAAAACAGAGAATTCAGCGTGCTGCAGATTCTCGCCAGGTTTTGTAAAGTGCCCGTATGCGTCGGGAAAGTCGGGCAATGCGTGGGAATACTGACTGTGAAGGGTTCTAGTACAGTTATGCTCCCGAAATTGGGCTGGAACAGTGGAAATTCAGCCGAGTTTGTGCGGGGCAGCTTGTAGGGAACCACAACGTTTATTCCCTCTTTTGAACAATAAAGAAATACCGAAAGGGGCGCCTAAGTTAGGGGCCAATCTGGTGTCGGTCTTCTCATACAGGTGCAATCTAGCATCTGTATCCCATTCCCCTCTCTTGTGTCTTGAAAGTACAGGTAAAATAGACGACTAATAATGGGTGAAAGCTAAATCAAGGTTTGAAGTAAAGTCTACCGCCCTTTTTGGATTGAACAGGCCGGTTTCATGGTTCCATCGACGGGATTAAATCACTTTTTCCCATAGAAGTGAGCCTTGGTCAGTTTTGGGCTTGAAGACACAGGGGATTATGGACCAGACACAGGGAATTGCAATTATGGCTGACAGACCAGATGATGTGACTGAAGAGGTTTCCTCTTCATAGGGTCAACATACACATGAAGTGGGTGAGTCCTCAAGACCACCACAGACAGATGATGATATATTCAGGACCCAGTTGGCTACTGCTGTGGCTATGTTCACACAAGTAATGCAGAATCCGAGGTTTTTAGCCTTTCTGCAACCTCCTGTTCCGTCTCAGCAAGTTGGGTCACTGGATCATATTCAAAAGCCTGTTAAGGCTCGAGCACAGGTGATTCATACCGCACAGTCAATGGAAACACCTATACACTTGACGGAGAACATGCAGTCTCCACAACCTGTGCCTAAGGTGCAAGAACAGGTGGCTGAGATGCCAGTCTTTCAAGCTGTACCAGTTCAGCCCGCCACCTTTCAGCAGCCTATAGCTGGTTCTAATGGGCATGGAAGCAACCTACAGGCTATGCAACAAGTCTTCCCACCACCTTCAGTACACCCTGGCTATTTTGGAGGTGGATCGGTATTCCAGAGCATGGCTGGTCATGCACCTGGAAATCAGTTTTACACGCCAGGAACAGTGTTCGGGGGTGCTCAAACGATGATGCCTAATCCCATGTATGGTGTCACGGGCATGCTACCAGGGTTTCAGAGCACTCAGGGCCAATTTGGGATGTCACAGGCAAATTTTGGTATGGCTGGAATTACAAATCAGCAGCCAAATATGGCATTTCCAGGTCAAGTTAATGGCGGCCAAGGAACACAGATGAACCCTAATAGTGTTCCCATGTTTCAGTCACTTCCATATGACAATTTAACGCCGCTGGAGAGGCCAACTCCGTACAAAGAAGGTGGCAAAGGTGTGTCTTTCACGACCTTTACAGGGTTTGATGACAGGAAGAAGGCTCTTTCATTCCTCCAGCAGCTTGACAAGGCCTATGCAGGGGGAAACTTTACAGAGGCTTCAAAGGTCCGCAAGGCAGCCACTTTCTTGACAGGGAATGCGGGACAATGGTGGACAACTTTATTGCTTCAAGGGCAAGCTCCGTCCGCATGGATTTACTTCAAGCAGATTTTTGCAGCAGCATGGTTATCTGATGACTTTGAAGCAGATGTCATGACAGAATGGCACCAGCTAAATGCTGCCACTTGCAGAAATCTGGATGATTACAATCGGAAGTTTTGGAAAGCTCTACTTCCAGTAACTTCCTATAGGTTTGTGCCATTGACAGAACAGATTGAAAAATACTGTTGTGGCCTACCCAAAGGATTGAGAAAGTACTGTACGAAGACAAAAGTCACTACTTTGACGCAGCTCATCGAGGTAGCAAACACTGGCAATGGTTTGCTCAAGGGAGAAGATTGTGAATTTAACACTGGCGTCAAGGAAGGATCAGCCAAGAAAAATTCAGCGAAGAAGTATGTTTCCAAGGAGGTTCCTAAAGTGACTCAGGAGCCAGCCAATGCAGGGAAAGGCAAAGCTTCGGCTGAATCAGAAAAAGGACCAGCAAAGAAATGGAAAAGACGTTTTCCTCGCAAGTCAGAAGAGCAAAAGGTCCTGAGGACAGAGAACAAATGCTTTATATGTGAGCAGCCTGGCCACATTGCTTACAACTGTCCTACAAAGAAAAGGCCAACTGATTCTGATGACAAGGAAGACAAGAAAGGAAAGAAGCCCATGGCTGGTCTAGTGCCAGATATGGTGGGCGACAAGCCAAATTCAGATGCAAGTGAGCTTTGCAGAGCATGGGGAAAGGTCAGGGATCAAACAGTGCTTATCTTCTTTGATCCAGGTGCCAAAGCCAACTTTATGTCCCCATAGTTGGCTTCAAAGTTGGGAATCAGACACGAAGAGATGGGTATACAGCAGAGGCAGGTTTGGCATGTCCTGGCCATACAGAGGCTGTGACACCCATCATTGGAAAGTTGCGTCTACATATCCAGTCCTATGTAGATGCTGAAGAATTTTACATCATGCCACTGGACGGATGTGATGTGTTGTTAGGTATTCCTTGGTTGTTTCGTGTACAGGGAATCATGGATGCCTACAACAAAAAGATCACTGTACAGAGCAGGGGAAAGACTCACATTCTGGATGTAAAGCTTAAAGGGGAGTCTATTCCTACTGTATCAGCTTCTGCTATTACTTCTGTAATGAAAAAGCATCTTTCTGCGTACTTGGTTTTTGCACGTGAAGTGTCAGATTGTGATGAATCAAATTTATCTGTGCTAGATAAAGAAAGGTCAATGTTTTTACAACAGTACAGTGACTCTTTTTCCGATTCATTACCGTCTCAATTACCGCCAGAGAGACCCGAGGACCATGCGATAGATTTGGTGCCAGGCAGTAGCGCACCAAATAAGCCTCCGTACAGGGTTAGTGCGGCTCAGCAGAAAGAGATAATGGGCCAAGTACAGGAGCTGTTAGAAAAGGGGCTGATTCAGCCCAGTTCATCTCCATTCTGTTCTCCAGTGTTGTTGGTGCAGAAAAAGGATGGCTCATGGCGTATGTGCATCGACTACCGTGGACTGAACAAGAATACCATCAAGAATAGGTTTCCTATACCTAGAATTGATGATATTATGGACAAATTAGAAGGAGCAGCTATGTTTAGCAGGATAGATCTAAAGAGTGGGTACCATCAGATCCGCATTAGATCTTAGGATGTGCACAAGACTACTTTTAGAACGACGTTTGGCCTTTACGAATTTTTAGTGATGCCCTTTGGTCTCACAAATGCTCCTGCTACGTTCAATAGGATGATGGACAGAATTTTCCGTCCACACCGGCAGTTTGTTGGTACATTCTTTGATGACATGATAGTCTACTCAAAGAATGAAGAGGAGCATAGGCATCACTTGGCCATTGTGCTCAAAGAGCTACGCAGTCATAGGTTGCTCATCAATGCAAAGAAAAGTGAGTTTTTTCTGGAAGAGATTCACTTTCTGGGACACATTGTCTCAAAGGATGGTGTCAGAATGGATCCTGCAAAAGTTGAAGCGATCAAGTCATGGCCAAATTTGAAGACGGTGCATGATGTCCGAACTTTTTGGGACTATGCTCCTATTACAGAAGGTTTATCCGAAATTTCGTTGAGATTGCTTCACGTTTACATGCTCTTCAAAAGAAAGCAGTCACCTTTAGATGGACACAGAAAGAGATTTCAGCTTTTAATTTTTTAAAGGAAAAGATGACTTCAGATCCAGTCATTGTGTTGCCAGATCTTAGGAAGTTATTTGTGGTCCAGTGTGATGCCTGCGGTAGTAGCATTGGTGCAGTGCTAATGCAAGATAGCAGGGTAGTAGCCTACGAGAGCAGAATTTTGCAAGGGCCAGAGATGACCATGCAGGTCTATGAGAAAGAGTTACTGGCTGTGATTCATGCGCTCTTAAGTTGGAAACACTACCTGCTAGGTGCAGATTTCATTGTCCAAACGGATCATCAGACCTTGCGATACTTCTTGACACAAACAAAGTTATCTGAGAAGCATATGCGATGGGCAAATATCTTGTCCATGTTTCATTTTCAGATTGTGCATGTGGAAGGCAAGAAGAATGTTGTGGCTGATGCCTTGTCAAGGAAGCCACAAATTTCAGCTGTGTCGATTCCTTATCATCATGAACTTGATGATATGAGAGAACGGTATGCAAATGATGAAGATTTTGCAAGGGTCTTCGAGCAGCTAATGCAAGGACAACGTCATGAACACTATCTTCTTAAAGACGGGTTCATGATGATGCATGGCAGATTGTGTGTCACAAAGCCATTGCGACGCAAAGTTATGGAAGAGAGTCATGTCCCACCGTATGCAGGGAATCGTGGTATTGATGCTACAGTTAAAGCGGTTGAGACATTCTTCTATTGGCCTACATTGAGAAGGGATGTGGATGCCTTTGTGCGAGAATGCCTAATATGCCAAAAGGTCAAGTTTGACAGGCAAAAGGCACCAGGGTTATTGCAACCACTACCTATTCCAGATAAACCATGGGAAAGTATTGCTATGGATTTTATCTTTGATCTTCCGAGAACGCAGACAGGAAACGATGGTATTTGGACCATTATTTGCAGATTCAGCAAACAGGCTCATTTTATTCCTGTCAGGAAGAAGATAAAGCCAGATCAGATGGCACGCTTGTTTATGAGCAATATTTTCAAGTATCATGGCATGCCACAGTCGATTGTTAGCGACCGTGATCCACGCATGACAAGTTTGTTGTGGAGAGGCTTGTTTGAGAATATGGGCACCACGCTCAAATTCTCTTTGTCATTTCATCCTCAAACAGATGGGCAATCAGAAGAGGCAAATTCTACTGTCCTAGATCTGCTGAAGTGCTATGTGTCAAAGCATAAAGGAAAGTGGGAGCAGTATTTGCCATTGGTGGAGTATGCATACAATAATACAGTGCATTCATCAACTGGCAAGGCACCTTTTGAGATAGTTGAAGGTGGCAAGAAAGTTCCTCTTATACTGCATACAAAGGACAAGATATTTGAAGCAGATAAGTATGTTCAGGACATGGATGAAATGTACAAGAAGGTCAAAGTGGCCTTAGAAAGGACTCAGGCAAAACAAAAGAAAGCAGCTGATCGTCACCGTCGTGAAGTGGTATATTCACTTGGTGATTGGGTGCTTTTACGCTTTGAAAAGGCAAGGTTAAAGAAGATGAAGGGCAAGGAAAGACTGTTTCCAAAGCTCAGCATGCGTTACTATGGGCCTTTTCAAGTCTGCGACATAATCAGTGATGTTGCATATAGGCTGAAATTGCCTGACAGTTGGAAGATTCGCAATGCGTTTCATGTGAGTCTTCTCAGACCCTATGTGGGTGCTGTGCCAGAAGATATGCCGGCTGAAGATCAGCCGGAAGTCGAGGAACTTGACGAGATCTTGGTCCCTGAACAGATTTTGGCACACAAAGAAAGGAAAGTGAAAGGCAAGGTTGCTAGGCGTTACTTGGTAAAGTTCAGAAACTATCCACCAATGGATGCTAAGTGGATGGAAGAAGGTGAACTTGCAGAGTCACCAACTGTGTTATCACTTTACCTGGAAGCCTTCGATTTGCAACCTACCTTGACCCCTTGAGTTTCAAAGCTAAATGGATTGTCAGTGTGACAATGGCTTATGAAACAAATGATGTACATGGTATTTAAAGTGAGCTCAAATCAAATACCTGTTACATGAATGTTAGAGCTGTACAGATTGTCAGTTTGGCAATTGCTCTTATGGAATGTCCAAAAGTTTGGTTAGTGCTATAGAAGTGAGTATTTCTTGTCAGTTTGTCAAGGATACAGTGATTGCTTCTATTGAAGAGTACATGTGTAACTGCATTCTTAAACTGTCGGTTTGGGTATGCTCGAAAGTGTTACGGGATCCAACGTGTACTATAAGACAGTGGCAAAATGTGCAGCTACCATTTTGTCATTGGAAAGTTAGTGACTCAAAGCAATGGCAGAGTGCGCAGCTACCACTATGTCATTGGGACAGGGTTCACACGCAGGCAATACATGAGTCGACGAGGTGTTGAATACACCAGGGTTGACAATGAGCATGTATGTGTCGTATATGTGTCGACAGGTGTTGAATACATCAGTGTTGACAGTAGGCATGTACGACATAGATGCAAACGAGGACGTTTGAGATTTCAAGAGGGGGGTATGTCACCAGCGTGTGACTACTATCTATCCTTTTTGTTGATTTCTTTCTTATTATCTATTTACTTTCACTTTTTGGAAACACCCCTCGGGAAATCTAACTGCCCTGCATTGCATAGCTAGTGTGGAACTGTCCAGAGGGAGTCCAGGTCTGAGGGCAAGAGAGCACTAAGGTTGGACAAGGACTATGGTTAGCCAAGTGGGGTCATTGACTAGCCAAAGTGGAATCCTTTGCTACAGAGGCTACATTTCAGTTCTGGATGTGGCCGCAGTGTACAAAGAGGGTCGGATGACCTAGAAAGATACAATGGCAGCATCTCCTAAAATTTAGGGAACTGCTATTTTGGGACCTGAAAATGTCTTCGCGTCATTACGTGCAGTTTGACATGGGGATCATTTTGTTACTCTGTGGCCAAGTCAACAGAGGCTGCAGGTGAGATATTTTTAGACCCGAGGGTCTAAAGCGGGAAAATGCACAAATGAGTAACACTTGGCACTCTGAGGCCAGTTTACTACTTATAGAGAAGGCAAAAACGTGATTTATAGCTGGGAGGCTCATTTTGCAAGTCTCTGTCACAGGTTAAGAGCTATGGAGTGCTTGCTTTCCCTCCTATGTACAGTGTGGTGCCAGGAGTGATGCCCTGCACGCTACGCACTGCCCTCTCTCTCCCCTTTGGCAGTAGAGGGGCTCTTCATTTGACCAATGTACAGTTGTGTGGGTTCATGCGCGATTGCCGAGGCAAGAGCCTCTTGCACAGGTACTGGATTAGCTAGCGGCTAATCCCCCCGCAGGTACAGGTGAATTCAGAGAGGTTTCACGCCAGAAATCTCGTCCGATTCAAAGGGCAAGTAGCCCTACAGGTGCGGGAGCTCGAGGACTTGCTACGGATGCGACCGGCACGCGAAAAGGAGCCCGAAACAGTAAATTACAGCCTGCTGTGTATTTTTGCAGGTTTAGGGTTTTGGCCCTAAACGGACCCTAATACCCCCAGGAGTTTCGGGGACGCAAGGGAACCGCTGTACAGGTGATCTGGTGCAATTTCAGGGCTGAAAACAGAGAATTCAGCGTGCTGCAGATTCTGGCCAGGTTTTGTAAAGTGCCCGTATGCGTCGGGAAAGTCGGCCAATGCGTGGGAATACTGACTGTGAAGGGTTCTAGTACAGTTATGCTCCCGAAATTGGGCTGGAACAGTGGAAATTCAGCCGAGTTTGTGCGGGGCAGCTTGTAGGGAACCACAACGTTTATTCCCTCTTTTGAACAATAAAGAAATACCGAAAGGGGCGCCTAAGTTAGGGGCCAATCTAGTGTCGGTCTTCTCATACAGGTGCATTCTAGCATCTGTATCCCATTCCCCTCTCTTGTGTCTTGAAAGTACAGGTAAAATAGACGACTAATAATGGGTGAAAGCTAAATCAAGGTTTGAAGTAAAGTCTACCGCCCTTTTTGGATTGAACAGGCCGGTTTCATACAGAGCCGCGCACTTCTTACCAAGCTTATTGTTTGGGGTCTTTTTCCCGGCCAAGAACCTTGGAAGATGCTTCTTCAGCCTGCTCTTTGCACAATGACTCCACGACTCGGCACTAGAGACGGTCATACTTGGCATTCAGGGTATCGTTTTCTCTTTACGAATGCCCCCTTGTCCACTTCCACCCTCTCACCCTTTCTCCGATCCCTCATTCAGATTTGGGTTTCCATGAGACGGGCTATCGTACGCTGACCTCCCTCATGTCGTGAGGAGATTGAGCGCCAACCTCTCATTTGGAATGCCACAGTTCTTGATTCTTCGGTTTATGCACCTCGTCAGCTTGGAGAGAGGACTCACATTGATTGGGCTGCTTGGGACTCTGGCCCTGCTGCCTCTATGCAGTTGTTTCATGAGACACGTATGCTGGATGCAGATTTTGTAGCAGAACATTATGACATTGGTCGCGGGGTGCCAGACAGACTGCTTGAGATTGATTCTGCCCTTCCTTCACAGTGGGATGCAGTAATGCGAGGCACGGTTCCGATGCCCCCTCATTGTGGCTGGGAAGGCCTCTTTGACCAGAGCACTCTCTTATTAGTTCGTTTGGACACCATGCTATTCACAGTTGATACTGACAACTCTCAAGGGATTCATGCTAGATTGACATATGCTGCCACTTCTCCACTACTTCTCTCCCCTGGCGCTCGATGGGAGGCCATACGAGTAGTTGGCTCACGCGGGAAGCGTCGTTGTGTTGACCCCCGTTTTGCTTCCGCTGATGTTGCACTTTGGAGGCTTTGGGTGTGGGAGGGCCGTGCCCTATCGCAGCTTTATTTGGACCCAGGAGAGTGGCATTGGCCTCACTCAGACCCCACAGGTGCACCTGTATCCTTCTTTGAGTACACTGTCAGGATTGGAAGATTAGCATTGATGAGACAGCAACCACAGCAGCCCGCTCGTATGCATTTCTTGTTACATTCAGGCCTCTCCCATGCCTATCTGCAGCAGTTTTGGTTCGCCATCTGGGATTTACATGTTGCTCGTCGTATTTCCTTTTTCATGTGGATGATTGCTCATGCGGGACTACCAGTTGGGACTTGGCTAGCTACTATGGGTCATGATCCGTTATGTACTCGCTGCCCTTTGCACCAACTTGAGTCACCTGCCCACTGTCTTTGGTCATGCTCAGCTTCCCATGTAGTGTGGCTTGCAATTTGCTCTCTACTCAGCAGAACAGGTGTTCAACATGGATTTCTTACTTGGGGATCTGTCTCATGGTTGATGCTGATGCCCGGCCCGCATCTTTGCTACGAGGGCTCAGCCACAGATCCAGCCTTCATGCTTACCTCCACTGGTTATCAATGAGGGACTTTGGCTATGCTACCACAGGTTGCTTGGCAGGGAGATACGCAGACACGTGATGTAGTTTTCTCAATCATCACTAGTATTACACTATGGAATATTTGGAGAGCTCGTTGTCTTCACATTCTCAGTGCGGCTTCACAGTTGCTTCAGGATATCCTCACTGCCATTTGGCTAGATAGCATTCACACCCTGATTTGGCAGTGGGATTCCTCCTCCGGTACATCTAGAGCAGCCGGGGCTCGTCGATTTGCCTTCCTTCGGCGTTGGGCACGATCCTCACTCTTCTTCACACTGACAGGTGGTCAGATTACTTGGCATTATGCCCCTCCTCAATGGTTTCTCCTTCACTCCTCACATCGACCACCATGAGATTGTTCTAGTCGAGTAGTCACTATAGTGGCTCTCCTCCTTTCATTCAGCTTGTACACCCCACATGATAGGCTATTTTGGCATCCGTTGGGATTATTTTGTACTCAGTAATATACAGCCCTGACTTTTTCCAAAAAAAGAGAGAGAGAGAGAGAGAGAGAGAGAGAGAGAGAGAGAGAGAGAGAGAGAGAGAGAGAGAGAGAGAGAGAGAGAGAGAGAGTCCCAACCACTGCCTTTGGAGTTGCTTCACATCACTCCTTGTTTGGAGAGCTCTTGCATTACTTATGTCCAGAGTAAGGGGCCTGTTTGGCTTTCTCACGTGGGAAGCAGTTTCATGGTTGATGCATGCCACTGCCACGAATCCGGTTTTTATGCTGCTGACAATCTGGAGGTACCTCATGGGTACCGTTGAGTGTCATGTGCACATATAACTCTGTGCATGTGGACAAGCTATCCTAGTTCTAGGGTTCAGGTTAGCCCAGGAAGTGTTCTGGCACCCTTGTGAGCCTGTGCGCAGGCCGTGCATGTCCAGGAACTTAGAATAGTTGCATACCCTCTGATTGGACATAGCAGGATCGTTAGCATGACATTCTGTACCCAAGCATGAGCATTTTTTAGAGCATTGAACCCTTTTTGCCAAAGTACACATTTTTCACTTATTTATTATTAAGTGACTTTTGTTGGAAAAGTAAGGAGGGCAAATTGCTAAGGAATTATAAAAGAAACCCAGTAGAAGCAGGGACACAAGGAGGCAAGCACTCAGCAGTCAGGCAGCACCTCAATAGGAGCCCTAGCGTTTTCTCAAGAAGAAGAAGACCTAGATCAGCCCGGCGTTTCCAGATTTCAGTAGATCAGCCTGGGGTTTTCAGAATTCAGCAAACAACCTAGCGTTAGCAGATTCAACCGAAACAGGTTGGTGTTTTTGCTTTTCAACCCTTAACCTCGTCAGATCCGACCCGATCAAGTAGCAGATCCTTGCCGCAAGTGCTACCTTGTTGCAGATCTGCCATTAGATAGTTTTCAGCCCAAAACAGCCCTAGCGTTTTGGTAATTCAGCCAGATCAGCCAGCTTTTTGCATTTTCAGCCATAGTTCGACTTGGCAGTTGCAGATCCAAGCCGTAGTGTCGCCACACTACCAAATCCTCAGCAGAGCATATAGCGTTTTCAGTTTTCAGCTTGATGCCGTCGTCGTCAACACCATCATCGTTGTCGATATTGTCATTGTCATCGAAGTCCCTATCTTGACGACGACACCTTCATCATCGTCATCGCAGATCCCTATCTTGATGACGGCACCTTCGTCGCAAATCCCGGACTTCAAGACATCACCATCGTCGTCATCGACATTGTTATCATCAAGTTCACAACATCTAGACCATTGTACCAGATTTGTGCAATCTATAGCGTAGACCTCTCTCGCCATAGAAAGGGGGGCCCTTGGAGGGGGGTTTGAGAACCGTCTGGTGTCGTCTCTCTCTCTCTCTCTCTGTCATTCTCAGCATTCTCATTCACAGTAGCATTCACTTTGTTTGTGATCATTGCACTCTCTCTCTAAGAAGAATGGAAGGCTCTCCCTTCCGTAAGTAAAAGGAACCCTTGAGTACAGTTCGGAGCACTCATCCTGAGCACTATCAACATTCACTTCCGCTGCACCTTACATTGGTATCAGAGCTCTTTGACAGTGTTCTGTATCACTCAAGGAAAGAACCACATAAATTTTTTGCTTGTTGTGGCCGCATGTAACCCAAGTCCACTTGGTAGTGTCGATTCCTAATCGTGTTTTTGAAGAGTGGCAGGTAACCCAAGAAAGAAGGTCTTGTTCAGCCTCCTCTTGTTCCTCTTTTCACTCATTGAGAGCGGACTGTGCACTTAGTGGCCGGTCAATCGACGTGAGGTGGGGAAAAACAACCTTGGTGTGAGCGCAAGGCCGCCAAGGGGTGCGTCCGCAGGGAAGAGTTCAACTCGGGTAAGAGAAAAGCCTTCTCAAACACCGACTGCAAGCTAAGAACCCAAGTACCTCAAGAACCCAAGAACCGTAAGAACCCAAGTCCCTCAAGAACCCAAGTACCCAAGATCTCAGTGTATGATTATCACCCGAAGCAGAATGGATACTTTGCGTGAAGGTGATGAGAGTGGATTTGGAGAAGAAGAAGTTTCTACTCCAGGAGGATTGTTCCCCGATCCTCCCCCATCTCCATCTTCACCACGGATTGCACCAAATGCTATGGAGGCTTTGGTCAAGTCGATGATGGACATGATGCTACAACAAGAGACGCAACGCGCCACCATGGATCGCGACCGCGAAGAAGTAGGACAGCTATAGAGCTTTAGCACGAGCAAGCGCGCGAAGCTCAACGCATAGCGGCCGAAGAAAGTGAGCGGCTTTGGAATTAGAGCGTGAGGCGCAAAGAGACCAACGCATGCAAGCGTTGGTCCTATATGTACTCACCTCGAAATCCGAGCCAATCAAGGATGTGGGTGGTTCATCAGATAGCACAAGTAGAGATGCGGACTCCAACAATCTAGTCAGTGAGAAGTTGACGTTCAGTAAGTATGATGGTAAGATGGATGCAAATGTTATTCATTCTTGGTTGCACCAATTTAATGCTTACTTTGCGACAACTAAGAAAACAAGGAATAGCAAAGTTTTGACGATAGCCATGTATCTTGCCGGTGATGCCATTAATTGGTATCAAGCGTGGCAAGAGGCACAGTTGGCCGTGCACCTAGAGGAAGCAGAGGAAGGCGTGCCGCTTTCTTTCAATTGGGCCGACTTCCAAGATAAGCTCAAGGAGCGGTTCATGCCACCTCAGTACCTAGCCCGATTGAAAGAAGATTGGTGCAATCTCAAGCAAAATGGTATGCGAGTTATGTCTTTTTCTAGCCATGTTTTGAAGCTCGGCACCCAATTACACAAATCGGATAAAGAGCTCAAAGAGGCATTCCTTTTTGGGTTGGACGAGTATATCAAGATTGATGTCGAAGTCCTCGACCTAGTAGATCTCAGCAAGGCGGTAGCGATTGCTCTCGCACAGGAGACGAAGCACAACAAAGGTAAGCCTAAGGAGAATATGTCCTCTCACAGTACCTCTCAGAATTCTCAGAACCTGTAGAATGGCAAGAACGGTAAGAAAAACAATAATTTTCCTAATCAATCTTCCTCTATTTCTCAAGCACATAATTCTCACAATGAATCTAAGGGAAAAGGAAAAGCTAAAAGTCAAGAAAACCCTAAGTTGACGCTTGATGAAAAATCTGCTCAAGGATTTGTAGGAGGTTGGTGAACTCTTGAAGGACGAGCCGAATATGCACGAGACAAAAGATGTTTCGATTGTCACAGTAAAGGTCATATGGAAAGAGATTGTCCTAAGAAAGCATCTAACGAACCTAAATAACCCACATCCTCTGTTAATGCGATAAATGAGAACACTCGTGTCTCCCAAGTTTTTAATGATCATCTAGCTGCTGGTCTCTCATGAAGTGTTATGGTCATGTGAAGGGTCAGCGTTTTGTGATCTTGTTTGATTCAGGCAATTCATGATGTGATTGGTGACTCTCTTGTAGAAAGAGCCCGCTTGGAGGTTAGCCAAACAACTGCTCTCGAGGTGTCGGGGTTCGCTCTTGGTATGGACTCTCTCATTACAAGAGAGTTCCGTGATGTGTTATTCATTGTTCAGCAAGCTTCCTTCCGTAGAAGAGTTGTTGTGTCTCCTCTCTCAGAATGTGATATGATTTTGGGCATTCAATGGTTTCGTGAACATAACCCTCTTATGATTGGGCAGACAATACGCTCACTTTGTATACCAAAAGTGACTTTCCCATGATCATTCGTGGTGAGGAGGGTCTTCATTCTTTACCTTTCATTTCTCATGTGCAGGCGAAGCTTGAAAAGCAGCATGAGAAGGAGAGACTCTCTAAGTCCTTTCTTCTCCGAAGCACGACACACATTTTTTGCATGATAGAGATGTGATTGTTTGCAAGGATGATGGTTTGAATGATGATGTTTCTAGTGAAGCTAACCTCATTGCAGATACGATTAGTATAGCAGGACCGATCTTGGCTCTCGAGTCGAGGTCCAAAGAACCTACTTAGGAAGTATTGTTTGTTCTCATATTAGTCAGCACGCATTGTTCGAGTTTCTCATTCGTGACAGGTTCTTGTATTTTCGTCACCGTCTTTATGTGTTCCCTTTTCACAGGCATGCCGTATTGTACGATGCACATGATTCACTTACGGATGAGCACAGATGTATGCGGATCACTCTCGAAAAGAAAAAAAGTTTGCATTCAAGGAATTCACATTGTTTCTCGATTGTCCGTTTTGTCAATCGCTTTTATATGTTTCTTCCTTGGTGTGACATAGTCTCAGAGCCTGGTGGTTTTGCTTTTCAGCCATTAACCTCGTGAGATCCGACCCGATCTAGTAGCAGATCCTTGCCACAAGTGCCACCTTGTTGCAGATCTGCCAGTAGACAGTTTTCAGCCCAAAACAGCCCTCGCGTTTTTGCAATTCAGCCATTTTCAATGGCAGACAGTGGGTTGTAACCATTCATTCCGTCCCGTCAGCAACCTTCACCGCATGCAGCCCCCACAGTTACCTCTCCTGCTCCCTCTCAAGTTTCCACCACCCCATTACCCCTTGCTTCTCCTCGCCATTCTTCCTCTTCAGCACAGGATCACTTACCTCTACTACCAGCGCCTCCTTCACTTGCCGTTCTCCCGCCCGCTCCTTCTCCTCTTCCCGAGATCCCTATTCCCATGCAGATGGATCATTCCCCGCTATTACCTCTCCCTTTTCCTCCTCCCCCTCTCGCCCTTGCTCCCCCCCCTCCACCTTCTGGTCCTCCCCCTCCTTCAGCCGCTCATACTTACGTCCCACGCAGTTTTCTCAGCTCCTGTCCTCTTTGTTGGGGCTCTCATCGGGCTGAAATGTGTGGTGACTCAGAAGGACCACTGCGGGTACAACTCTACCTTATGCATCACAAGCCAGGTTGTGTTCCCTCTTTAATAGGCAGTCGCTCTCAGCCCACCCATTCCTTTTTCCTTCCATTCCATACCGCTCAGGAATGGTCTGAGGATCAGGTTCTTCATTTTGTGCATGCCCAATTTATGGCTCAGCTTCATTCATGGTTGTCTACTTCCGCTCCGGATGTACTGTCTCCACACTTTCCTTCCTGTATTGGTGCTATGGAATGTAGTGATGTTTATGCTTGCTATTCATTGCCTATGGTCATTCATGTATTCTCAGATGTGGTGCTTCCTATGTCTATGTGCATTTGGGGTGTGAAAGCTGCAGCATCAGTAATGCAATGTAAACAAGCTGAGGTCCATAGTTGGTGCAATGAGACGCCATATTTTAGAGGAGGCTTGCGGGTTGCTTTCCTACCGCCCGAAGCACACCCCTTGGATGGTCCAGCTGCCTCCAAGAAGATGCGCAGTTAGTCAGATGCTTTACCAATTCTTTCATGCAGACTATGGATTTACATGTAGTTTCTTGGAATGCGAATGGTTTACAGACTTCTCGAGTAAGAGGTTCCCGCAAGCTTTTACTTAGCAGAGATTTGCACGCTCATGTAGTAGGCACTGTGGATATATTACTAGTACAGGAGCATAAGATTGCCACTCCCTTTGGCAATCTCATGCCCTCCGGCGCCCACACTTTTTGGGAGCCTGCTCTAGGCATTCATGGACAGAGTTGCGGTGTATGCATTTGAGTGGGGCCACGTTACTTGGCCTCAGTTCAGCAGCATGGCACCCTTGTCGCTGGCAGAGCAATCTATGTGTCTCTTCGGATTCAGGACTCTATCATTGGTTTTATGTCAGTCTATGCACCCACTACTCCTCGGGAGAGGGCTACTTTTTGGGCCTCTTTGGCTACTGTTCTACCTGCTGTAGACTCTTGGGTTGTAGGAGGCAACTTCAACAATGTCGAAAGCGACTCTGATTGGCGATCCATCACTCCTCCTCTTCTATCATCCATCTCTTTCGATGAGCAGTCAGATTGGGATCGATTTCTTCTAGCTATTCAAGGTGTTGATGCATGGCACATACCCTCTTTTGGTCTTCACCCTGCTACACTTCATTACTCGTGGGGGTTTCAGAGACAGCAGGGGAGATTATTAGAGCGACTTGATCGTTTTTACATTGGCCCTTGGGCAGCAGCTCTAGGTGGATTTACTACTATTTGGAGAGGGACCAACCTCTCAGATCACTTACCCATCTCATTGTTTATCTCCTTCACTAGATCCTCTGCACAGAGACGGGGCTGCCGCATCCCTGACAGTGTTCTCACCACTAAAGTTTTGCAGCAACAGATTCGTGACTTATGGTCCACGGGTGCTTCTTATTGTGGTCCCCCAGGAGAGTTCCTTGCTCATTGCATTACTCAGTCTAGTATTTACTGCCGCGATCAGACTGCTATTATTCATTGACAGTTGAGAGTACATGAGTCTGATCTTCACATTCCTCTTGGTTCCACACAGCGCTTGCTTGAGAAGTGGCCTCAGGATGCTTATCTCGCTGCTAGACAGACAGAGCTCACAGAGGAAATTTGTCGCGTACAGGAGGCTAGGTCTGAGTTCACTCATCATGCTTCAGTATCTCATTGGATAGCTAAAGCTGATCGAATGAATAAAGCCTTCTTCGTTGCGCATAAAGAGCGCCCTCCTGGCACCACCCTTCGGACTTTGTGCGATGCTCAGGGGACACTTCATATGCATCCTGATGTTATTCTCGATATGTCTGCAGATTATTTTGAGGCGTTGTTCACTGCTGATGTATGCACTACTGAGGTTTTACTTGCCCGTGAGCAGATCTGGCATCACACTCGACGCCGTTGCACAGAAACTATGGCCGAGATCTTGTTGGCACCCTTTACACTTGCAGAGCTTCATGCTGCTATCGAGAGTCTAGATCCATCCTCCTGCCCAGGAGAGGATGGCCTCACTAGAGCTTTCTTTTTGACTTATTGGGATGTATTGCATATACCACTGCTTCGCGGTTGTCAGGACATCTTTGCATCAGGATATATGCATCCGGATCTTTGCTCAAGTCTCATATCTCTTATTCCGAAAGGGGGTGACACAACTCAGCTCCGCCAGTGGAGACCTATTACCCTTCTCCCTTCGGTCTATAAGACATTAGCGTTATTGCTCAGTCATCGCTTGCGACCGTTCTTACCAGATATTATTCATACTTCTTAGACAGGCTTTGTCATGGATCGATGCATACTGGATAATATTTTCACTTTTTATGAGGCAGTAGAGTGGGCCAGAATATCTTCTGAACCTCTTGCTTTTTTCATTCTTGACTTTGAGAAAGCATACGACCGTGTTGAGTGGGACTTTCTTGCAGGATCATTAGCCAGGATGGGTTTCCCCTCGCGATGGATCGCAGGCATTTCCGCTCTTTTCAGAACTGCCAGCAGTGCTATTACTATTGGTGGTCGTGTCAGTCGCAGTTTTGAGCTCTCTCGATCTGTCCGACAGGGATGTCCTTTAGCAGCATATCTGTATCTGTTTGTTGTAGAGACTATGTCAGATTTTCTTCGTGCTCAGAGTCATGCATTTCGTGGCTTGACCATGCCAGTACCTTCAGCTCCGGACCTTATCGATCAGGAGTTCGCTGATGACACTATGCTGATGTTGCACTATTTGCTACCAGCTCTTGATGCCATGCGGGAGGCCTTGACGGTTTTTTGCATTGCCAGTGGTGCACGTATTAACTGGCATAACCTATGGGTTACTAGTTGGCAGTGATGACATACCTACTTGGGGGGTAGCTGATGGTTTCACATGGCTGCAGCCGGGTCAGACATGCAGATACCTGGGCTTTCAGGTTGGATTTGATGTTTCCTCACAGCAGCAGTTTGCACCCGTTCTACAGTCTATTCGCAGGAAACTCCGTCATTGGTCTTCACGTCATCTGTCGTTGGCTGGCCGTGCATTGGTCGTCAACCAGGTCATTCTGGCTACAATATGGTATATGGCCTCTTGTTGGATGCTACATTCAGGAGTGATAGCTCAGCTCCGCAGACTAGTGCGGAACTTTTTATGGAGTGGCACAGATGGGACTACTGATACTCGTGCTCGGGTTCGCTGGTCCACGATTATTCGAACTCGGTTAGAGGGCGGCCTTGGCATTATTGATCCAGAATTACAGAGTCACGCCCTTCTTACCAAGCTTATTGTTCTGGGTCTTTTTCCCGGCCAAGAACCTTGGAAGATGCTTCTTTAGGCTGCTATTTGCACAACAACTCCACGCCTCGGCACTAGAGATGGTCATACTTGGCGTACAGGGTATCGTTTTCTCTTTACGGATGCCCCCTTGTCCACCAGCACTCTCTCACCCTTCATCCGATCACTCCTTCAGATTTGGGTTTCCATGCGACGAGCTCTCATACGCTCACCTCCCTCATGTCGTGAGGAGATTGAGCGCCAGCCTCTCATTTGGAATGATGCAATTCTTGATTCTTTGGTTAACCCACCACGTCAGCTTGGAGAGAGGACTCACATTGATTTGGCTGCTTGGGACACTGGCCCTGCTGCCTCTATGCGGTTGTTTCATGAGACGCGTATGCTGGATGCAGATTTTGTAGCAGAACATTATGACATTGGTCGCGGGGTGACAGACAGACTTCTTGAGATTGACTCCGCCATTCCTTCACAGTGGGACGCAGTCATGCGAGGCACGGTTCAGATGCCTCCACATAGTGACTGGGAAGGTCTCTTTGCTCAGAGCACTCTCTTATTAGTTCGTTTAGACACCATGCTGTTCACAGTTGATTCAGACTCCTCTCAGGGGATTCATGCTAGATTGACATTTTCTCCCACCTCTCCGCACCTTGTCTACACCGGCGCTCGATGGGAGGCCATACGAGTAGTTGGCTCTCGCGGAAAGCGTCGTTGTGTTGACCCCCGTTTTGCATCCGCTGATGCCGCCCTTTGGAGGCTTTGGGTGTGGGAGGGTCGTGCCTTATCTCAGCTTTATTGGGACCCAGGAGAGTGGCATTGGCCTCACTCTAACTCCACCGGTGCACATGTATCATTTTTTGAGTACACTGTTAGAATTGGAAGATCAACATTGATGCGACAGCACCCAGAGCAGCCCACTCGTATGCGTTTCTGGTTACATTCAGGTCTCTCCCATGCCTATCTACAACAATTTTGGTCAGCCATCTGGGATTAACATGCGGCTCGTCGTATTTCTTTTTTCATGTGGATGATTGCACATGCAGGACTTCCAGTAGGGACTTGGCTAGCTACTATGGGTCATGATCCGTTATGCACTCGATGTTCTTCGCGACTACATGAGTCACCAGCCCACTGTCTCTGGTCATGCTCCTCTTCTCATACAATGTGGATACCAGTTTGCTTTTTACTTAGCGGAGCAGGTGTTCAGGATGGATTTCTCACTTGGGGCTCTGTCTCATGGTTGATGCCGATGCCCGGACCGCATCTTTTCTATGAGGGTTCAGACACAGATCCAGCTCTTATGCTTACCTCGACTGGTTATCGGCGAGGAACTTTGGCTATGTTACCACAGATCGCATGGCAGGGGGATCCTCAGACATGTGATGAAGTTTTTTCAGTCATCACTGGCATTACACTATGGAATATTTGGAGAGCTCGTTGTCTTCACATTCTCAGTGCGGCTCCACAGCTCCCTCAGGATATCCTTACTGCCATTTGGCTGGACATCATTCACACCCTGATTTGGCAGTGGGATTCTTCCTCAGGTACATCTAGAGCAGCCGAGGCTCGACGATTTGCCTTTCTTCGGCGTTGGGCCCGAGCTCCGCTCTTTTTCACACTTACAGGTTGTCAGATTATATGGCATTATGTCCCCCCTCAGTGGTTTCTACTCCACTCCTCACACAGACCACCATGAGATTGTACTAGCCGAGTTGTCACTATAGTGGCTCTCCCCCTTACATTCAGCTTGTACACCCCACGTGACAGGCTATTTTGGCATCCGTTGGGGATCATATTGTACTCAGTAATATACAGCTCTGATTTTTCCAAAAAAAGAGAGAGAGAGAGAGAGAGAGAGAGAGAGAGAGAGAGAGAGAGAGAGAGAGAGAGAGAGAGAGAGAGAGAGAGAGAGAGAGAGAGAGAGAGAGAGAGAGAGAGAGAGAGAGAGAGAGAGAGAGAGAGAGAGATATCTGCTTGTAAGCGTCTTATTTCTTTTGTGTGTGATGCTTGTGCTTGTGGATCTGCATATGCTTGGAGTGAGTACGTTTTGCATGACTGCTTGTGTTTGAGGTGTGTGTGTGCGTGTATGTTAGCCTATTCTGCCTGTTTGCTGCTTGTTCTTTTTTGGTTTTTCTCCTGTTTGATTGGTGATTTAGGTTTGGAATTGGTTTGGTGGGTGGGGACTGGCGGGTTTGTTGGGCGGTTCCTGCCTCGCCTTCAGATATGGACCATATATTGCTTCTACTTGCAGGTTGAAGAATGTCATAGTCGTGTTGATCATTCAGAGGGATGGCTAGAGGCTATCTCTCTACCCGATTTTGGTGCAAAGTCTTCTTGCACTGGTGACGTCTCTTCTACTTGGATGCATCGTTGTATACGGCCTTGGGGATCTGGAGTTGGCTATCGGAGATTCTTTGGTGGAGTTTTTAGCCTCCTCTCGACGTTAGGGTGGCCTGTTTCTGCTTCAACTGTCTACTACTTTCTTCCCTCACTCCCTTGCTCCTAGCTTTTATTGTATCACCCATCTTTTGTAACTTTGCATCAATGGTAGTTTTTTCCGTTGAATATCTCATGGGTTTTTCCACTATCAGATTCGTTATGTGTGTGTGCGTACAACCTGATAACACTTTATCCTCGCCACCCTCTAGTGTGCGCCCTAGCCCCTGCCACCGCCCCCTCATGTTCCTAGATCCTTCATAGCTTCTGCGCCTCCAGCTTGGCAGTTTTCTAGAGTTGAGTACAACGGTGACAACATTGGTTCGTTGGTTCGGCTGCATGTTACGATGTGCACAGAAGGCATACTCTCTTCTAGGTAGTAGGCTGAGTCCCATGCTCTTTTCCCTACCTTTTACTGACATAGCGACATGGACAAAGGTTTTAGTTATGGATTTTGTCTTCACCACACCTTGCTGGCTATCTAGACTTGGGTAGGTTGCATTCCATCATGCATTGCTACAGACAGACTGGCACAGAGCATAGGAGCCATACAATGGCTCCATACAGAGGATTGCTATCGTTGCCGTCGGTTTTGTTCGTGGATGATACTATATGAATCCCTCCCCCCATGCGAGTATGGTCAGAGTCGACAGTAGTCTCCACTCAGGGATGCTCTTCTGACTACTTTGGTTCTTGGTTTACAACTCTTGCTCCTTTGCTCCAGGACAACTGCTCCGACTACTTCTCCATGACGAAGATGCGCTTCCTTTAGCTCTTGTTCCACGGCTTTGTCCATGAATCAAGAGAGCATGGCATTGATCTTCAGTCTTGTAGCCGTTGACAAGATTGATGTATGCTTCCGAGGTTCCAGATTCATCATTGGTTGTCACATGGATTTACATATTGTCACTTGGAATGTCAATGGCTTGCATCACACTAGCATCATTGGTCCCAGACAGAATTTGCTCCCTAGAGATTTGCACTTTCATGTAGATCGAGATGCGGATATCCTTCTTGTGCAGGAGCACAAGTTATGTATGGATAGTTATCGCAGATGTGTCAAGCTGCTGCCTGGGGATTCTCATACATTTTGGGAACTGCGATTGGACATACATACTCTTGCATTGGTGCATGCATTTCTGTGGGACCTCGTTGGCGCCATTGTGTTCATGACCATGGTACTTTAGTACATGGTAGAACGATGTGGGTTAGTCTACGTATTGATGATACCCCGTTTGGTGTGACGTGCATCTATGCCCCCACTTCAGTCGAGGAGAGAGCTGAGTTCTGGCAACAGATTGTACATGCATTGCCTCCTGTGGATTCATGGGTTGTCGGCGGTGATTTCAACAATGTAGAGACCATCCTTACCATATGTAGTACCGTGTGAGAGAGATGCTTGGGAGAGATTTTGTTTTGCAGTTTCTGGCACGGATGCCTGGCATATTTCATCTGTGGCTCGAACTCCACAATTATTGTAGTTTTCATGGGGTTTTATACGGCAATAAATAAGGTCATCTACTAGACAGAATAGACAGATTTTATGTGGGCACATGGGCAACATCCCATGGTGGTACATTTACGATTTGGCATGGCATAGTGCTTTCTGATCATGACCTTGTTTCTTTGCACTTGAGTTTTGAAATTTCCTCTATGCCTAGACGTGGATCGTGCATACCTGACTTGATGTTAGAGGATGCTTCATTGTCTCACTTGATTCAGGATGTTTGGACACGCACTGCTTCTCGAGATCTAATGTCCCATCTGCTTACATGCATCATTGCGTCCTTTGAGGCTTGCAGTTAGACCATTGCAGAGCGGCGACGATGCCTGTTTCGCAGGGAGCGTGACCTATAGAACCGCTTGAGTTGCATTCGCCGACAGCTTGAGGAGTTTCTAGGAGATGAGTTCCTGGGTGAGTGTGAGGTTGACACCAGAGAGACTCTTAGTCACGTTCAGACTAAGAAATCCGAATTTGCCTATCATGCTTCGGTCTCGACATGGATATCCAAAGCATGTAGGATGAATAAGGATTTCTTTGCCCACTTCTGAGAGTGTCCCAAGGGGACTTCCATTAGAGCCCTACGTGATTCTGCAGATAGATTACATACGGATCCTGATGAGGTCCTTGGCATAGATTCAGACTATTTTGAGCATTTGTTTAGTGCTGATCAATTTACATATGATATTCTACGTGCTAGAGAAGAGGTTTGGTCTCATGTACAACCTGTGGTTACCGTGGCTATGTGTCATACGTTACTAGCCCCTTTCTCTACAAGGAGATGCATGACGCAATGACTGGCCTGGATAGTGCCTCTTTCCATGGAGAGGAGAGGTTGACTAGACAATTCTTTTTGAGGTTTTGAGATGCTATCAGCCCCGTTATGCTTTCAGGTTTACAACACATATTTGACACAAGAGAGATGCCTGCCTTCATGTGTTCAAGACTTATTTCTCTTATACCAAAAGGCGGATATGGATCGTCCCTTCGATAGTGGAGACCGATCACCCTCATGTCTTCTGTGTGTAAGATCTTCGCTCGCATGATCAGTATGCGCTTGAAACCCTTAATGCCCAATCTCACCCATGCTTCGCAGACAGGTTTTATGCAGGACCGCTGTATCTTAGATAACATCTTCACTTTCTATAGAGCAATCGAGTGGGCTCGTCAGACAGATCAGCCTATAGCTTTCATGCTTCTTGATTTTGAGAAGGCTTATGATAGAGTGGATTGGGGTTTCTTGGAGGGCACTATTCAGAGGATGGGTTTTCCCTTGCAGCGGATCGAGGTACATCTGCATTATACCGTACTGTTTCTGGGCCACATTGGACGCGGTCTTCCTCTGTCTCGTTCAATTCGCCAGGGATGTTCCCTGGCTGCCTACTTCTTTGTGTTTTTTTGCGGAGGTCATGTCTCTCTTCTTGCGTCACATAGCCCCACAATTGATAGGTCTTGCTATGGTTGGCTGACTCGCCAGATTTGTTGGATCAAGAATATGCTGATGACACTATGCTCTTTGTTTGATACGACACACCCACCTTGAAGAGTCTACGGGATGCTCTTGGCACCTTCTGCATGGCTAGTGGTGCTCTCATAAACTGGCACAAGTCTTTTGGCTTTCTAGTAGGAGTAGATGAAGATGTTCGTTGGGTACACAGGATACTTTCACTTGGCTTCCTAGAGGGAAAACTTGCAGATATTTGGGATTCTAGGTTGGGATTGATGTGTGCGTTGAGCAGCAGTTTGCGCCCGTTGCTACACTCCGTCATCCTTGCATTTATCTTTGGCTGGAAGAGCCCTTGTGGTGAATCAGGTTCTTCTTGCGACAGCTTGGTTCACCACATCCTGCATGACTCTTCACTCGGGCATCGTGGCGAGTTTAAGGCGCCTTGTACGCAACTTTCTGTGGGGTGGCATGGATGGCTCTGTTGACACTTGACTAGGAGTTCATTGGGGGACAATCATTTTGCTTAGAGAGGAGGGAGGATTGGGGATTATTGATCTAGAGATGCAGAGAAGGCACTGTTTGTGAAGATCAGAGTATGCGGATTGTTTCTAGGGGTAGAGCCTTGGAAACAGTTTTTGCATCATGCTTTGTCACATACCTCTCCTCGTTTTGGATCTCTAGATGCTACGGGTATCTGGCGCTTGACCATCAGATTCATCTTCATAGATGCACCCTTCAATACGTTCCATTTTCCACCATTTATGCGCTACTTGTTGCGAATTTGGAAGGAATTTCGTCTTGCTTTGATCGGACACTTGCCTTCTTTTGTCGAGGAGGTAGGGAGGCAGCCACTTGTATGGAATGCATATGTGACAGATGTAGAAGGCCGTCAGCTAGGTGAGAGGACTCACATTGATTGGGTGAAACCGGCCTGTTAAATCCAAAAAGGGCAGTAGACCTTAGACTTAAACTTTATTTGCTTTCACCCATATAATTTGTCGCCCACTTTACCTGTACTTTCAAGACACAACAAAGGGGAAAGGGATACATGTTGCTAGATTGCACCTGTATGAGAAGACCGACACCAGATTGGCCCCTAAATAGGCGCCCACTTTACCTGTACTTTCAAGACACAACAAAGGGGAAAGGGATACAAGTTGCTAGATTGCACCTGTATGAGAAGACCGACACCAGATTGTGCGGGGCAGCTTGTGGTTCCCTACAAGCTGCCCCGCACAATCTGGGCTGAATTTCATTTGTTTTGGCCCGATTTCGGCAGCATAATTGTACTAGGACCCTTCACAGTCAGTATCCCCACGCATTAGATGACTTTCCCGACGCATACGGACACTTTGCAAAACCTGGCGAGAATCTGCAGCACGCTGAATTCTCTTTTTTCTGCCCCGAAAATGCGCCAGATCACCTGTACTGCGGTCCCCTCGCGTCCCCGAACCTCCTGGGGGTATTAGGGTCCGTTTAGGGCGGAAACCCTAAACCTGCAAAAATACACAGCAGGCTGTAATTTACTGTTTCGGGCTCCGTTTCGCGTGCCGGTCGCATCCGTAGCAAGTCCTCGAGCTCCCGCACCTATAGGGCTACTTGCCCTTTGAATCGGACGGGATTTCGCACGTGAAACCTCTCCGAATTCACCTGTACCTGCGGGGGATTCGCCGCTAGCTAATCCAGTACCTGTGCAAGAGGCTCTTGCCTCGGCAATCGCGCATGAACCCACATAATTGTACATTGGTCAAATGAAAAGCCCACTAGAGGGGCATAACATAGTGCTCATAGGGGATAGAGAGACCAGTGCGTAGCGTGCAGGGCATCACTCCTGGCACTGTACTGAACATAAGAGGGAAAGGAAGCACTCCATAGCTCTCAACCTGTGACAAAGCTGCAAATGAGTCTCCTCTCTCATTTTAGGTGCCCCCTCTTTGGCCAGGATTAGCAGAATGCTCTGGGAGTGCCACATGGCACACTTTCCGACTTTGGGCATTCCCGACTAAAAATATCTCAACTGGTTCCTCTTGTCATTCCAGAGCTAATGATGCAAACACATTTTCAGGTCCAAAATAGCAATTTCCTAAATTAGTAGGAGATGCTGCCATTGTATCTTTGTAGGTCATCTGACCCTCTTTGTACACTGTAGCCACATCAAGAATTGAAATGTAGCCTATGTAGCAAAGGATTCCACTTTGGCTAGTCAATGACCCCACTTTGGTTAACCATAGTCCTTGTCCAACCTTAGTGCTCTCTTGCCCTCAGGCCTGGACTCCCTCTGACAGTTCCACACTAACTATGCAATGCAGGGCAGTTAGATTTCTAGAGGGGTGTTTCCAAAAAGTGAATAAATAAATAATAAGAAAGAAATCAACAAAAAGGATAGGTAGTAGTCACATGCTGGTGACATTGGGCTACACGAAAAGATGGACCGACAAGCTCTTTACGCCATTGGTCAAATGCTTCCTTGGTTGGGGCACAGGTTATTGGAGCAACCTACGGGATACACTGAGGGGTTACTACGCATATGAGAGAGATTGATGAGGCCGTTCACCCGGTTGGCATGCCTACTTTACCTTCCTATCAAGGATGGTGGGTGTACTTCGATCCCATCTCAGGAGACCCGATTGTTGCTCAACAAGGGATTTACCATCGCCAAGATTGGCCATCATGGACTTCACATCAGATTGGACTTTCCAGGTGAGGTTTCACCCAATCAGAGGCTAACTGCCCATTGGTAGCCTGTTAGAGTGGTTGGCTCTCTCTAGAGGAGAACATGTGTCGACCCTGTTTTCACTGTTGACGAGGCTCTTCTTTGGAGACTATGGATTTGGTTGGGCAAGCCCCTTGTTTAGTTGGACTCGGGTCTTGGAGAGTGGCACTGGCCTTTGTTCAGCGATAATGACGCCCCTCTATCCTTTTTTGAGTACACGGTCTCCCTTGGGAGGAGGCTTCTTTTGCGAACCCGGCATCCACCCGTCGTCCATGCCAGTTAGAGGTGTGGCAGGATCAACGTTTCTTCCTAGCTTTCCAGCGACAATTTTGGTCTTGCATTTGGACCCTCCAGATTAGCTGTAGGATATGTTTTTTTCATGTGGATGATAGCACATGTTGGATTGCCTATAGGCACTTGGTCAGCAGTCATTGGTCATGATCTGACTTGTCAATTACGTTCAATGTTTTGACAACTATTTGGACAGAGTTGCTACATAGACTTCGTAGTCAGTGGGATTCTTTAGCCGGCTCCTCTAGGGCAACGGAGCAGCGTCGATGCGTCTTTCTTCACAGATGGGCGAGATCATCAGTTCTTTTTCGTCGAGATCATGGCCACATCACATGCATCCCCACAGTGGTTCCTTTTACATTCATCATATAGGCCACCTTGATGTATATATAGTTCACACCTTGCTAGCCCACTTTTGTACTTCCTCTCGGTGATAGACCATTGTGCATCTCCAGAGGTCTCTTATGTACACAAAATTCAGCCTCTTTCTTATAGATAGATAGATAGATTGAATTATCGTCCTCGGAGGTCAGATATGACCCATGGGACCAAAAAACAAAACATTACAATTGCTTTTTCTAAGTGAGGGCAATCGATACATATCAGTTAGGGACTGAGGGTCCATCAAAAGAAAAACAAAGCCTAAGGTCCTATGGGGCAGGGGCCGGTTTAGGAGTTCGAAACTCCTGGATGATGGCCTTCCCTCCGCGATATACGGCCCACTTGCCGTTGGCTCGTGCTTCACGCACTTTTTTCAGCTCTTCACCTTTGTGCTTGATTTGTGTCGGGGTGAGTTCTTCAGCGATCCAAAACCTGGTGTCTTTAAGGAGACGCGATTGCTGGAGTAGTCGGAGCCGTTCCTCTTTGTCTTTGAACTAAAGAATGGCATGTCCACTAGGTGTGCGCTTGGTGTTGAACTTGTTGACGATACATTCTACCACATCGTAGTCAACATGGACCGGTTTAAGAGTTTCGTTGAGGATGTCAATCAATTTGCAGAAGTCTTGATTGCACTTGTCCCATGCTTGGGGCAGCCCTCCAATGCGAAGCTTGAGGGCATTCTCTTCTTGAAGCTGACGTTCCCGCAGTTCTGTCTTTACACAAGTTTCCACTTTGGCGAGTGCGATCGTGTGAACTTGAGTGACTTTTTCTTCGACTTCCTTCACTTTGTCTATGGTGAGGCCGACCATGGAGAGAGAGAGAGAGAGAGAGAGAGAGAGAGAGAGAGAGAGAGAGAGAGAGAGAGAGAGAGAGCTTGGACATGTGGTCTGTACGATGGATGAGTATAGAATGAACCACTGTGGGGGTGCTTAATGCACACACACAAAGGGGGGGGGGGGGGGGGGGGGGGGAGAAGAGAGAGAGAGAGAGAGAGAGAGAGAGAGAGAGAGAGAGAGAGAGAGAGAGAGAGAGAGCAGGTGTTCAACATGGATTTCTTACTTGGGGATCTGTCTCATGGTTGATGCCAATGCCCGGCCCCCATCTTTTTTACGAGGGCTCAGGCACAGATCCAGCCTTTATGCTTACCTTGGCTGGTTATCAGCGAGGGACTTTGGCTATGCTACCACAGATTGCTTGGCAGGGGGATTCTCAGACACGTGATGAGGTTTTTTCAGTCATCACTAGTATTACACTTTGGAATGTTTGGAGAGCTCGTTGTCTCCACATTCTCAGTGCGGCTCCACAGCTCCTTCAGGATACCCTCACTACCATTTGGCTGGATATCATTCACACCCTGATTTGGCAGTGGGTTTCTTCCTCAGGTGCATCTCGAGCAGCCGAGGCTCGCCGTTTTGCCTTCCTTCGGCGTTGGGCACGATCCCCACTCTTTTTCACACTTACAGGTGGACAGATTACGTGGCATTATGCCCCTCCTTGGTGGTTTCTCCTCCACTCGTCACACCGACCACCATGAGATTGTTTTAGTCGAGTTGTCACTATAGTGGCTCTCTTCCTTACCTTCAGCTTGTACACCCCACGTGATAGGCTATTTTGGCATCCGCTGGGGATTATATTGTACTCAGTAATATACAGCCCTGACTTTTTCCACAGAGAGAGAGAGAGAGAGAGAGAGAGAGAGAGAGAGAGAGAGAGAGAGAGAGAGAGAGAGAGAGAGAGAGAGAGAGAGAGAGAGAGAGAGAGAGAGAGAGAGAGAGAGAGAGAGAGAGAGAGAGAGAGAGAGAGAGAGAGAGAGAGAGAGAGAGAGAGAGAGGAGAGAGAGAGAGAGAGAGAGGAGAGAGAGAGGAGAGAGAGAGAGAGAGAGAGAGAGAGAGAGAGAGAGAGAGAGAGAGAGAGAGAGAGAGAGAGAGAGAGAGAGAGAGAGAGGAGAGAGAGAGAGAGAGAGAGAGAGAGAGAGAGAGAGAGAGAGAGAGAGAGAGAGAGGAGAGAGAGAGAGAGAGAGAGAGAGAGAGAGAGAGAGAGAGAGAGAGAGAGAGAGAGAGAGAGAGAGAGAGAGGAGAGAGAGGAGAGAGAGAGAGAGAGAGAGCTTGGACATGTGGTTTGTACGATGAGTATAGACTGAACTACTGTGGGGGTGCTTAATGCACACACACACACACACACACACACACACACACACACAGAGAGAGAGAGAGAGAGAGAGAGAGAGAGAGAGAGAGAGAGAGAGAGAGAGAGAGAGAGAGAGAGAGAGAGAGAGAGAGAGAGAGAGGTTTAGGACTTCTACCTACACAGTTCTTGCTCCATGGCGGCCACCACACCTGCACCGAGTGTCACGGGACGAGTGCCCACGCATCCTTGACCTGACAACGAAGGACCTAGGCAGTATTGAGACGGCCACTAGACATTACCTACGCATGGTGGGACTCTCCCCTTCACACGGCGTATTCGAGAGTGGCTCCAGTCTGCCTTCGGTGGCTCTGAAGGCAGACTCTTGGAGCTCATTATGCTGGGCTGTGGCATCTTTTAGGTGTAGCTTTCAGATGACTGTTGTGCCAAGTCTCTTTGTTGTTGCTCTCCTATTGTCGCAGGGACTCTACTGTTGATTTTAGAGCGTTGGACGCTAGACTTGGACATTGAGGAGTTTGATTGCCAGCAACAGATTCCTCGTTTTTCGGTCCCTCTCTCCATCGCTCCCGGTCCACTTTCAGGTTGTGTTATTGGTGTAGCCGCTAGGTGGGGCCTGGTTATACTAGGTTCACTGGCTGCAAAGATCGGACAAGGAGACACCCATTTCCCAAATACAATACGAGTCTGTGATCCCACCATAGAGCAGGATTTGCTCTAGAGGTTGGTGGTTACCGATCGCCTGGATCAATGTCTTAGGTGCCATCAGTTTGGCACAATGTGAGAGACTGCTCTTCCCACCCTCCTTGTCGCCTTGAGCCACAACATCTCCCACCCGAGGTTGTAGTGAAGGGTTGGTAGAAGGCCTCTTGTCGTCATACCTTTCGACAGGCACAACCTCCTGCAACACCACGTCGCCAATTGCTGACGTGTCAAGCCATCGAAGATCCAAGAGGTTAGGGCTCCCCGAGCCTAACCCTAGCCAACCTACAGATCGTGGCCAAGGGGCCTAAACTCCTAACAGAAGCAGCAGAAGAAGAAGAAGGGTTTACCAACTTAGAGATTCTTGCCAAGTGGCCTAAAAATACAATAATCCTAACCCAACCTCAACTTAGAACCCTGTTCGATGGGCCTAAAATAAAGCAGACTTAAAACACACAAACAACTTGCGAAGTTGATGTTGATGTGGAAAGACTGAAAATCGTGCCGACATGCTGATGACGTGGCAGTTTTACGGGTGCCGATGTTTTGTGTGGATTGATGATGTGGCAAGCTGTATAGACTTCCGCGAATTGCGCTGGCAGCTTGTGGGACCAGATGCTTTTGGATTCGATGCTTTTCATGTAAACTACTTTTGGTAGGCCAAGGGCCTTTAAATATGAATTGTGGCATTCTATCGTGTGCAGATGCAGAGTAGAGCCACAAGTGTTCTACGAGGTCGAAGCAACATAAAGAAATACCGAAAGGGGCGCCAGAGCTTGGGGCCTATGCTCTCTTGGGGTGGAACTCCGCCACTTCGTGTCTCGTGTGCAGTGTTTCTTTTTCAATTCAATTGTATTGAAGCGTCTAAAGTTTGTTCTTTTCTGTTGGCATGTGGTGCCCTCCCGTTACACCACCCCACGGTCCCACCACCTCAACAACTCATCTCCCCAATAGTCTCACATGTTTCAGCTACTTAGCCGGAGATATACCTTCTACTTCGCGGCATTTGATTTGGACTACCTCACATTTGTCTTTGGAGACTGACTTCTCACCTCTGCCATCTTTAGCAGCCCCTTCTCCCCTTTCGCACCCACCCACTGACACTGCAACACCATCACTCCCTACCACCCACCCCAACCCACGCACCATCACCCATGGCACTTCATCCTCTCCACCTCTACTGTGCGTCCCACCACCCCCCTCATGTTCCTCGATCCTTCATAACTTTTGCGCCAGTAGCTTGGTAGTTTTCTCGAGCTGAGTACAACGGTGATAGCATTGGTCCATTATTGGTTCGGCTGTACATTTTACGACGTGCACAAAAGGCATGCTCTCTTCTAGGTAGTAGGCAGAGTCCCATGCTCTCCTCCCTATCTTTTATTGGCACGGAGGAAGGGGAAGAAGAAGAGAAAGGAGTAATTGGGGGAAACAACACACTAGAAGGAGAGTGTGTGTTGCCTTTATTGTATATATGAGAAGGGTAAAATAGTGCTAGTGAGTTAGTAGTCATGGGCCGGTAGCCATAGGCCTTTATCCCAACAATCTCCCACTTAAGGGCCAATGTGGCCATAAGTGGCTATGAACATGGAGAGAGGTTTCAATGATGGATTTTGTTCTTTGCCACACCTTGCAAGGTATCTAGACTTGGGCAGGCTGCATTTCATCATGCATTGCTACAGATAGACTGGCACAGAGCATAGGAGCTATACAATGGCTACATACAGAGGAGTGCTACTGTTTACCATTGGTTTTGATTGTGGACTCTACTACCCCGATCTCGCGCACCATGCCAGTATGGTCGAAGTCGGCAGTAGTCTCTGCATTAGGATGCTATTCAAACTACTTTGGTTATTGGTTTACAGACGCTCGCTCCTTTGCCCTAGGATAGCTCCTACGACCACTACCACATGATGAGGATGCGCTTCCATTGGCTCTTGGTCCACGCCTTCGGCAAGGGATCAAGAGGGCTCGGCACTGATCCTCGGTCTTCTAGCTATTGTCATGGTTGATGTATGCTTTGAGCTAAGTGGCTTGCATCACATTAGCGTCGCTGGTCCCATTTAGAATTTGCTTGTAGATATTTGCGCTCTCATGTAGATCGAGTTGTGGATATACTTTGTGCAACAGTACAAGTTATGTATAGACAATTATCATAGATGTGGCAAGTTGTTACCTGGGGATTCTCATACATTTTAGGAAACTGCGATTGGACAACAATACTCTTAGCAGCGGTGTATGCGTTTCTGCGGGACCTTGTTGGCGTCATTGTGTACGTGACCATGGTACTTTGGTACATGGTAGAGTGATGTGGATTACTTTAGAGATTGATGACACCTTGGTTGGTGTGATGCGCATCTATGCCCCCACTTTGGCCTAGGAGAGAGACGAATTTCGGCACAGATTGTGAATCTAGTGCCAACTGTGGATTCATGGATTGTTGGCGGTGATTTCAACAATGTAGAGACCACTGAGGAATGGCGAGCCATTCAGCCCCCATCTTAACCATACGTATCATTGTGTGAGAGAGATGCTTGGGACAAGTTTCTTTTTGTAGTTTTTGGTATAGATGCCTGGCATATTTTTTATATAGCTCGCACTCCAGTCATTGCAGTTTTTGTTGGGTTTTAGAAGGCAGTCAGGTTGTCTGTTAGAGCGACTAGATATATTTTATGTGGGCGCCTAGGCGAATCTCATGGTGGGACAATTACAATGTGGCCTGGCATATTGTTCTTTGATCATGCCCCAGTTTCTTTGCATTTGAGATTTGAGACTTCCTGTATGCCACGCATACCTAAATTGGTCTTAGAGGATGGTTCATTGCTTGAGTTGATTCAAGAAGTTTGGACACACACTAGTTGTGCAGATCCTACGTCCCGTTTGGTTACATGCATCATTGCGTCTTGCGAGGTTTGTTGTTCCGCAGGGAACGTGAGTTACCGGACCATTTGAGTTGCATATGCGGAAAGCTCGAGGAGTTTCCAAGAGACGAGTTTTTGGGTGAGGGCGAGGTTGAATTTTGAGAGACAGTCACATTCAGATGGAGAAATCAGAATTGGCCTATCATGCTCGGTCTTGACATGGATATCCAAAGAAGATATGATGAATAAGGACATCTTCACACACTTTTGGGAGCGTCCCAAGGCGACTTCTAGTAGAGCCTTACGCGATTCTGCAGACAGGTTACATATGGATCCTGATGAGGTCCTTGACATAGATCCATATTATTTTGAGCTTTTGTTTACGGCTAGTCAGCTTATGTACCAGAGGAGAGGTTTGGTCTCATGTACAACATGTGGTTACAGAGGCTATGCGCCATACGTTACTAGCCCCCTTCTCGCAGTTCTCGGATGCACTTAGTCCTGTTATGGTTTCAGGTTTACAACACATATTTGACATAGGAGTGATTCTTGCCTCTATGTGCTCGGGACTTATTTAATTTATATCAAAAGGTGGAGATACATCGTCCCTCCGATAGTGGAGACCGATCACTCTCTTGTCTACCATGTATAAGATCTTTGCTCACATGATTAGTATGTGCTTGAAACCCTTTATGCCGAATCTCATCCATGTTTCACAGACAGGTTTCGTGCAGGAACACTTATTTTGGATAATATCTTCACTTTTTACGAGGCAATCGAATGGGCCCGTTAGACAGACCCCCCTAGAGTGCTTATGCTTCTTGATGTTGAGAGGGCTTATTATACAGTAGATTGGGGGCACTAGGATGGGTTTCCCACATAGTTGCCCGGAACAGGAAATCGGAACGGGGAACGGCAACATGCATGAAATGCCATTCCCTGTTTCGGATACTCACGTCTGAAACACGGAACGGGGATCCGGAACGGGAAATTAGGAGGGGAACGGGGAACGAGGACATGAAAATGGCCATTCCCTGTAACTATGGTTTCCCATTGCAGTGCATCAAAGGTGTATCTACATTATACCGTATTGCTTCAGACGTTGTCATGATTAGAGGCCACATTGGACGGAGTTTTCCTTTGTCTCATTCTATCCGACAAGGATGTCCCTTGGCAGCCTACTGTCTGTTCTTTGTTGAGGCCATGTGTCTCTTCTTGCGCCATAGGACCCCACAGTTGAGAGGTCTTAATATACCTTTGGTTGACTTGCTAGATTTGTTGGATTAGGAGTATGCAAATAACACTATGCTCTTTGTACTATATGACACACCCACCTTGGACAGTTTGTGTGATGCTTTTGCTTCCTTTTGCTTGGCTAGTGGTGCCCTCATCAATTGGCACAAGTCTTTTGGTTTTCTTGTATGAGTGGATGAGGTTGTTAGTGGGGTGCGCACGATCATTCACTTGGCTACTAAAGGGCAGATTTGCAGATATTTGGGTTTCCATGGTGGCATTGACGTGTCAGTTGAGAAGCAATTTGCACGTGTACTATAGTCTATTACGAAGAAACTTTGCCATTGTTCATCCTTGCATTTATCTTTGGCTGGCCAAGCACTTGTGGTGAATCAGGTTCTTCATGCGATGGCTTGGTTCACCACATCCTGCATGACTCTTCAATCTGGCATCATGGTGCGTTTGAGACGCCTTGTATGCAACTTTGTGTGGGGCGGCTTAGATGGCTCTATTGACACTCGACCTCGAGTACATTGGGACACAATCACTTTGCCTAGAGAGGAGCGAGGATTGGGGATTACTGATCTTTAGATGCAAAGCAAGGCACTGCTTGCCAAGCTTGTAATACATAGATTGTTTCAAAGGGCGAAGCCTTGGAAACAGTTTTTGCACCATGCTATACCTCTTCTTGTTTTGTATCTCTGGATATTGTCATTGTTTGGTGCTCAAGAACGCCCGACAGTCAGATTCACCTCTAGAGATGCACCCTTGGATACATCTCATTTGTCACCATTTATGCGTTGCTTGTTGCAGATTTGGAAGAAATTATGTCTTGCTTTGATTCGACACCGGCCTTCTTGTGTCGAGGAGGTAGCGAGGCAACCACTTGTACGGAATGCATATGTGACAGATTCAGAAGGCCGTCAGTTGGGCTAGATGGGATGACGGGCCAGCATGCTCTTTACACCGTTGGTCCATATTTACCCGGAACGGGCAATTAGAATGGGAACACGAAATAGCAACATGCATGAAATGCCATTCCTTGTTTCGGATACTCATGTCCGAAACACGGAATGGGGATTCGAAACGGGAAATTGGGATGGGAACGGGGAACGGAGGAGCTACCTACGGGATCCGCAGGGGGGTTGCTACGCGTATGAGAGAGATTGTAACTATGCGTTAGTCAGATGCTTCTTTGGTTGAGGCACATATTATAGGAGCTACCTACGGGATCCGCAAAGGGGTTGCTACGCGTATGAGAGAGATTGATGAGGCTATTTCTCTTGATTGTCATGCCTTCATCGGGGGACATGCTCTTTTACTCTCTCATCAAGGATGGCGGGTGTACTTCCATCCTCGTTTGGGAGACCCGATTTCTACTCAATAGAGGATTCTAGTCTTTAATATTGTTGAGACTGGCCAACATGGACATCACATTAGATTGGAGTTTTAGGTTGAGGTTCCATCTGTTGAACAATCGACTACCCATTGGCAGCCTGCTAGAGTGGTAGGCTCTGTCCAGAGGAGATCATGTGTTGCAAGTTGATGATGTGGCATGGCCGAATGGGTAGGACCCAGCCAAGGGGCCTAAAACCTAATGGAAGGAGTAGAATTTTTCAACATTTTGCAAGTGCCGGTCGAGTGGCCCAACAAGGGGGAACCTAACCCTACTAACTTCCAGACTTCGATCGAGGGGCCTAAACCCTTATTAAAATAAAGTAGGAATCCAAATTGGGTGGAGGCTACTGATGTGGTAGCTGTACAAAATTCTACGATATGTGCTGATGATGTGGTAGCTGTATAAATTTTTGCAATTTTGCACTAAGGCTTTTGGGGAGCTAGCTTTTGGCGAGTTTCTTTTTGAACATAGCTTCTCATGTAACCGCTTTTGGCTAGGGACCTTTATAAGTGTGTCGAGGGTCTCACTTCTGCTCAGATTTGGCTTGGGAGCACTAAGAGGAGGACCCTCAGACATTGTACTTTGCGAAGCATAATAATAAAGAAATATCGAGAAGGGGCGCTAGTCTTTGGGACCAGTGCATCTAGGCACGGAACTCCGTCGTGGCGTGTCGACTCTCTCTCTCTCTCTCTCTTCAATTTTTGCATAGTTATTTGCAGTCCCTCACATGTGTTGCAGTATAATTTTGGCTCGGACTGTCCAAGTCTATCATAGCGGTATCAGAGCTCAGACGATTCTTTGGATCAGATCCCTTTTCTGCAACACACATGGATTCTGACAGTGAATCTGGCAGGGAGGAAATTGTTCCATCTTCTTGCACGAGTGAAGAGATCAACGAAGGTTCTAGCGGAAGTTAGTCTGAGGAATCGGGAGCCAACAATGGCCCTTTTCCGCCAAGTAACCTCGAGAGGATGCAATCCCAACGTCAATTGCAAGTGGACATTTGCGCCAACCAAATGCTCAAGTACGCCGAGGATCCAGAGTACGCAAAGTTTCCGAAGAATCACCCACTTGACGAGATTTATTCGGGATGGCAGGCTGTCATTCACTCACCTCTCAAGTTGGCAATGAAACAGAAAGCGAACCCAGTGCAGACAAGCGAAAATTGTACTTGCAAGATGAATTTGACAACGGTGTAGAGCAACGGTCACTAAAGTAATGAAAGCTTCGAACAACTCTCAGAAGTAGAGTCGCGCAACAGATTATCCCGGCTACTTGGGTCAGAAATCTACGTTTGAGGCACTTAGCAAATCCAAGAAATGTGTACACTTTGCGGATGACCCTAGTTCGTCTTCATCTTCAGATGGAGAGTTCCTCTTCCGTCGACTCCAACGAGGAGGACGGGAAGCACTAGAAGTGGAGAAAGACTCAAAAGAGCAAGAAGAACAAACGAACCAGGAATTCAGATCCCATAAGAGACCTTGGAAGCATCCAAAATTTTTTTGAGAGTTTTGACGAGGATACTTTGTCCTCGGACAGTTCTGATTCGAATGAGTCAATGTTTGGAAAGAAACAAAGACATCGGTACCGTCTGAACTAGTTTGACCATCTAGAGAAGAAAGGCGGGAAGACCAAGGATTTTAGAGAGGGTGGGCAAACACTCAAGTTTGACACTTTTCGGGCTATAAGGACACCCACAGAGCTCTTGCTCCATACAACAATTTAACATTGTCTTTTCGGGAGGACGTTTTTTGAACATTCTAAAGTACAAAGAGTGTCCTCTTAATTGAAAGGGAATGCCCAGACTTGGTGGTGGACCTTACTTTTGCGTAAGGAAGCACCTACAAAGTGGATAAAATTCAAACGCATCTTCACTTCCGCATGGCTCAGAGAACAATATGAAGACGATGTTATCTCAGCTTGGAATCATCAAGCCGAGGCTAAGGAGCGACAACAACGCATAAGACGCCAACGAGAGGCCAACCTTAGAGTTACACATGCATTCCATGTTGAAACAGAGGATGTTTGGTTGGACTCTGGCGCACCTCTACGATACCCTATTGAATTAAATAGCGCCTATGGGAAAGTGCTATATAACGCCTTTTTAGACACGGGTGCTAAATATAATCTGTTGTCATATGGGGTGTGGTGTCAGTTGGGAAAGTCATCCCTATCTGAGAGTACTATCCAAGTCAAGGGTGTCAACAAATAAAAAACTGCAATTTTTGGTATCTGGCACACTTCTGTCAGTTATGACAACGGGTTTGTAGCTCAAGACTTTTTGGTCATGCCTGTTGGAACTATGGAAGGTCATATAAACCTAGGACGCATGTGGATGATAGCCACTTAATGCACTATTGATTGGGGGACTGGGAGTGTAAGGAGGATACCGTGGACGACTATTGTTAGAGGTTTTGGAATACCTTTATACTAGACTCTCTCCTTTAAGAAAATTACCTTCAAGCAACAAGCTGATTGGTTTTGTTGTGGTTTTTCCCAAGGAGATAGGGTGATATTGTCTATAAAAGAAGGCAGACTCTATCTATAGACTTATGGCTCATGCCAAGAAGGGATTTGGTATGCATGCCGACACACTGACGTACCCTACGGACAGGCCAATGCCCGCTCAAAGGGGACCAACTCCATTCAACGGTAACAAGAAGAAGAAGAAGCAATAGAAGAAGAAGAAGCCAACCGGCCTTTGGATGTAAGCTGAGCAGCGTGTTGAGTACTACAAAGAGGGAAAATGCTACGGTTGTAGAGAACAGGGACACATTCTTGTGAAATGTCCTAACAAAGCGTCAAATGGTCCGGCAAAGGACAAACCAGAGAGCTCCAAAGCGGTAGAGGAGCATGCGACGAAAGGAAAGACAAAGGCAAGACTGGCTCTAGATTTTGTGGGGACTAACCAGAAACAGATGCGCGAGAGTACGGAGCTCTGTAGATTGTGGGGCAAAGTATGTGATTAGGAAGTCCTTATCTTCTTTGACGTAGGAGCCAAGGCCAACTTCATCCCGACTGAATTGGTTGCTCGGCTTGGAATCACACCAGAAGAAATGGGAGCATCGATGGAGGTAGTTCTAGCGGCATTAGAGCGGGATGTTGCCATTACAGGTATCATAGGAAAACTTCGCGAGGGGTATTTAGGGCACGAGGACTTTCACATTATGCCTCTAGAGGGGTGTGACGTCCTTTTGGGGATCCCGTGGTACCACAAGAACAACGTCGTGGCCGACTATTAGGCAAGAAAGGCCACGTTGAAGAATGAGAAGCGCAAGGAAATTATTCTTGATATAAAATTAAAAGGGGAGTCTGTCCCACTTGTATCGGCTTCGGCCGTTTCAAAATTAATGAAATCTAGTCTTTTTATTTACTTCATCTACTTGAATAAACTCAATGAAAATAAGACGTCAAATATGTTGAGCTTAGAGAAAGGACGACAAGAATTTTTGCAAGCTCAAGTTGATTGTTTCTTTGAGGGTTTGCCTAGAAAGCTACCTCCTTAGCGACCTAAAGATCATACGATTGATTGAATTCTTGGAGGCATGCCACTGAACCAACCACCTTACAAAGTAAGCCCTAAACCAAACCGCAAGCAGACAAGAACTCACACAAAACCCCGGACTAGAACCAAAAAAGACACACACACATAGACAAAACACACACCTACGAGAAGTATTGGTGAACAATAAGGTGATGTGCTAAGCTGAATTAGACCCTTTTCAAGAAGCTTGTCACTTGGCTCATAATTTCCTCATTCTAGTGTGTGTGTCAGGAACGTGTGTCTCTGTGTGTGTAGGTTTGGGTGTTTGTGTTTTGAGTGTTGTGCATGCATGCATGGCTTTGCAGGGTGATGGTTTTCTGCAGCTCTGTCAAGTGTCCACCGGTGCTTCTTCCCACCCATCCTCCTCCTTGCTGGTTTAGTTTCTTCTCGGTTGCCTGGCGGTCTTGGGTAGCATAGCTGCCCCCTTACCACTTGGAGCCTGGAGGACTCTTCGCTCGACAGCTACGAGGGCCTATCTTCCAGAGGCATGTGTGGATATCTTCTCCTCTTAGCTCTCCACCTAGTTGCTAGAGCACTTTTATCCTCACTAGGAGGAGTTTTTCCTTTAGTGTTACAATTGTTTCAGCTTACAGGATTTATCTTAGTCTCTGATGGGCTTTAGCTCTCTACAGGTTCTATGCCTTCGAGCAGCCTCGTACTTCTCCTTCGAACGGTGGTATCGGTTTTACTTCCCTGTAGGTGAGCACCTTGTGGGTTTCCTATAGGGGGTCAAAGTGAAAGAGAATTAGCGATGTGCTTTCTTTGTGTGTGTGTGTGTGTGAGAGAGAGAGAGAGAGAGAGAGAGAGAGAGAGAGAGAGAGAGAGAGAGAGAGAGAGAGAGAGAGAGAGAGAGAGAGAGAGAGAGAGAGAGAGAGAGAGATATTCGTCCTAGGTCAGAGGGAGGCCTTGGCATTATTGATCCAGAATTACAGAGCGACGCCCTTCTTACCAAGCTTATTGTTCGGGGTCTTTTTCCTGGCCAAGAACCTTGGAAGATGCTTCTTCAGGCCGCTCTTTGCACCGCGACTCCACGCCTCGGCACTAGAGATGGTCATACTTGGCATTCAGGGTATCGTTTTGTCTTTACAGATGCCCCCTTGTTCACCAGCACTCTCTCACCCTTCATCAGATCGCTCCTTCAGATTTGGGTTTTCATGCGACGGGCTATCATACGCTCACCTCCCTCATGTTGTGAGGAAATTGAGCGCCAGCCTCTCATTTGGAATGATGCAGTTCTTGATTCTTTGGTTACTCCACCTCGTGGAGAGAGGACTCACATTGATTGGGTTGCTTGGGACTCTGGCCCTGCTGCCTCTATGCGGTTGTTTCGTGAGACACGTATGCTGAATGCAGATTTTGTGGCAGAACATTATGACATTGGTCGCGGGGTGACAGATAGACTGCTTGAGATTGACTCTGCCGTTCCTTCACAGTGGGATGCAGTCATGCGAGGCACGGTTCAGATGCCTCCACATTGTGGCTGGGAAGGCCTCTTTGCTCAGAGCACTCTCTTATAGTTCGTTTAGACACCATGCTGTTCACAGTTGATATTGACTACTCTCAGGGGATTCATGCTAGATTGACATATGATACCACCTCTTCGCACTTTGTCTACCCCGGCGCTCGATGGGAGGCCATACGAGTAGTTGGCTCCCGCGGGAAGCGTCGTTGTGTTGACCCCCGTTTTGCTTCCGCTGATGCCGCACTTTGGAGGCTTTGGGTGTGGGAGGGTCGTGCCCTATCTCAGCTTTATTGGGACCCAGGAGAGTGGCATTGGCCTCACTCTAACCCCACCGGTGCACCTGTATCATTCTTTGAGTACACTGTCAAAATTGGAAGATTAGCATTGATGAGACAGCACCCAGGTCAGCCCACTCGTATGCGTTTTGGGTTACATTCAGGTCTCTCCCATGCCTATCTACAGCAGTTTTGGTCAGCCATCTGGGATTTACATGCGGCTCGTTGTATTTCTTTTTTCATGTGGATGATTGCACATGCAAGACTTCCAGTTGGGACTTGGCTAGCTACTATGGGTCATGATCTGTTATGTACTCGCTGTCCTTTGCGACTACTTGAGTCACCTGCACACTGTCTTTGGTCATGCTCAACTTCTCATGTAGTGTGGCTACCTGTTTGCTTTTTACTTAGCAGAGCGGGTGTTCAGCATGGATTTCTCACTTGGGGCTCTGTCTCATGGTTGATGCTGACGCCCGGATCACATCTTTTCTACGAGGGCTCAGACACAGATCCAGCTCTTATGCTTACCTCGACTGGTTATCGGCGAGGGACTTTGGCTATGTTACCACAGATTGCTTGGCAGGGGGATCCTCAGACACGTGATGAAGTTTTTTCAGTAATCACTAGCATTACACTATGGAATGTTTGGAGAGCTCGTTGTCTTCACATTCTTAGTGCGGCTCCACAACTCCTTCAGGATACCGTCACTGCCATTTGGCTGGACATCATTCACACCCTGATTTGGCAGTGGGATTCTTCCTTAGGTACATCTCGAGCAGCTGAGGCTCGTCGCTTTGCCTTCCTTCGGCGCTGGGCCCGATCCCCACTCTTTTTCACACTTCAAGGTGGCCAGATTACATGGCATTATGCCCCCCCTCGGTGGTTTCTCCTCCACTCATCACACAGACCACCATGAGATTGTTCTAGTCGAGTTGTCACTATAGTGGCTCTCACCCTTACATTCAGCTTGTACACCCCACGTGATAGGCTATTTTGGCATCCGCTGGGGATTATATTGTGCTCAGTAATATACAGCCCTGACTTTTCCCAAAAAAAAAGAGAGAGAGAGAGAGAGAGAGAGAGAGAGAGAGAGAGAGAGAGAGAGAGAGAGAGAGAGAGAGAGAGAGAGAGAGAGAGAGAGATGAATGAAATGAAATGAAATGTTATATTAACGTCTTCAAAAGGCCAAAATGATTTATGAGACCAATCTGTTACAAAATAGTGAATCTGATACCATGTCTGGGTACATAAGAAGGGTACAAAAAAGAACTAGAACAAAGATACTACTACTAGAATCCATCCTCATCTGCACTCTGGATGTCGAGAGAGTATGGCTTGAATCCTTTGCTGTAGTCTCCGTCGATGCAGTGTAGCTACTCTCCTCAATCGTGGCCGTTTGGATCTCCGTAGCTCCAGTGCTCGGTCGATGAGAGTGCCAGTAGCGGTCGAATGAGTGTGGGCCGAACTTTATAGTGATGGCTGCTCCTCTGGCTGTCCCATATCTAGTGAAAAGAAATCAGTAATCTGTCTCTGGGACTCTCTCTCTATCTCTCCCGAGTAAAGTGTCTCTATACCTGTGTAACTCAAGTGATATAGCCCAAGACATCTCTGATCTTCATAAGTCATGACCCTAGAGAAAGGACCGAAACCCTCTCTGAATAAGTAGTGGAAACGACCCCGTATCTCATAGTACTTTGTGCAATGACATATGTAATGTATCTCCGCCTGTGGCTCTAGCTGGCATAAGCAGCATATCGTGTTGTCTGCTGGTATCCCTCTGAATCTACCAGTCTCAATCTCCAGCTGATGTGAGGATGTGCGTATCTGACCAATGGCACACCGCAAACCATGAGACATGTGTATCCATGTAGCTGGGTCGAATGACAAACCCATCTCCTGTGAGGTGGAGAAGAGCACTCCCCTCCCCCAGTGATTACTTCTCCTGATGTGTGGGGCCAGTATGCGACATCGTTATATATAGTTCCTGGACAGGAACCCCTTCCAGGAACCCCTTCCAGATCCTACCGAGCCATGCCCACCTACCAACACCTTCTTTACCACTGAGATGGTAAAGAGAGCCATTGACAGGATGAGGACCAGCCGGGCATATGATCATGATGGTCTATAGCAGAGCACTTTATACATGCTAGAGATATGCTGGTGAGGTTCTTGCAGTGTTGTTCAATCGTGCCATGTGTGAGGGGTTACGTGAGACTTGGAGGTTGTCTACTATTGTGCCTATCTTCAAGGCAGGTGACCCTACAGAGCCTGGGAATTACCACACTATTATGGTTGGGCACACATTGGCACGGTTGTATGCATCCATTCTTGAGCAGCAGTTGAGTAATTGGGCAGAGGGTGAGGGTGTACGAGCAAAGGGCCAGGCCGGTTTTAGGAGGGGTTTCTCCACTCTTGATCATATTTTGACACTCAGGGCCATCATTGAGGAGGGCAGGTCACATGGGAGACGGATTTATTGTAGCATTATGATTTCCGCAAAGCATTTGACATGGTACCAAGAGCTCGATTGATGCGCAGACTACAGGAGATGGGGGTGCCCATAGTGTTGATTTGGGGGATTATGGCTCTATACAGATCAATGATGGGACATGTACTCACCCCGGAGGGGATATCTGATTTAGTTCACTCTACCATTGGGGTGAAACAAGGTTTCCCATTGTCTCCTACTCTATTTGGTATGTATGTTGATGAGGTGTTTATTACTTTGACAGAGAGGGTGATAGAGGTGCTCAGCTGGCAGGGACGCGAATCCCATTGTTGTTATATGCTGATGATATTGTGTTGATTTCTCACTCACCAGAGGGTATGCAGCGACAGTTGGATGCATTACTTAGTTTTGCAGAGCATAGTGGATTGTCTGTAAACCTTGGTAAAGCCAACGTTATGGTGTTTAACACCACACCAGAGTGGATCAGGAGATCAACACCGACTTTCACATATGGTGAGGAGATTGTAGAGTATACAGATGCATACACTTACCTTGGTGTTGTCTTCACTGGGTCGAGGTTTTCTTTGGGGAAAGCAGCAGAGACTAGACTGACTAGAGCTTATGCGGCCCTGGGAGGCTTGGAGAGGATGTGTTCGCAGGTTTAGTTGCAGGAACCTCGGACAAAGTTATGGCTCTTTGCTACTTTAGTAGCCTCAGCTATGTTGTATGCGGTGCAGAATTGGGGATCTTCTGTAGGGCCTCCGCACCCATGCTAGCTGCCCCTTCTATGGAGATTGAGGCGCTTACCAAATCAGTCTCCTTTGTGCACAGCTTGTGAGATACTACTAGAGACAGATATGCTAGAAGAGAGAGAGAGAGAGAGAGAGAGAGAGAGAGAGAGAGAGAGAGAGAGAGAGAGAGAGAGAGAGAGTAGTAATTCGGGTCGTGCTTTTCCCGTTTGCCAGTTTCGCCCATTCTTCATGGCGGCTTTGCCGGTCTCGAGTGCTACACACGGCGCTCCATCACCACTTGCCTGTCGCGTGGACTGTACTGGCGACCTGTTGACACGCATTGACTCCAAAGTACAACACTTGGCACAGCATGCCTTGGTTGGCCGGATGATTGGACAGTCTCCACCTCGATCTTCTATACGTGATTGGTGTCAGACTGCATTGGGCACTACTCAGGGACGGATCTCGGAGCTTACATTCCTTGGCAGAGGCATATTCATGGTACGTCTTTCAGATCCCGCCGCTGCCTTAGCTCTCCTGGCTCGCTCTCCGATACTCTCTGATCGCAGGATGATATACTTGACGAGGTGGTATCTTGAGTTCACTACTGAGGAGTTTGACAGGCGACACCTTATTCCCAGATTCCCTCTGACGCTCTCCTTCCCGGATATGCCTCTTCATTTTATTGATGAGCATCTCCTTCAGATGATTGCTGCTCACTTTGGCACTGTAGTTCCAGGATCCTGCATCTTCTCATCTGGTCCACCTCGCATTCAGGTCTTGGTGTTTGGGGATACTTCAGTACCAGATTCAGTTACTGTGGCTGTGCGCGATCGAGACTACTCTTGCCGAATGGTAGTCACTGGTCGCCTAGGGCAGTGCTTACGTTGTCACGAGATGGGACACTTGGCACGAGATTGCCCCACTCTACCCCGCCATCGGCGACAACAAAAGCCAGCTCCTGGCACTCATGCTCAGTCACGTGGTCAGCGTCAACAACCGGTTCCTCCTGCTACTACTCGAGCACCTCGACAGCCTGCAGGTGCTCCTCGAGCTCCGACCCCCCATGTCCCTCCCTCTGCTTCAGTTCCTACTGAGAATGCATGGCAGAAAGTGGGTCGTAACCATTCATTCCGTCCTCGTCAGCAACCTTCACCGCATGCAGCCCCCACAGTTAACTCTCCTGCTCCCTCTCAAGTTTCCACCACCCCATTACCCCCTGCTTCTCCTCGCCATTCTTCCTCTTCAGCACAGGATCACTTACCTCTACTACCAGCTCCTCCTTCACGTGCCGTTCCCCCGCCCGCTCCTTCTCCTCTTCCCGAGGTCCCTATTTCCATGCAGATGGATCATTCTCCGCTACTATGTCTTCCTCCTCCTCCTCTTCCTCCTGTCCTTGCTGTCCCCCCTCCACCTTCTGGTCCCCCCCCTCCCTCAGCAGCTCATACTTACGTCCCACGCAGTTTTCTCAGCTCTTGCCCTCTTTCCTGGGGCACTCATCGAGCTGAGATGTGCGGTGACTCAGACGGACCATTGCGGGTACAACTCTACCTTATGCATCACAAGCCAGGTTGTGTTCCTTCTTTGATTGGCAGTCGCTCTCAGCCTACGCATTCCTTTTTCCTTCCATTCCATGCTGCTCAGGAATGGTCCGAGGATCAGGTTCTCCATTTTGTGCACGCCCAGACTATGGCTCAGCTACATTTATGGTTGTCTACTTCTGCCCCCGATGTTTTGTCTCCTCACTATCCTTCATGTATTGGTGCTATGGAGTGGAGTGATGTTTATGCTTGCTATTCATTGCCTATGGTCATTCATGTATCCTCAGATGTGGTGCTTCCTATGTCTATGCACATTTGGGGTGTCAAGGCTGCAGCATCGGTAATGCAATGTAAACAAGCTGAGGTTCGCAGTTGGTGCAATGAGACACCATATTTTAGAGAGGGCTTGCGGGTTGCTTTCCTACCGCCTGAAGCTCACCCCTTGGATGGTCCAGCTGCCTCCAAGAAGATGCGCAGTTAGTCAGATACTATACCTACTCTTTCATGCAGTCTATGGTTTTACATGTACTTTCTTGGAATGCTAATGGTTTACAGACTTCTCGGGTAAAAGGGTCCCTTAAGCTTTTACTTCGCAGAGATTTACACACTCATGTAGTGGGCACTGTGGATATACTACTAGTACAGGAGCATAAGATTGCCACTCCTTTTGGCAATCTCATGCCATCGAGCGCTCGCACTTTTTGGGAGCCTGCTCTGGGCCTTCATGGTCAGAGTTGTGGTGTATGCATCTCAGTGGGGCCACGTTACTGGGCCTCAGTTCAGCAGCATGGCACACTAGTACCCCGCAGAGCAATTTATGTTTCTATTCGGATTCGGGAATCTATCATTGGTTTTATGTCAGTCTACGCACCCACTACCCCTCGGGAGAGGGCTACTTTTTGGTCCTCGTTGGCTGTTGTTCTACCTGCTGTAGACTCTTGGGTTGTTGGAGGTGACTTCAACAACGTTGAGAGCGACTCTGATTGGCGAGCCACCACACCTCCCGTTCTATCATCCATTTCTCCCGATGAGGAGCCAGCTTGGGATCGATTTCTTCTAGCTATTCAAGGTGTTGACGCCTGGCACATACCCTCTTTTGGTCATCACCCTGCTGCTCTTCATTACTCTTGGGGGTTTCAGGGACAGCAGGGGAGATTATTAGAGCGACTTGACCGTTTTTACATAGACCCTTGGGCAGCAGCTCTAGGCGGATTTACTACTATATGGAGAGGGACCAGCCTCTCATATCATTTTCCCACATCATTGTTTATCTCCTTCACCAGATCCTCTGCTCAGAGACGAGGCTGCCGCATCGCTGACAGTGTTCTCACCGCTCAAGTATTGCAGCAGCAGATTCGTGACTTATGGTCCACGGATGCTTCTTATTGTGGACCCCCTGGAGAGTTTCTTGCTCATTGCATTTCTCAGTCTAGTATTTACTGCCGTGACCAGACTGCTTCATTCATCGTCAGTTGAGAGTACGCGAGTCTGATCTTCACACCCATCTTGGTTCCACTCAACGCTTGCTTGAGGAGTGGCCTCAGGATGCTTATCTTGCTGCTAGACAGACAGAGCTCACCGAAGAGATTCATCGCGTACAGGAGGCTAGGTCTGAGTTCACGCATCATGCTTCAGTGTCTCATTGGATAGCTAAAGCTGATCGCATGAATAAAGACTTTTGCGCGGCGCATAAAGAACGCCCTCCTGGCACTACTCTGCGGACTTTGTGCGATGCTCAGGGGACACTTCATATGCATCCTGATGTTATTCTTGATATGTCTGCGGATTATTTTGAGACAGTGTTCACTGCTGATGTATGCACTCTTGAGGTTTTACTTGCCGGTGAGCAGATCTGGTAGCACACTCGACATCGTTGTACAGACACTATGGCAGAGATCTTGTTGGCACCCTTCACACTTACAGAGCTCCATGCTGCTATAGAGTCTTGATCCATCCTCCTGTCCAGGCGAGGATGGTCTCACTAGAGCCTTCTTTTTGACATATTGGGATGTATTGCATATACCACTGCTTCGCGGTTGTGAGGACATCTTTGCATCAGGATATATGCATCCAGCTCTTTGTTCAGGTCTCATATCTCTTATTCCGAAGGGGGGTGACACCACTCAGCTCCGACAGTGGAGACCTATTACCTTACTCCCTTCGGTCTATAAGATATTAGCGTTACTGATCAGCCATCGCTTGCGGCCGTTCCTACCAGATATTATTCATACTTCTCAGATAGGCTTCGTCATGGATCGATGCATCCTGGATAATATCTTCACTTTTTATGAGGCAGTAGAGTGGGCAAGATCATCTTTTGAACCTCTCGCTTTTTTCATCGTTGACATCGAGAAAGCATACGATCGTGTTGACTGGGACTTCCTCGAAGGATCTTTAGCCAGGATGGGTTTCCCTTTGAGATGGATTTCAGGTATTTCCGCTCTTTTCAGAACTGCCAGCAGCGCTATTACTATTGTGGCCGTGTCAGTCGCTGTTTTGAGCTTTCTCGATCTTTCCGTCAGGGATGTCCTTTAGCAGCATATCTGTATCTGTTTGTGGGAGAGACTATGTCTGACTTTCTTCGTGCTCAGAGTCGTGCATTTCGTGGCTTGACCATGCCAGTCCCTACAGCTCCAGACCTTATCGATCAAGAGTTTGCTGATAACACTATGCTCATGTTGCGCTATTTGCTACCCGCTCTTGATGCAATGCGGGAGGCCCTACAGGTTTTTTGCATTGCCAGTGGTGCACGTATTAACTGGCATAAATCCTATGGGTTATTGGTTGGCAGTGATGACATACCTACTGGGGGGGTAGCTAATGGTTTCACATGGCTGCCGCCGGGTCAGACATGCAGATATCTGGGCTTCCAGGTTGGATTTGATGTTTCCTCACAGCAGCAGTTTGCACCCGTACTACAGTCTATTCGCAGGAAGCTATGCCATTGGTCTTCACGTCATCTGTCATTGCCTGGCCGTGCATTGGTCGCCAACCAAGTCATTCTGGCTACAGTATGGTATACGGATTCTTGTTGGATGTCACATTCCGGTGTGATAACTCAGCTCCGCCGACTAGTGAGGAACTTTTTATGGAGTGGCACAGATGGGACTATTGATACTCGTGCTCGAGTTCGCTGGTCCACGATCATTCGTCCTAGGTCAGAGGGAGGCCTTGGCATTATTGATCCAGAGTTACAGAGCCGCACACTTCTTACCAAGCTTATTGTTTGGGGTCTTTTTCCCGGCCAAGAACCTTGGAAGATGCTTCTTCAGGCTGCTCTTTGCACAGTGACTCCACGACTCGGCACTAGAGACGGTCATACTTGGCATTCAGGGTATCGTTTTCTCTTTACGGATGCCCCCTTGTTCACTTCCACCCTCTCACCCTTTCTCCGATCCCTCATTCAGATTTGGGTTTCCATGAGACGGGCTATCGTACGCTGACCTCCCTCATGTCGTGAGGAGATTGAGCGCCAACCTCTCATTTGGAATGCCACAGTTCTTGATTCTTCGGTTAATCCACCTCGTCAGCTTGGAGAGAGGACTCACATTGATTGGGCTGCTTGGGACTCTGGCCCTGCTGCCTCTATGCAGTTGTTTCATGAGACACGTATGCTGGATGCAGATTTTGTAGCAGAACATTATGACATTGGTCGCGGGGTGCCAGACAGACTGCTTGAGATTGATTCTGCCCTTCCTTCACAGTGGGATGCAGTAATGCGAGGCACGGTTCAGATGCCCCCTCATTGTGGCTGGGAAGGCCTCTTTGACCAGAGCACTCTCTTATTAGTTCGTTTGGACACCATGCTATTCACAGTTGATACTGACAACTCTCAAGGGATTCATGCTAGATTGACATATGCTGCCACTTCTCCACTACTTCTCTCCCCTGGCGCTCGATGGGAGGCCATACGAGTAGTTGGCTCACGCGGGAAGCGTCGTTGTGTTGACCCCCGTTTTGCTTCCGCTGATGCTGCACTTTGGAGGCTTTGGGTGTGGGAGGGCCGTGCCCTATCGCAGCTTTATTTGGACCCAGGAGAGTGGCATTGGCCTCACTCAGACCCCACAGGTGCACCTGTATCCTTCTTTGAGTACATTGTCAGGATTGGAAGATTAGCATTGATGAGACAGCAACCACAGCAGCCCACTCGTATGCATTTCTTGTTACATTCAGGCCTCTCCCATGCCTATCTGCAGCAGTTTTGGTTCGCCATCTGGGATTTACATGTTGCTCGTCGTATTTCCTTTTTCATGTGGATGATTGCTCATGCGGGACTACCAGTTGGGACTTGGCTAGCTACTATGGGTCATGATCCGTTATGTACTCGCTGCCCTTTGCACCAACTTGAGTCACCTGCCCACTGTCTTTGGTCATGCTCAGCTTCCCATGTAGTGTGGCTTGCAGTTTGCTCTCTACTCAGCAGAACAGGTGTTCAGCATGGATTTCTTACTTGGGGATCTGTCTCATGGATGATGCTGATGCCCGGCCCGCATCTTTGCTACGAGGGCTCAGCCACAGATCCAGCCTTCATGCTTACGTCCACTGGTTATCAATGAGGGACTTTGGCTATGCTACCACAGGTTGCTTGGCAGGGAGATACGCAGACACGTGATGTAGTTTTCTCAGTCATCACTAGTATTACACTATGGAATATTTGGAGAGCTCGTTGTCTTCACATTCTCAGTGCGGCTCCACAGCTGCTTCAGGATATCCTCACTGCCATTTGGCTGGACATCATTCACACCGTGATTTGGCAGTGGGATTCCTCCTCCGGTACATCTAGAGTAGCCGAGGCTCGTCGATTTGCCTTCCTTAGGCGTTGGGCAAGATCCCCACTCTTCTTCACACTGACAGGTGGTCAGATTACTTGGCATTATGCCCCCCCTCAGTGGTTTCTCCTCCAGTCCTCACACCGACCACCATGAGATTGTTCTAGTCGAGTAGTCACTATAGTGGCTCTCCTCCTTACATTCAGCTTGTACACCCCACGAGATAGGCTATTTTGGCTTCCGCTGGGATTATTTTGTACTCAGTAATATACAGCCCTGACTTTTTCTAAAAAAAACACACAGAGAGAGAGAGAGAGAGAGAGAGAGAGAGAGAGAGAGAGAGAGAGAGAGAGAGAGAGAGAGAGAGAGAGAGATGAAATGAAATGAAATGTTACATTAACGTCTTCAGAAGGCCAGAATGAATTATGAGACCAGAAAGTTACAATGTGGTGGATCTGATACAAAGTCAATAACAAAAATGACAGAATAAAATGCTATGGAATCTGAAACAGCTAGGTGTGATCTAAGCAGATAGGTGGGATAGCTAAATCACAGATCACAAAAGATCCAGCATCGGTCGCTGGCGGATCTCATCAATCTCCTCCATGGTCAATAGCCTGACGGGTGTCGTTCATGTTGGGCCAAAGTGATCCGAATCCTCTGATGCAACCTCCGTCGATGCTGTGTGTGTGTGTGCTATGAGAGAGAGAGAGAGAGAGAGAGAGAGAGAGAGAGAGAGAGAGAGAGAGAGAGAGAGAGAGAGAGAGAGAGAGAGAGAGAGAGAGAGAGAGAGAGAGAGAGAGAGATTTTGTTTGTTTTCTTGCGCTCCTCTTCTTAGATGGGTCATATGCTAGGGACACTTCATAAAAGGTTTTTCTGCTTGTATGCAGTTACAATGAGATCAGGTGGATGGTATTACAAGGATCGCTTGGGAAGAACAAGGGGGCCCATGGAACTTGTGAATATGAAAACTGCATGGGCTGCCGGCGTTATTGATCGAAATACCTTTATATGGGGTGATGACATGGATGAATGGGCCCCTATCAGCATGGTCTATGGGGTTGAGCAATGTGTTGACGGACCTGATAGTAAGTATCATGGCTTTTGCAGGCTTTTGCAATTACATTTTTGCTTTTGCTTTTTCAGTAGAATTAGCTGGATAGTGACTGCTCAAAATGAAATTTCACTGGACTCTTGGTTTAGCATATGTTGTTTTTATGAATGGTTTATTTGACTTACTTCCAAGGCTTGAGGAGAACGTTTATTTTTGGGACTTTGAAGTGATTGTTCGTTGGTTTGTGTTAAGGTATGACTATTAGGTTTTGTCAATTTGGCGAGAACTTTCTACTTTTCTTAAGGATTGGCTTGCGTGCTATTAACCCGTGGAAGGAGAGGAATAAACTTAAGAGAAGAAAGCAATGGAAGAGTGAAAATTAAATCTCTGCTGATTGCTCTGGAAGGTGGTTGATTCAGTTTTCAATGTAAGGCGTAATTCAAAAATGCCAACAGTTGATGCATATTAGGTTGCTCTAACGTCTTCACACTGAGATTCAAGATTCTGAACATGTGCCTTAAACTTCATGCAACGCTGCTTGAAGGGGAGATTCTGCAGAATAACGTTGGAGAAAACCCATGGGGGGGAATTGCACCTCAGTGTGCCTTGAGAGGTGGTGCACACTTTACTTTCTCTTGCTTAAATGGGAAGCATCAAAGCAGTTTGTCAACAGAGGTGGGATGCCCCAAAGAAATCTTGTGTAATCGAAGTGCTTGATATAGTTTGGCGCTTCTTTTTAAAATTTAACTCCATTATTCTAAATAAGTCTACTATGCGAGAAGCTCAAGTAGAACAGGAGACAGCCTGTGAGGAGGTCGGCTGATTTAAAGCTACTCCCTATATGTAATGCATGAGTAGGTATCATTGAGGATAGCCTCAAGAAGGGGTTGCCTAAAGAATGGATCATTTTTTAGGCCCCCTTTCACCTCCCTAGTGTGGGCGAAAACAGCTAACTAGCTTGTTAGAAATTGGTGGACATGTAATACAGCTCAATGCCCCAATACTTTTTTGGATTGTGTTATCTGCACCGTGGTGGAAGTATTTTGGCAGGGGATGTCCTGTCATTTGTCTTGCTGCCTCCAAATTCAGTGGCCAGATAGGTTTAATAGTAACAGCCTGATATGCATGACAGACTTAAGGAGTACGTAATTTACTGGACGGTTACTATCATGAGCTAATAACTTGCACTTTTTTTAAGTTGAAGGTGTGCATTTTTTTTGTTTTCTTTCCACCCTTGAAGCCTGACCAAGTTAAGTGAATGAACTTGTAATCAATGTATTCTGTATGGTTTTGGCCCACTTTCTTGATTGGGAGTAAAGTTGTAGCAAGGAGGATGTTGTTTTTGCTGCTGTGTATATGGCACGTATTTGTTTGTCTCTCACATTTCTAACTACTTGTATTTCGTCTCCAGTGAGCCTTGCTTTAGCTGGGCTTGATTTTATCCACAGAATTACAAGAGGATTACCTATTTTTGGCCCCAAGAAGGGTCATGAGAGGAAAAGCTATAAACAGCTACAGAGTGAGGCTCTTGAGAAAAAGGAGAAAGAAAAGGCTGTTTTGAGGCTCAATGGTGGAATTTGGCCTGGAGAGCGCACTCCCAGTCATTGTCTATTCCTATGGGCAGGTGGCTCAGAGCTTACTAGAATTTTGGAAGATGATAACAAGATTATGCCAGATAAATTTATTCCTTATGAGGTTCGGTACGTATCATCAGACATTGTGTTTTTTGGAAGACGTACGTTTTTTCTTTGCTCTGTGCGTGCACACGCGCGCGCGCGCGCGTGTGTGTGTGTGTGTGGGGGGGGGGGGGATTATCCCAGCAATCGGGTTATCATAGGCTCAATCGGGACTATCTCTTGCCCCGTTACTCACTTTGCAAACATGCTTTATTGATAACGCACCTTGGTTTGTTTCTCTTGAGAACATGGTTCTAGGTGTTCAACTCAACCAACTAAGCTGATACTAGATTCTCTCTCTCTCTCTCTCTCTCTCTCTCTCTCTCTCTCTCCCCTTTTACAGCTCTAGTAGTGTTTTTGTTTAGTTGGTTTCTTTCTTTCTTTTTATCCAGACCTTGTATCAGATTCACCATGATGAAACTCTCTGGTCTCATAGTTCAATATGGCCTTTAGAAGACATTTATATAACATTTCATCTCTCTCTCTCTCTCTCTCTCTCTCTCTCTCTCTGAGATGGAGCGAGACTTATACCAGTTGTTCTTGAACAGAGACTCAGGAGAGGCATGGCGTCTCTTTCACGAGCACTCCCCTACACGGTCCTTGGACAGACACCCCTTCCAAATCCTCCTGAGCCATGCCCATCTACAAGTACCTTCTTTACCACTGAGCTGATAAAGACGGCCATTGATAGGATGAGGACCAGGAGGGCACATGATCATGATGGTCTAGTAGCAGAGCACTTTATACATGCTAGAGATACGTTGGCAGATGTTCTTGTAGTCCTGTTCCATCGTGTCACGTGTGCGGGTCTAGACACATGGGACTCGGAGACTATCTACTATTGTGCCTATCTTCAAGTCAAGTGATCCTACGGAGCCTAGAAATTACCGTACCATTACGATTGGACACACATTGGCATGGTTGTATGCATCTGTCCTTGAGCAACAGTTGAGCAGATGGGCTGAGAGTGAGGGCATACGAGCAGTGGGACAGGCCGGTTTCAAGAAAGACTTCTCCACTCTTGACCGTATTTGACACTTAGAGCCATTATCGGGGAGGGTAGGGCTCATGGGAGATAGATTTATTGTACTTTTGTGGATCTCTGAAAAGCATTTGACATGGTGCCTAGAGGCAGATCGATGCGCAAATTACAGGAGATGGGAGTGCCCAATGAGTTGATTTGGGGGATCATGGCTCTATACAAATCAATGGTGGGACATGTACACTCTCCAGAGGGATATCTGATTTAGTGCACTCCACTGTTGGAGTGAAACAAGGTTGTTTATTGTCCTTTGGTATGTCTGTAGATGAGGTGTTTGATTACATTGACAAAGAGGGTGACAGAGGTGCATAGCCACCACGTAAAAATTGGGATCGATGCATGTTGTGTGATAGTGAAGACCACAGGTATGTGAGAGAGTGTAATGAGTTTGATGAAGCTTATAAGAAGAGTGTGGTTTTTTGGAAAGACAAGAAGTTTCATCTTAGGGCGACAGGGGAAATTCTCCGCTTGAAATTTGGCAGAGGCGGAATGAAGAAGATAGTTGAGGAAATACATCATAATGTTGCTCTTGTGGAAGCAGCTACATATGGGTTGCAAGTTTGTGGTAAGGAAGATGATGAAGGTACAGGTGCAAAGGGCCAGTTGTGGCCATATGCTTTAAAGACAGCAGAAGCAGGTAAGGTAGCATATGGGAAGTTACGCCAGGTGGGGAATTCAATTAGAGAAACTACTGGGTGGACCGATTCAAAGGATTCTCTTTTGGGGCAGGGAAATGGATTCCATTGTCGCTATATGCTGATGATATGGTGTTGATATGTGACACACTGGAGGGTATGCAACGACAGCTGGATGCATTACATAGCTTTGCAGAGGATAGTGATTGTCTGTAAACCTCGGTAGAAACCAAGATTATCGTGTTTAACACCATGCCGTAGTGGATCAGGAGATCATCTCCTACATTCACTTATGGTCAGGAGGCCGTGGAGTACACAAATGCATATACTTATCTTGGGGTAGTCTTCACTGGGCCAAGGTTTTCTTTGAAGAGAGCAACAGAGACTAGACTGACCCGAGCGTATGCGGCCTTGGGAGGATTGGAGAGGATGTGTCTGCAGGTTCAATTCTAGCAACCCGGAACAAAACTTTGGCTCTTTGATACCTTAGTAGCTTCAGCTATGCTCTATGGGGTTTAGGTTTGGGGACCTCTGTAGGTCAGAATGGTTGGAAAGGTATGGAGAGGCTGTCACGTGACACATCCCAACCCTATGTGTCCGTGGATAAGCTACACCACAGCAGGGTTCAGTCAGTCTAGATTAGCAGTGATCTGGCACTTTTGTGAGTCTATTCGTAGACCGTGCATGCCCAGTCACTTAGCATAGATGCATATCCTCCGGTTGCACACAGCATGATCATCGGAATTCCCATCAGAATCCATTAGCATCAGTTAGGGGAATTTTCCAGTGCATTTAGCCTATTTTCCTATTTATTGGGATTTTCACTTATTATTTTAAAGTGACTTTCCAACAAAAGTAGGTAGGGCAATTTTGCTAAGTTAATATATAAGCAAACCCAAGTTAGCACTTTCTGGCAGAAGAGGCAGCAGGAGGTTCCCACTCAACAGGCAACTTCTCAGCAGTACCCCCCCCATCGCCATACCTCCCATCTCTCCCTTGGCGTTTTCCCCACAGCATTCAGCCTCGCCGTCGATTGGCATTGCTAGCGACTTCCCACAGGCCATTCAGCCCAGCATTTTCATTGCCAAGACACCCCATTTTCAGCCAGCGTTTTTGATGCAAAAACGCCAGCAAGACCTCGGTCTTTCTCAGCGATTTCAGCCAACAGTAACGCTAAGAGAGCTGCAGATTTCAGCAGTGACAAAACGCAGAATTCAGCATATAGAACCGTAGTAGATCGGCCCCCATTCTGTTGCAGATGATCCCCCAAGTTTAGCCCAAAAAAACGCAGCCAAAACAGTCATTTTCAGCCACCGAAACAGTCCCCGAATTCAGCGATTAGAAGCCTACAGATTTCAGCCATCGAGTCGTCGTCGTCATCACCGTCGTCGTCACCGGCATAGTCCCATTGCATCAGTCCATTGCATCCGCATGTACACCTTTGTGCAATCAAAGTAGACCACTCTCGCCGACGAGAGTGGGGCCTTCGGAGGAGGGTTTTACAACCTCTCGGTATCGTATCTCTTCTCTCTCCTTCTCTCACTCTCATTCACTTGCACGCACAATCCATTCACTTTGTTCGTGATCATAGCACTCTCCATAAGACGGAAAGCTCTCTCTTTACCTAAAGAACTAAAAGGAACCTTGAGCAATAAAGATCACTAATCTTGAGAAAATACAACATTCATTCCGCTGCACCTAACATTGGTATCAGAGCTCTGGAAGTGTTCCCCATTACTCGAGGAAAGAACCACAAGAACCACAAGATTTTTTTTTGTTGCTTGTTGTGATCGCACGAACCCAAGTTTACTTGGGCGTGGCGATTCCTAATCGTGTTTTGTTGAAGAGTGACAGGAATCCCAAGAAAGAAGAACTTGTCCAGCCTCCCCTTGTGTCTCTTTTCACTCATTGAGAGCGGACCGTGCACTTAGCGGCCGGCCAATCAACGTGAGGTGGGAAAAAGCAACCTTGATGTGAGCGCAAGGCCGCCAAGGGGTGCGTCCGCAGAAAAGGGTAGAACTCGGGTGAAGAGAAGATCCTTCTCCAACGCGATTTGCAAGCGAAAGAAAACCTCAAGAACCCCAAGAACCCAAGACCCTCAAGACTCAAGAACCTCAAGAATCTCCAGAACCCTAGATTCTCAAGAACCTCAAGACCCTCAAGAACCCAAGTTCCTCGCGAGCTTAAGACCCCAAGATCGCGATTTGCAAGCGAAAGAAAACCTCAAGAACCCCAAGAACCCAAGACCCTCAAGACTCAAGAACCTCAAGAACCTCCAGAACCCTAGATTCTCAAGAACCTCAAGACCCTCAAGAACCCAAGTTCCTCGCGAGCTTAAGACCCCAAGATCATAGTGCATGGTCGTCACCCGAAGCGGCATGGATACTTCGCATTTAGGTGATGAGCATGAGAGAGGCGACGAAGGATTCTCCTCACCGGGAGATTTTTCCAACCCTCCCCCTTGGCCATCTACACTAGACCCTATGGAGGCAATGATGAAGCAAATGATGGCCATGATGGATAGAATGAAAGACAAGCGCCTTGCTTTAGAACGCGAGCTCGACGCAAGAAAAGAAAGAAAAGAACTCAGGAATGAAGAAGCGGCAGCAAGACACGCAGCATTGGAGGCCGAGTGTGAAGCTCGACGAGAGCTTCGTACTCAAGAATTGCTTGCCCAAGTTCTCGCCTTGAAGACCAAACCACCCAAAGATCATGGGAGTTCCTCTCGTGGTGCAAGCCAAGATGCGGATTCCAACAACCCAGTTACAGAAAAGTTGATTTTCAGTAAGTATGACGGTAAGATGGATGCTACAGTTATTCATTCTTGGTTGCATCAATTTAATGCTTATTTTGCGACAACTAAGAAGACAAGCAATAGCAAAGTTTTGACGACAGCTATGTACCTTGCCGGTGATGCCATTAATTGGTACCACGCTTGGCAAGAGGCACAGCTAGCCGCGCACCTAGAGGCAGCCGACGATTTCACGCTCCTCTCTTTTAGTTGGGCTGATTTTCAAGACAAGCTCAAGGCGCGGTTTATGCCACCTCAGTACCTTGCACGATTGAATGGCGATCGGCGAGCTCTCAAGCAAAATGGTATGCCGGTTATGTCTTTTTCTAATCGTGTTTTGCAGCTAGGTACCCAATTACGCATGTCGGATGATGAGCCCAAAGAGGCTTTTCTCTTTGGATTGGATGAGTATATCAAGTACGATGTCGAGGTACTCGATCCAATCGATCTCAACAAGGCGGTAGCGATTGCTCTCGCACAGGAGATGAAGCACAACAAGGGAAAGCCTAAGGAGAACAAGACTTCCACAAGTACCTCGCAGACCTCTCAGAACGGTAAGAACGGTAAGAATGATAACTCTTCTCACCAATCTTCCAACAGTTTCTCATTAAAGAATTCTTCCAATGAATCTAAGGGTAAGGCTAACACAACTGCTAAACCTAAGCTTACTCCAGATGAAAAGGTAGCACAAGGAATTGTAGGAGGATATATCACGTCGGAAGAACAAAGCACGTATTCTAAGGAAGGTCGTTGTTTTCATTGTCACATTAAGGGTCACATAAAAAGAACATGTCCTAAGCTTGAATCGAATGAATCTAAAGAACCCACAGCACCCACTACATCTGTCAATGTAATGAATGATAACACGATTGTGCCCAAAGTTTCTCAGGACCCTCCCATTGATGATTCTCTCATTAAATGTTATGGTCGTACGTCTTGGCACCGTTTTGTCATATTGTTTGACCCAGGTAGTATGCATGATTTGATCAGTTCCTCTCTTGTTGAGAAAGCCCGCCTTGAAGTTAGTCCGAGATCTCCTATCGAGGTCTCTGGCTTTCGTCCTGGTATGGACGCTCTCATCACCGAGGAATGCCTTGATGTGTTGTTTGCAATCCAACAGACCGCCTTCACTAGAAGATTTGTTGTTTCTCCTCTCTCAGGATGTGATATGATTTTAGGCATTAAGTGGTTTCGTGAGACTGATGCTGTCATAAAATTTGCGGCTAACACCATAACTCTCAATGCCGACAGTGATTCTCCTATTGTCTTTCATGGAGTGGATACTTCTTCTCCATCGCTCATTGCTAATATGCAGGACAAGGTTGACAGGATTCGGGATAAGGAGTTTCTCTCCATCTCTTTTTCTCCACAGCATGACACACAGGATTTGCATGAGAATGAGAAGCATGATGATTTGCATGATGATTTGGATGGAAAAGACAAGCATGATGAATTGCATGAACACGATGTGATTGTTCACAAGGATGATGTGTTAGTGGATGCTTTTCCTAGCGAAGCTAACCTTGTTGTAATTTTGATAAATCACGAAGATCCGATCTTAGCTTTCGAGTCGAGGTCCAAAGAACCCCCATAGGACGATTCGATCATTCAAGACGAACCGATCTTGGCTCTCGAGCCTTGGTCCAAAGAACCATCACAGGATGTATTATTTGTTCACATGATTGATACGCACGTATTGTTCGAGTGTTTCATTCGTGAAGGTTTCCTGTATTTTAGTCAGCATCGTTATGTGATCCCTTTTCCTAGGCATGACATAGTGTATATTGAGCACGTTTCTCTCATGGATGAGCACGAATGTATAATTGTGCATGAAAGTTGAAAAGTTTGTATGTCGGGAAGTCACATTCTATGTCTCTTCCTTGGCATGACACAGTTTCTGAACGAGCACATGATTGTATGAGTACCAAGCATGGGCATTTCCATTGTGATTTGCCACAGTTATTGATTTCGATCAAACAGAAAAGATTCGAGCGCATTGTTTGCATGTGTTTGATGAACGGGTTGTAACTCCGTCTCTATATTCATCTGCATTGCATACACAGTCTTTAGAGAAGACACGATTTTTTTCCTTCACTTTACATGGAATAGGTATGTTCATGGTTTTGTGTTGGAGATGGTTTCAGGAATTTTCAGCCATGGAGATTCTTGAAGACGAAAGAAGCAAGACTCTAGATGAAGTTGAAGCAAGGAAGGAGCCACAGAAGACTTTGTGTCGTTTTCGGCGCGGCCCAAAGAAGCAAGCGTTGCAGACCTTTATGAAGTTCAAGTACCGCACGACCCACACATCAGAGTGGGCCGGCGAAGAGTCCCTTTCAGGATTCCGAATGCTGTTGGCGATCTCCCTCGACGCCATACAGTTCGGTACCAGTACCTCACTTTGAAAAGGAGGGGATTTCACGTGACACATCCCAACCCTATGTGTCCGTGGACAAGCTACACCACAGCAGTGTTCAGTCAGTCTAGATTAGCAGTGATCTGGCACTTTTGTGAGTCTATTTGTAGACCGTGCATGCCCGGTGACTTAGCATAGATGCATATCCTCCGGTTGCACACAGCATGATCATCGGAATTCCCATCAGAATCCAGTAGCATCAGTTAGGGGAATTTTCTAGTGCATTTAACCTATTTTCCTATTTATTGGGATTTTCACTTATTATGTTTAAGTGACTTTCCAACAAAAGTAGGTAGGGCAATTTTGCTAAGTTAATATATAAGCAAACCCAAGTTAGCACTTTCTGGCAAAAAAGGCAGCAGGAGGTTCCCACTCAACAGGCAACTTCTCAGCAGTACCCCCCCCATCGCCATACCTCCCGTCTCTCCCTTGGCGTTTTCCCCACAGCATTCAGCCTCGCCGTCGATTGGCATTGCTAGCGACTTCCCACAGGCCATTCAGCCCAGCGTTTTCATTGCCAAGACGCCCCATTTTCATTCAGTGTTTTTGATGCAAAAACGCCAGCAAGACCTCAGTCTTTCTCAGCGATTTCAGCCAACAGTAACGCTAAGAGAGCTGCAGATTTCAGCATTGACAAAACGCAGAATTCAGCATATAGAACCGTAGCAGATCAGCCCCCATTCAATTGCAGATGATCCCCCAAGTTTAGCCCAAAAAAACTCAGCCAAAACAGTCATTTTCAGCCACCGAAACAGTCCCCGAATTCAGCGATTAGAAGCCTACAGATTTCAGCCATCGAGTCGTCGTCGTCATCACCGGCATAGTCCCATTGCATCAGTCCATTGCATTCGCATGTACACCTTTGTGCAATCAAAGTAGACCACTCTCGCCGACGAGAGTGGGGCCTTCGGAGGAGGGTTTTACAACCTCTCGGTGTCGTATCTCTTCTCTCTCCTTCTCTCACTCTCATTCACTTGCACGCACAATCCATTCACTTTGTTCGTGATCATAGCACTCTCCATAAGACGGAAAGCTCTCTCTTTCCCTAAAGAACTAAAAGGAACCTTGAACAATAAAGATCACTAATCTTGAGAAAATACAACATTCATTCCGCTGCACCTAACAGAGACCCTTGGTATCTATGATCTCTCGGTTGATTAGGGCCAAGGCCTCCGTGCCACATGAGATCATTAGAGCGGAGTTTGTAGCCCCCCCATGGAGATAGAGGCGCTTACTAGATCAATCTCCTTTATGCACAGCTTATGGGATACTACCAGAGATAGATATGCCATATTGGCCCTCGAGTCCTCCAGATAGTTAGCTTTACAGGTGGACACATCATGCTAGTAAGCACATATGTCATCATGGTTCCAAATACATGGCTTCAACATGGATAACTTAATCCCCTTCGAGTACTCCCTTGATGCACCATTGCTACCTCTTACACGGGTGGAGATTACTAGAGTCATTTGCGAGGACTTGACCCAAGTGGACACCAGGAGGACATGGATAGAAACGACACAGGAGTTGGGTACCAAGATGGCTATCTACAAAGAGCATCTTCTCCAACTCACAAGGGATGGGTTTGTGATTCGGCCGAGCTTTATGGATTTACATCTATCTTATGGGTTACGGTGTGCCATTGGTCAAATACGGACATCTTCCTACCAACTTGAGATTGGGATTGGTAGATTCAGAGGGATACCAACAGCCAGCACGATATGCCGCCTATGCCATATAGAGCCAGAGACGGAGATGCATTATATATGTCAGTGCACAGTGTACTACGAGATACAGTGTCGCTTTCAGTGTCTATTTAGAGACAGCTTCGGACCCTTCTCCAGACTCGAGAGTCATGAGCTATCAGGACTAGAGATGCCTTGGAATGTATATACTTGAGTTACACAGAACAGAGACAATTTACTGAGGAGATCTGAAGAGAGACAATCCCAGAGGCAGATCACCGTTTTCTTCACACCAGACACTGGATGGATAGAGGAGCAACCACCACTGCAAAGCTCAACTCATACTCAGACCCGTTGTACTCTCATTGACCAAGCATTAGAGCTAGGGAGATTGAGACGCCCTCGACTAAGGAGAGGAGCTGCAACAGAGGATTGAGCCATACTTTCTCGACATCCAGAGTAAGGATAGACTCATGATGCATTATATCACCCTTTTGTACTGGGCACCCATTGTATCAGTGATAACACATACCTCACCCAGTTCCAGCTAGTAGCACTCTTAGATTCATTTTAGCATCTCTTGTTGGTACCGAGACATGGTATCAGATTGACCGGTTTGGTCTCATAGGTCATTTTGGCCTCTTGAAGACGTTAATACATCATTTCATCCCCCCCCTCCCCCCAAACAACGAAATACAATCTTCTTTTCAAGCAAACATTTCAAGGGTACAACCTCAAGATAAATGTATAAAGCCGATCACCACCAAAAAGTATATCTTGGATTTTGAAAGAAGTCTCTCAGCTCTTTTAACATTTACATTTTTTTGTAAACCAAGAGGGGGAAAGTTGTCCTTGTACGTCGTCGTGAGAACAAGAAGGGGAACATTGTCACAAGACAGACACCACATGCCAATAGAAGAGAACAGATTGAATAGACTTTTAGCACTTCAATAACAACTGAACTGAAAGAGAGAGAGCACACGCGACACGGAGTGGCGGAATTCCACCCGAGAGAATACTGGCCCCAAACGTTGGCGGCCCTTTCGGAATTTCTTTATATTGCTTCAACTGAGTACAATGCGGGTACTCCAATCCCTGCACTTTCACACTGAAGCATGCTAGAGATTGAGCCCTCTACACATATTTAAAGGCCCTTGGGCTTGAAAAGCAATTACATGAAAAGCTTGAAACTCAAAAAGCATCTGCCCAAAAAGCACTAGTGCCCAAAAGCTGCTAGCGCGTTGTGTGGAAATCCGTACACTGCCACATCATCATGTCAGCGCTATTGCGGAAATCCGTACAGGCTTCCACGTTAGCAAGTCAGTGCGTTTTGTTGGGGGTCCGTACAGTAGGTGTCACATCATCAGTTTCCATGCCAAAAATTGAGTGTGTATGCGTGTCCGCTTTACTTTAATGTCTTTAGGTCCCCTGGGCCCCATCGAACGGGGTCCCATAAGTTGGTGGGAACTCTTCTTTAAACATAGGCCACTCGGCAAGACTTAGCAAGTTGGTAAAACTTCTTCTGCTGCTTCTGTTGCTTCTCTTAGGGTTTAGGCCCCTCGGCCAGTGCCACAAACTTGTGACATGGCCACCCTGTACACAGAATGGTTTCCCGGTGCTGGCATGGAACAAGCCCCGAAATTCGGCTGAATGCTGACATGGCACTGCTATACGGACAGGGTCCCGCAAATTCTGGCGCAAAACGCGGAGCTGACACGTGGCAATAGTGTACGGAATGAAGCAGGGCAGTTTGCGGCAGCTTTTGGCTTTTGGCTACGCAATTTGAGAGAGAGAGAGAGAGAGAGAGAGAGAGAGAGAGAGAGAGGAGAGAGAGAGGCTTTTGATTTTGAAGCTTTTGGGCTCTGCTTTTAGCTTCCCTTGTACACCTATTTATTAGTGGCCTGGGCTCTCACTTCTCAAAGCATCTGGACGCAGAGTCTAAGAGTGAGTCCCGACCACTCCTTCGTACTTTGAGTTCCAGATTAATACAAAAAGAAATACCAAAAGGAGCGCCAGTCTTTGGGGCCAACATCTCTAGGCACGGAACTCCGCCGGGCTAGTGTCGAATCAACTGTGAATTGTGTACTGTTTTGAAGTGATTTATTGTGGTATCGCGGTAGATTCTCGACTTGGATTGTCCAAGTCTGTTACAGTGGTATCAGAGCATAAAGCACTGGGATTGTTACAGCCTTTGCCCATACCCACCCGCTCCTGGGAAAGTATTGCAATGGATTTCATTTTTGATGTCCCGAGAACTCAGAGTGGTCACGATGGTATCTGGACTGTTGTTGACAGATTTAGCAAGCAGGCTCATTTCATTCCAATGAAGAAAACAGTCAAGCCGGATCACTTAGCGAGATTGTTTGTGGCCCAGATCTTCAGATTACATAGCATGCCCGAAACGATTGTCTCCGAAAGGGATCCCAAATTCACGAGTTTGTTTTGGAAGGCAATTTGGGAGAACATTGGCATGCTGTTGCAGTTCTTGTCATCTTTCCACCCGCAGACTGATGGGCAATCTGAGATTGCCAATTCAGTGGTTTTACATTTATTGAAGTCTTACATCTCTGATCAGAAGACTCAATGGGAAAAGTATCTACCTTTGGTGGAATTTGCCTACAATAACACGATGCACTCTTCGACGGGGAAGGCGCCATTTGAGATTATTGAAGGTGTTACGAAGGTTCCACCCTTCCTAAGCACAAAAGATAAGATCTTTGAAGCCGATGAGTACAAGCGCGACTTGGACACGGCTTTTGCCAAGGTCCGCGAGGCTTTGCAGAATCTCAGGAAAGACAGAAAAAGGTAGCAGATCGCTATCGTTGCGATTTGAAATTGAAGGAGAATGATTGGGTGCTCTTACGTTTTGAGAAGGCACGCCTGAGAAAGAAAAAGGGAAAGGAGAGGCTTTTTCCAAAGCTTAGTATGCGATACTACGGACCTTTTTAGATCTCCGAAAAGATCAATGATGTCTCCTTCCGACTGAAATTGCGCGACACTCGGAGGATTCACAATGCATTTCATGTGAGTCTCCTGAAGCCTTTTAAAGGTGATGTGCTCGAAGATGGGGAGCCTGATGAGCAACCCGAAGTGGAAGAAAACGAGGAGATCCTTGTTCTTGAACAGATATTGGCAAATAAGGACAGAGAGAATAAGGGTAAAGTGAGAAGGCGGTTCTTGGTTAAATTCAAGAACTATCTTGCATTGGATGCGAAGTGGATGGAGGAGGAGGACCTAGCAAATACTCCTCAGATTGTGAAACTTTACCTTGAAGCTTTTGGTTTAGCATAGTCTATTCCAAATGGAACCCCGAATTCAACTTGGCCGGATATCTGGTGCAGTGGGTTTGCACAGTAGGGGAGTTACTCCGCTCCTTTGTCAACAGATGCCTCGATTTTTGAATACTAGAGTCACTGATGTCTCTTTGAGCTTCAGGGATACTAAGAGCTGACAGTATTCTGTTGTATGACTTTATGAAATGGAATTCTGGAAAATATGAAATTGATTTGTTCTTGACTTTTTTAAGTGCAGGAACTGATAGACGAAATGACTGCAACATTTTTTGGTCTGAATGATCTCGATAGACATGGTTGCAATAGGGATTAGTCAATCGGGCATCTATGAGGTTCTGAGTGGATGTAGATGCGATTGCTAATTGCATTGCCGATAAATCATGGTCTGAGATCCGAACGAATGTTGAATGTGATTTGTCATGTGATGTCCTGTGATGTCGTGTGATGTGACTGTTGATTGGTACATGTGCTAGATGTGTGTTCCTAGTGCGTCGCTACTAACAGTCAGTGTCTGCTAAGACAATTTATGGCTTTTGTTTGTTTTGCAGGCATAATCGAGGGCGATTACAATGTTTTCAAGGGGGGGACATGTCACAAACTGGTGACGTGGCCACATTGTACACATAATGGCAACCCAGTGCTGGCATGGAACAAGCCCCGAAATCCGGCTGAATGCTGACGTAGCACTGTCGTACGGACAGGGTCCCGCAAATTCCGGCGCAAAACCCGGAGCTGACACGTAGCAGCAGTGTACGGAATAAAGTAGGGCAGTTTGTGGCAACTTTTGGCTTTGGGCTATGCAATTTGAGAAAGAGAGAGAGAGGCCGCTTTTTTGCTTTTTTCTCTCTCTCTCTCTCTCTCTCTCTCTCTCTCTCTCTCTCTCTCTCTCTCTCTCTCTCTCTCTTTTCTCTCTCTCTCTCTCGACAGGCTTTGATTTTGAAGCTTTTGGGCTCTGCTTTTAGCATCCCTTGTACACCTATTTATTAGTGGCCTAGGCTCTCCCTTTCAGAGCATCTGGATGCAGAGTCTGAGAGTGAGTCCTGACCACTCCTTTGTACTTTGAGTTGCAGATTAATACAAAAAGAAATACCGAAAGGGGCGCCAGTCTTTGGGGCCAACATCTCTAGGCACGAAACTCCGTCGGGCCAGTGTCGAATCAACTGTGAACTGCGTACTGTTTTGAAGTGATTTATTGTGGTGTCGCGGTAGATTCTCGACTTGGAGTGTCTAAGTCTGTTACAGCCGGGATCTGTAGGTTGGCTCCGTTCTTCAGTGGTTTGACACATCAACAGTTTGTGACAAACATCATCTCTATCAAAACTACATGAAGGTACCCGGGAATCCTATGGGCTAAGGAGAAGCAGGTGGCTTGCTTTGTTGAAGGAGAGCAACCTAAAGAGGTGGATCCTTGCGTTTTCAACCTATCTAACCCAATTGGAGGAGCTTGTGTTGGCCTCTACCGCCTTCTCTGTAATCATTCCCGACAAGGACTTGGACTTAAACACAGAGACGACTACAATTTGCAACACTCTGGAACACTATCACTTTAAACAATTGTAGAAAGTGAAGGGAAAGAGAGAGACGATGTCGAAGCAGGATGGTGGCCTTGAATTACCACTCTTAGCGTCCCGGTTCCGGAATTTTTAATAGATTAGAGCTCTTCTGATATAGGCATTTGGAGAGCTGAAATCTGAGAGTATGTCCTCAAGCAACCACGCAGTCACAATCGGCAAGTCTTTTGTGTGAAGTGATGCCCCAAAGGGTTGCACAACCCCCCCCCCCCCCCCCCCCCCCCCCCCCCCCCCCCCCCCCCCCCCCCCCCCCCCGCCCCGACACCCCCCCCCTTCCTTTTCCCTTTCCCCTCCTGGCTTTTTCTTGCCACTAATAGTTTTCTCTTAAAACCAAAAAAGAGCTTTTCTTAATGCTATTTTTAAATTCACTTGTTAGAGAGAGAAATCTCTGTTTTCGGAGAGAGAAAAAGAAAATTCTACTAATCAAGAGATTCTAGAGAGGGAAAATATGAAATCAAGTTTAGTGAGAGAAACTCGGCACTCTATAGTGAGGAGAGAGAATCGAGAGAGAGAGAGAGAGAATCTAGAGAGAGAGAGAGAGAGAGAGAGAGAGAGAGAGAGAGAGAGAGAGAGAGAGAGAGAGAGAGAGAGAGACGAAACAAATGCAATGAATAGTTCCGTCTATGACCTCAACACAAAAACCGTAACCCTAAATCTTGTCACACACATGTCCTCTAAAATCAAAGCAATTATTCTTGATTGCAAGATATAGCAAAAGAAAGATTAGAATGTTCACACATCTTAACATTAACACAACGTTTCCCCAAATTAAACCTCGTGAGTGATTATCCAGTCATGCATTCATTGTCGTGATGGTAGTGTGCATAAAAGGGATAAGCTAGCTACAAACACCTCGAATGCATCTGCAAATCTGTCATGTGGCCAATATCATAGCCGATGCCTATAAAAGGACATGATGCTTGGATGACATCATTTTTTGTCATAAATTCATAGAAATTTCATAAAATAAATCATTCATGATTCATGTGTGCAATCCAAGGATTATGGGATTTATTTTTAAGTCGCCAACGCGCTTGGATTTGTTGGTATATTCAAGTCCAGCAATAACTCCTTGTTTTTGTGCTTCAGTTGAATCTTTTGTTCTCTTTTGTTGAGCTTGGCATAGTACTTGTAGAACCAAGGCATGCCCAATAAAACACCACATCTTGCTAACTTCATAATGTAGAAATTGCGTGGATATGCAAATGCCTGATTTTGAAGTCGAGTGATTCAATTAATCCTTGGTTGCATTCATGTTGAGAAAAAGAGCTTGAAGTTCAAGAGTAGAGCTGAATTTTCTGATTTGTAATTTTGCTGCCCTGAAAATCAGCAAGCTAGAGAGAAAGAGAAACGTCTACTTGGAGAGAAATTAAGGATAGATGTAGAGGGAGATGATGTCGATAGCGTAGAGGCTTCTTGGGCTAAAGATAGAGTGAAAATTCAAGAAGTAGATGATGCTCAAATGAGGGTGGAAGAGGCTGAAGTTATAGGTGGAGTTGAATTATGAACAAAGAGAATAAGTAAGGTAACATGGGGACAAGTGTCAAGCCACCTGTCAAAAAGGTTGAGGCATGTGTGACAAGTGTCTTGCCTTTTTAAAAGCTCTACAACAAGTGTCCTCCTTCTAGAATATCTTCTAGAACCTTCCTTTGGAAAACTTCTAACAAAAAGAAATATTAATATGGGGTATCAAATGAAAGCTCTTTTTGTGTAGATCACGATTCTAGCTATAAAACATAAATGCAAGATGCTTGTGAAAACAGAGAAGCATTCAAAGCATAAGGTATAGATCCCAAACCTGAGGGTTATTTGCCAATTCACCCTCCACTCTATCCAAATTATTCTCGGTGTCACCAAGTCACACTTGGTCGACCTCCAAATAATTTTGAAGGATCCACCCTTTTACTTTTTTTGTAATCTTGTAGATACTTTGTATAACCACTAAGTATTTCAAGAAGAATTATTGGATATGTCATGATCCTTCTTTTCAAAACAAAATGAGAGTCCTTCACTAGTATGTATTTGTTGCTTTTACCAATAGAAACTTCTTTGTTAGAAAAACCGGACCCCATAGAGTCCTTGATGTATCTTTGCACATACTTTCATTAACTTTGAATTGCCTGTGCAAACACAACTGAATTGACTAGCCCTTGAGCTTAGCAATCTGTAGAAAGGTCTTTTCATGTGCGATGATTTCTTGCCGAAGCCACTCCCCCAGTTTTTCATAAAGTAAGCTTTCATCTAAGGATATTGTACGGGTAGTGAGCATGGGCCATGATTTGTTGAATGCTTGTAACCTTTTGCTTCAGGCAATAGCCTCCAAGGTCCTTAGGCAGCCCACCACAATACTTTTCTAACTGCTCTTCTAGAGTATCTAGTCGGAAAGAATCTACAGGAAGATAAAATTTCCACAACTTATGATTGTAATCTTTAAAGGTATCTTTCTCTTCAAAGAATTTGGTTCGATGCTGAGAGAGTATTTGCTTCGAAGGATAGTGTCAACCACATAGATGCAATAAGTTGCTTGAGTTCACCTCATGTTCTGGGAACTTAGCCTTGCAAAAGGAGTGTTGAACTCTACTGCTAAGCATACCCCTTCAAGAAACATGTAGCCTTCCTAACCTTGGAGGCTTCTGTGAGATTTCCCCCCAAAAAACGTGTGTCAAACTGTTCTATGAAAGCAAAGGCCTTCTTTTTGTCCTTGTAACCATGAAAAGTGCAAACTTGACATTTTGGCCTTCTTCCTTGCAGTCTTTCTAGACATCCCATGATGTAAGGTGTGCCAACAGGGTGTGTGCTTCTACCTCTCTCTCATCTTTTTTGTAAAGAGACTTTTCATGACCATCTTCATCACTACCATGGACCTCGTTCTCCACTTCCTCATACTTCCCCGCTTGTTTATTGATGCTAATCTCCCTTGAATCCTCCATTGGTGAAAATAATATGTCCGATCTGGATGGATTGCTTGTAGAAGAGAGATGAATTGTGCTTTAATACCACTATAGCCGGCTAGACCAATGCCCTCACGGTGTGGGACAGCAAAACAATAATTTTCAGCTTTCAAAAACAGACATTTAGCACATAAATTGTCACCAGGAGGTGTATTTTTCCTGTTGCCTTCTCTAAATATGCCCCACGAGTTGGGCGCCTCAAATGACTATGTATAGTCTTGTAGGTTTTATGTGAGTTTGCCAAGGCAAGAGTGGAACCGGATTAGCTAATTGGGCTAATGCCCCACATATACGCACAAGGCTCTCTTGATGCTCAAGGGGAAAGCTCATGCGGGTGAGTAACCAGCGATGTCCATTGATCCAAAGCAATTTGCTTTATCTGGACAGGAACCATTTGTGAATTGTTAAGGGAGTAATGAATAGGTGGTGTGTCGGACCCTCCCATTACCTACTTCATAACCTTGCGATTTTGGAGGTGGTTCAATGTTTCGAGCTATGGCTGGACCTTCCAAAGGTTTGCAAGGTTATATGGTAGGAAATGTGTTTGGGACAATACAACCAGGCATGATTAATTCTATGTATGGGAACATAGGTGTCCAACTAGGTTTTCAGGGTGCCTATGGTCATTTTGAATGCTTGAAACACAATTTGGTTTGGCATGTTTTCCATAGCCAAAGTGCTGGAATGGTCAATTTGGGAGCACCACTTTTACAGGCACTTGTTTATGACAATTTGGCTCCTTTCAATCAACCTAAGGATTACAAGGAAGGTGGGCAAGCAATGAAGTTTGAAACTTTCAAGAAAACAGAGGACCAATTGTTGCTAAATGGACTATTTTCTTATGTTTTTGAGTAATTTCTTATTATTGAAGTTAGGATATTTAAATGTGTGCATTGGTGATGTGCCAGAGAATATGCTTGATGAGAAATAGCCGGAAGTGGAAGAATTGAATGAGATTTTGTTCTTGAATAGATATTGGCACATAAGGAACGAAAGATTAGAGGAAAGGTTGCACGACGCTACTTGGTGAAGTTCAAGAACTATCCATCATTGGATGCCATATTGATGGAAGAATCTCAATTGGTTGATTCACCTCAGTTATTGCAATAATATCTTGAAGTCTTTCAAATGGAACCCACATTGACTTGATGTAGCTCTATGGGTCAATGTGAGAGCATGGTTCATGATGCTTAAAGGAGTAGTTAAGCAACTGTTATCTACTCTTTCCATACAGAATTTGAGTGCAACAGTTTGTACTTGAGAGTACACCAAAAGACTCCTATGTTTGATATATGTGTGGTAGCATAACGCTACATTTTCGGAAGCATGTATATGTCTGATTCCCATCATAGAATATATATGATATCAGGAGGTAACAACATGTATTATTGGCATGCAAGCGAGGTCGCTTGCAGTATTTCAAGGGTGGGTATGTCACCAGGAGGTGGTTTTCCTGTCGCCTTCTCTACATGTGTATTACATATTTTTATTTATTTATTTTTGCTTGTTTTCCCCCGGACCCTTGAAAAGGTGCAAGTGGACATTGCTTGGCTAGTGTGAAACGTCTAGAGTGAAATGGGCATCTCACTTCGCGAATGTGGTTAGTCAATCGGTGATTGTTTGGGCCGGTTAGCACTAAAATCTGATGAGTATGGAAGCATGTGTGCGTCTATGAAATTTGGCCACTTGGCAAGTCACTAACAACTTCATAAGTTGGGAGGGTGTAGGACATTGAACTATAAGGGGGGCATGGTGGACACATGTCAGTAGGAGGTCAACCTGCTCGTCAACACACAATCTAGAAGGTCTTTTCCCAGTTGGGGGCACCCAAAAGAGAGAAGGGGCTAAATTTTTCAGATTTGTGTGAGGATTTTCCGGTTCACAACTTTAATGGAAAGCTTGCCTTCTCCCTTGTCTCATGTAGCACGATGATTCTACTCTCGTGCATCTCTCTCCCCCTTACACATGGTAACGCCCCACTATTTGGGCTCCTTTGATGACTATGTACAATCTTGTGGGCTTTATGTGCGTTTGCCAAGGCAAGAGCTTTCTAAACAGAAACCGGATTAGCTAATTGCTAATGCCTCACAGGTACGTAGTCTCAATAGATTGCAAAACAGGAGAGTTTTCTTGTGTGAAAACTTGTCCAAATCAAAGGGGAAGTACCCCATTGTATGCGGGAGCTCTTGAGACACTCATAGACGTGTTTGCTCCGCTCAAAATGATCCAAAACAGAGATTTGCAGCTTGCTGCGTTTATTTGCAGGTGTAGGGGCTCGCACCTAAACTGCAAGATAACACCAGGGTAGTCTTGGGGTGGTCATATAGGAGTTTGGGCACCTGTCAGTGACCGAAACACAAAATTACAGCACGCTGAAATTTACTTACAGCTCACTAGAAAGCTTCTAAAATGCAAGGGAATCCGTCTTAGACTTGCACTTTCGACTTGCAGAGATTTTGGCGTTGTCATGCTACCGAAATTGGGTCAAAAACCTGCAATTTCAGCCCTTGACAGGTTCGGAAAGCTTGGTGAGAGTTTGGTCTAAGTGTTTGGATTGTTGGTTTTCAATTATAAAGAAATACTGAAAGGGGTGCTAGTCTTTGGGGCCTACAAGGTGGAAAGGTACGCAAGGTACAATACGTATTTGGTCGGCCATGTACGTAGTACCGAATGGATTGAGTTGTTAGGTACATAAAATCCGTATGTTTAAAGAAAAAAAAAGCTAAAAACCTGTAATACGGTTGATACTTGATAATATATTCATAAGTATTTATAAGCTTCAGTTCTCTCTCAAATATACATAACGAAATATTTTGAAATTTAACATGATACTACAAAGAACTTCATATCAATCATGATTTGCACACTATGCGACAAACGAGACCCGAGAGGCAATACAATTCATAAAAGTACTGATATGACATAGATGGTAAATTGTAATCTCATCAAAATACCAAGATGATAGAATCCATATGAACGAAAATACATCTAATGATCCATAGTCCATAAACAAAGCCCCGAGTGGTGACTCAATAAAACTAGGAAGCAGCTAGTAGTTGCAAAGTACCTGAGAATCAAGATACTCAAACATCCACATCGAACTCCACCTGCTTCCACTCACATCCCCACAAACACAACCACACACCTAACCCACATATGAGCAAACACAAAAAATGAGCAACACAGAAACAGGAAAAAAATACAACCCCGCACACAGGTACACACACTCACACACACACACACACACATCCGTCACTCAACCCCTACGCAAGGAAAAACAACAAATATAAAAAAGAAAAGCAGCACACTGAAAAACAAGCAGCCAAACAGGTTAAAAAAAGAGGAAGAATAGGGGGAAGGTGGTCTTTGGGGGGCGTGGGGCGTGGGGGGGGGGGGGGGGGGGGGGGGGGGGGGGGGGGTTAACCACCACCAGCGCGGAGAGAAGCAAAAGCTGCAGCTAGCCGACTGCCTCAGATGGCCTGTGGAGGAGTGTGGCAGCCAGCATCTGCAGTGTGTGCTGGTAAGGCAACGACTGGCAGCCAGGTAGCGCTGCAGTGGCAAAGGTGCAGTCCAGGCGTGCGGCAGTGTTCAGGAATGCAGTATACGGCAGGACACTGCTGCAGCAGCAGTGCAAGGCATCACTTGCTAGGGAATCCATCTCTCTCTCTCTCTCTCTCTCTCTCTCTCTCTCTCTCTCTCTCTCCATTGGGTTCGGTCCTTCCCCCTTCTTGATGGGGTTGTGCACATACGTTCATGCACATGAAGATCACTTTGTTGCTTATTTAATGCTATTAGATAGAATGCATGAATGCTCTTGTTTTCAAAAACAATCTCATTTATTCAGTGGAAACTGTCCTTAGCATTTTGACTAAATTTTGAATTTTGACTAAATGTTGAATCATGGAGCAGTTGACAGCCTTGCAAAATCTGTCACCTTTGCTGGGAGGGCACGGGTAGGTTATTCTGGCAGATTTTCTCTCTCTATAACAGAGAGTAATTGGAGGAGGCGTTGAAGCTAATGGGATCAAAATGTCGCTTGATGAAAGGAAACCCCCTAGTGCACATTCACCAGCATACATCATTTGCATAAAATCAATAAATCTAGAGTAGAGAGAGAGTGATTGCTTTTGTCCTTTTTTATCTCAGGAAAGAATTGGCGGAGATCATTCCTGGACTGCGTCCCTGGGAGGTGTTTGAAATTGAGCAGATCATGGAGTCGGTTACCTACGGGGAGAAATGGTATCGTGAACCGCTCAGCGAGTTTACAATGAGGGCCGATTATGATGAGGCTTGGTTCAACGATTATAAGGTATCTTTGTTGATGTTGCTCAAAGCTATAGATTTGAGCTCTGATATCCCTGTGTGCGTTTCAGGATAAGTGGGAGGGTCTCTTTGACGACCTTGATGAGATTTTTGCAAAAGTTGACAAGAAAGAATTTATCAAAAAATTGAAAGCAGCTGAAAGGAGAAAGATGTTGAAGGGCTGAGGTATGTCAATCCTCATTATACAGTTTTTGCTCGCTGCTATGGGGTTAGGTTTGGTTTAGCATTCTCTAAATTTGATGAAGTGGAAAAAAGAAGCTCATTAGGGAAGGCCTGCTTAGCAATGGTGGTGGCATAATGATTAGGCTTTCTCATTTGGCCATAGATTTGTTAGGTAAGAGCGAGCTGTATATTACTCGAGATACCGTTTCTTTATTTATTTTACCTATTCCTTTTGTTTCTGTGTTCATCAATAAAACAGATATTGTTTGATAAAAAAAAAAATTGAAATCAGAAAATTTCACTTAAATTCGTATGCAGGCGTCGTTTCTTTCTTTGTTTGGTAAAATGTATCTTAATTTTGTTATCTGTACAATTGTCTTGAAATCTTGTCCTTGAATGGTAAAATGTCAATGATTACCATGTTCTACTTGTTCTCTGATCGTTCTTACGGTCGGTAACTTGAGGTTTCTTTGAACTTATGGTTTTGTAAACTTGTCGCCTCTTCTGATACGAGCCTATTATTTTGCAGCTAATTGTAAGTTCCATTTTTATTTCTGTTATGGAGGAGAAGTTGGAGCACGTCCAAAACTCTCCCAATTTGCTTTTCTGTGCAGTGGGCACGCTCGAGTTCTTTTATGTTTTACGCCTCTGGAAGTGGAATGTATCAATCAAAGGATGTATTTTGTTTGCTCCAGAAAGTCTTTTTGGCTCTTCATGCAAATTAATATTGTCTTTGCTCTCTCTCTCTCTCTCTCTCTCTCTCTCTGAGTGCCTCTAATGCAACTGCTGGCTTTTATTATCCAGTGAGTGGCATACATTTCTGACCATTTTCTACTCGTTTGTGATCCATCTGGTCAGCTTCAAGAAATGGACTAACTACACAATAGTAGTGTAGATTTTGGGACCAGGATGTGTAATGCTGAATGGTATTTCTAATTTAAGTGTTAAGCAAGTGTTGAGGATTTGTCGCAAGATTTATTACATCTTTAGGTCATGTCACAAGAACCATTTTGTGTGTTTCATTGTTTCGAGGCGTTTCAAAGGGGAAGATTAAACGCATAGAGTCCACGATGTTACAAGAAACATAATACAGAGTTTACATTTAGGTTTTTCCTTCTATAAATGGCATCAAATTAGCAAGAATTGAACAGTTTAGAGACAACTTGGAAATAATAATTCATAGAATTGGGAAGTAGTCGAAGAGAGTGTTTTTTGGGAATTGGAAGTGAAAAATGGAGGGAAGCAAGAATTTGGAGAATTGAAATTGGGGAACTTCCCAAATTGCAAGGATTGGCAAATAGGAGATCTTGAACTTGGCAGTTAGAGAGACTTGGAGATAAGGAGAAACAGAGGAAAGTGGCTCAGGAGAAACTGAAAAAAAGGGGTAAGAGAGTGTAAGGTAATCGATTGGAAATGTGTCATGACTACTTTGAAATGCATAACAAAACTCCTACACACACTGCATTTTATGATCAATTTTAACATTTGAAATTAGACCTCAAATTTTTACAATATCTGAGACACATTTGGTCTGTCTGTTTCATGCTTGTTTTGAAATGTTTTTGAGTGTTTCGTGTTCGGAGGGGACAAATTATACTTTTTTTTTTAGGTTTATTGCTGTGCAAAAGACACGAGCCTCTCATCACAAGAAAATTTAGAACTTTTCTCATATCAGAAAATGGAGTCTTTTTCAGTGTTTTTCATACAATGCATAACATCATGAGCTTTTGCTCGAGAGGCACCGCATACCTAGCTAGGTACGATTGGGCCGGCGGTCCCTTGCTCCAATTGCACCTAGCTAGGTATGCAGTGCCTCCCTCATAGAAGCTCATGATGTTGAGGTAACTCACAATGTGGGAATTATTGTGAGGATCCCTCCAAAACTTTGTGGTGCATCTAGATGCACTTAAATAGGCTTTATGTACAATTGCTAGATTAATCCACTTTTTGCTAGATCTGAATGTATAGCTTTACATATCATTAATGCACTTCAATTATCTTACATGCATTCGCTAAATCGATGCTCTTTTCAGAGCAAAGAAACTCTTGGCTTTGATAAGTTTGACGAAGTGTTTTGAGTGTCCCCTTCTTTTTTTAATAGTGAATTCAACCTTGTGAGTTCTCATTCTTATTAAGAGCCAGATACACGTATGCAGAAAACGTCTTGTGAGGCGGAAAGGAGCATGATAATCATTAAAGTTTTATAAAAGAATGAAAGATGGACACGAGCATAATAATCATTAGAGTTTTATGAAAGATGGCTAATATTTGGAAGGGATAAGCACCTACCCATGTGGGCCCTTTGGTGTGTCGAAAAAAAAAAAGATGGATAGGAAAGCCCATCATTGAAAGAAGAGAATGAAGGTGGGGGCCTGAATAATGGCTGTTTTGTTGGGAAAGGGACTAGGCAATGAGTGAAATTTCTAAGTAAGAGAAGGAAGAAAGGGGGTATTCATGAGTGAAAGGGGCTTGAACAATGCATATGTGAATTGCTAAGTCTGTCGTCGACCTTTGATTGTTCAATGTCCATATTGAAGTCTACACATGCTCCCTATAAACCATTTATGTAAAAGAAGATCTATTGTTGTACATCTACCAAGTGTATTCATCTTGACCTGCTGTCCCAAAACCACCCAAGGAGGAAAGAAATCATTACTTTTAGTAGTAGTAGGCCTTCTTTCTGATAATCCTTTATTGGTCCAAACTTATCTATTATAAGAATATCACATTTATCGAAGTTTTTCTTGATGGTAATTTCATGGTAGATATGTCCCTACATCTTTTCCAAAGTAACATATTGTTTGGATCAAGCTTTTACCATGAGAAATTAGTTGACTACAAAAGTACTTTTCATATATATTCAAATGACATATTCGTTAAAAGCTATACTTAGTGAATGAAAACAATTGTATTTTATTGGATAAAAAGTTTCATTTAAAACTCAACAACTAATTATCGATGTCTTCACTCCTATTCTCAAAGCAAGAAAGTTAGGCTTGTCAACGAGTGCTACCTTGGTTGGTAGAGCAAGAACCCCTTGTGTCTAAGGTCTTGGGTTCAAACCCCAATGACAACTTGTGTGACATGAAGCTCTTAGGGGTTGTTCCTATAGTCCATTGGCCAACCTTATCCAACTAGGAAGACTCACCTTTAGAGTCGGCTTGCCTCCACCTACGGGGTTTGGGTGTGTTGTAATTTCAAAGTTGTAAGTGATTCTCCCAAAATAAAAAAGTTAGGCTTAAGTGAGAATTAGGTTCTTGAGATTCATACATCATTATGGAAAGTTTTGAAAGAATAAAAAAGTATCACGCTAAGATAAGAGAGGACACTACTATGAAGTACTAAAATTTCACATATACAGAAACTTGCATCCATGATGACCTTTATAAAGCCTTTTAATTATCTACGCAGCCAAATTTGAAACTTACCATGACATTTTGGTAGAATGGATAACTTCATCATGCTTCACATGTACACTATTTCCAAGAGAAGATAATGTAGTGTCAAAGCTCATCTGATTTTTGTGCAAGCTCAAAAAATCTAAATGTGGTGCTTTAATGTGTAAAGGTTACTAGTTGCTACAAAAATCATGTAAGAATGGAGATCTGAATTTTGATGCAAATGCACAAGTATTTATGTATTTAAGATGTGTCTCAATCACCAAAGAGCTTGTAAAATGAACACGTGCTAGCTTTTAAAAGCATGGAAGCGTCTCTTAAACTAGTAGGCCTAAACATGTACTATGCAAAATCTCTAAATCATTCAATAAGCGATGTGTATATCCAAATTTGAATATTAGAAAAAAAGTAATCACTTTTCCACACTATTTGGGTTGAAAAAAATCTCTTTGAAGCATAGAGTCGAAGGTGGAATCGTCTAAGAAAAGGGCAAGCTTTTAGCTCATATGCCAACTTTGTGTGTATCAAACACTTCAAAAGGCATTATGCACCACTTACAATAATTTTTGAAAGTTATTTGGTCAAAAGGACATAGCAAGTGCCAATTACCAACCTAGAACTAATTGATTTTCATTATATCAATATCAAAAGTGTCCCATTTTGATTAGTTTTTTTCTCTTCAAAAGAATTTGTTTGTTTGTTTGTTTGTGTGTGTGTGTGTGTGTGTGGGTGTGTGTGTGTGTGTGTGTGTGAGAGAGAGAGAGAGAGAGAGAGCAAATAGATGAAACTCACACTAGATCTATAAGCAACGCTCATGTGTACAATGAAATGGTACATATAGAAAACCCAAGGATTGATGACTCTATTGCTTTGGTTAAAGATAAGGAGCTTCCACAGAGTGGGCTCCCCCAAGTATATGCCTTGCATGGGTGAGAAATTAACCAACATTCCCTCGTTTAGCTCATGGGTAAAGTGAATCCTTTGAGATCACACCTTTTGGGAAAAGAGGATTGCCTAAAATGATAAAAAGGGAAGGAACATCGAACAAGGAACAAGGAACAAAACTAGCATGGTCTAATAGATTCAGTAGTGATGCACATCAATATGATTAGAGGTAATCATGCATGGTTCAGAGACTAAACTAAAGCAAGTATATCTCACAAGCATGTGCGCTTGATATAGAGGTTGAGCCTTACATGATCTTTATGCTTTGACTTAGAGGCTAACTAACATTTCCACGTACAAAAAAACCCTTGAGGAAAAAAACAGCAAAATCGTTTCTTTACAACGAAGGTAGTCTTACCTCAAGAAATAGACATGGGCATTGTCTAAGTTGACTTTACTTGCCATATTTACAAGTCAAAGGTGGTAATTTTGTGAGAAGGAGCCTTTAATTTATTAAGAAAATGCTAGTAAAAACTAAATTTCTTGGATTCTAGAGTTAAGTTGATTGGTTCCCAAATTAGTTCTTTAGAGGAAGCTTTAAACCTTGTTGGATCCATTTTTTATACCTATTCTTGTTCATCCAACTCTTTAATTGTGGTGCCATAGCTCAAGGTGTGAGGAGAGGAGTCGTCCCAATTTGACAGCAATAGCTATCTCATTGTATCATCGCCTTATATGCCAGGGCACTACTAATATATTGCAAGCTCAATACTTTTTCTCACCTATAGCACTTATGGAAACAACTGCTTGCAATATCTAGTGTTAAATATGTGAGCCTTGGTTGAAGATGTAGGAGAATTGTTTAGTGGTGCATGAAATTTGGGATGACATAATGGTGTAGATAGTAAAATATTGGACAATAGACAAGGCATCATAGAAACTTTTAGCTAGATATAATCTATTGTGAAAAGGAAATGGTTAATTATTTACCATGAGATAGCATTAATATAGTACTAGTAAAAGAATAAGAACCTCTTCTTGGAATAATTGGATGAAATTTAGATGCCTCAATGAGATCCTTGGATATGTGGCAATATATACAAAAAAGATTTTGGAAAGGCAAGAATAGAGGATGACCTATGTATGGTAGCACAATGAAATGAGAGTATGTGGTTTGTGTGTGTGTGTGTGTGTTGTCAAGAGATAGAGAAGGAGAGAGCTTGAGCTCTTGCAAGCACACACACGTGCACACACACACACACACACACACACAAAGATGGAGGCAAAAGACTATACTTCTTCTTCTTCACAAACTCAAGATAAGAGGTCTACAAAACATAAGAAAAACTACAACATAAAAGAGGAACTAGTACAATGGTCTAGTATAAACCGCTAGTGCGTGACGTGAGTAGATAAGTGTGCCATCACTCCGGTAGGTAGACCAAATCAGTGTAGTCCAACTGTAATATCACTGGCGAAGATATGTGTATCCACCAAGGTGCGCCAGTGATGATGACTGTCGATGGTAGTCATATATGAGTCGTACATGTCAAGCTTGACATAACACTCCCCCTCAAGCTCAACGCCATCTCTTGTATGCCAAGCATCACTCAAAACCACCGTAGCTTTGCTGCTCCAAGGGCCTTCATGAAAATATCTCCAACCTGCTCATCCGTCGCCAGGTGCTCCAAGTCGATGTCGTTTTCTAAGACCCTCTCTTTGCTGAAGTGATAGTCCACCTCAATGTGCTTTGTCTTGGAATGAAACACTGGGTTTCATGCCGACTGTATGATGCTAAGGTTGTCACAATAAATAACAACCGGCGTCTGTACCTGTACTCCAAAGTCGTGAAGTAGAATCCCAACCATGCTACCTCACATGCCGCCACTGCAGCACCCTTGTACTATGCCTCTGTACTTGAAAGAGCAATCGTAGGTTGCGTCTTGCTGCTCCATGTGATAGCAACACTCCCAAGTGAGAACATGAATCTGTTGGTAGAACTACGATCGTACGTACTACTAGCCCAATCCGCATCTGTGTAGCCATAGAGCTACAACTCCACATTTGCCCTATTACAGAGTGCATAATCCAACGTAGCACTCACATAGTTCAAAGTGCACCTCATTGCATCCAAGTGTGGTTTCCTGGGAGATTGCATAAACTAACTTACCAATCCAACTGTGTAGCTCAAGTCTGGATGTGAGATAGTCAAGTAGATAAAGCTCCCCACAATCTTCCTGTACATGGTAGCATTAACAAGCACTTGACCTGCATCATTTCTCTACTTCAAATTCTAATCTAAGGACATTTCAATTGGCTTACAATTAGCCATACCATACTTTTTTAACATATCCAAAGCATATTGCCTTTGTGATAGCCATACACCTTCTTCTGTGCGAATAATTTCAATGCCCAAAAAATACCTCAAGTCTCCCAAGTCTTTCATGTCAAACTCCTGCATCAGTAGAGCCTTCACACCCTCTACTTCATGCACATTATCACCTCCAACAATCAAATCATCCACATAGATACATATTACCACAATTCCTGCCTCGTTCTTCCACACATACAATGAATGGTCTGCATCAGACATCTCAAAGCCCAATGAAATGAGCAATGCCACAATCCTCTCATACCAAGCTCTAGGTGCTTGCTTCAACCCATACGATGCTTTCTTTAACATGCATACAAGGTCCCGTAGCTTCATATTTGCATAACCTTGTGGCTGCTCCATATACACAGTTTCCTCCAAGTCTCCATTCAAAAATGCATTTTTTACATCCATTTGTTCAACACCCATTTTAATGCGGCAGCCACTGCAATAAACACACGAGCGGTAGCCATCTTAGCTACGGGCTAAACGTCTCCTCATAATCAATCCCATAAGTTTGGGCATAACCTTTGGCCACAAGTCTAGCCTTGTACCTACTGATACTACCATTAGCAATATGCTCTCTTTTGTAAACCCACTTACATCCAATTGCCTTCTTATCCTTTGGTAATGGCACCCATTCCCATGTTCCATTTGCATCAAGTACAACTATTTCTTCATCCATAGCTTGCCGCCATTTTTCATCCTTAACAGCATCCTCAAAACATGTGGGTTCTACTTTCTCTGTAATCTTCGCCATAAATGCACAATGACGAGCCACATAACTGTCATAAGTCAATCTGTGCACATGATTTCTTTCTCTTTCTGACCTACGTGGTCTAGGATAACTTCCAGGTGCCCTATTCCCTACTTGCATTCTTCTTGCACTTGAGTCTTCAGAGAGGGTATGCCAAACTCCTCATCCAAACTCTGCTCAGAACCACTGTTATCGCCATCATCATAACCAGCACTCGAAGTTGGAAAGGTAGGGGCATCTTTGAGTTTTTCCTTTCCTTGCCTTGATACATTTGAAGAATTTGCAAGACTCACTTTTTCACGTAACTTGCCGCTCCATGGACTCTCACCATGACTTGCACTAGAAGAACCTTGCGGCCCACTTAAGACTTGTCGCTGTGCACTTGTATTTCTGCAGCCACATTCTTTCTCCCCAACTCATCTTTTACATCAGCATATCAACTTGCCATTTCATTAAAAATGACATCCTTGCTCACCCTCACTTTACCCGTGACAAGATTGTAACACTTGTACCCTTTTTGCTCAAGGGAATAGCCAACAAACACGCATTTTTTTGCTTTTGGATCAAGCTTATCTCCTAGCTCATCGGGCACATGCACATAAGCAATACATCCAAACACTTTAAAATATGATACATCTGGTTTTTCACCATTGAACTTTTCTTCAGGTGTCATATCATGTATTGCAGCAGTAGGGATCTTGTTCATAATGTAGACACCTATAGCAACAGCCTCAACCCAATAACAACGAGGCATGTTCTTCTCATTCATCAATGCTCTAGCCACTTCTACAATATGCCTGTTCTTTTGCTCAGCAACACCATTTTGCTGCGGAGTATACATGCATGAAAACTGCTTCTAAATTCCATGCTTTTTCAAAAAACCATTGAATTCATTGGAGAAGTATTCCCCCCCTCCATCTGATCTCAGGCACTTCACATGTTTTCCAGTTTGTTTTTCAACCATAACTTTGAAATTCTGAAAATGCATAAACACCTCATCTTTTTGCTTCATGAAGTAAACCCATACCTTCCTTTTATAGTCGTCAATGAAACTCACATAATATCTACATCCACCCATCGATGCAGTTTTTGTCGGACCCCATACATTTGTATGCACTAAATCCAATGCATTCATGCTTATCATGAGAAAAGGATGCCTTTGCCTGCTTTCCAAATTGACAAACTTCACATACTTTCTGCATTTTAGCAACTCAAAACATAGGTAAACTTGTAACCATCTCTTTAGTCTGCATCATTTTCAGCCTTCGCAAATTTACATGACCAATACATTGTTGGACGCATTTTTGACACCCCGTTTTTTGTAAATTTGTACATAAGGAAATGACACCCAATGTCAAAAGGGTGTGTGGGATTTTGTTTTGTGGGTTTTTGAGCTTGCTTTAGCAAGCACATGTACATGCACGGAAAGTCACTAGCATAGCGCCAATTGTCAGGTTACTGTATGTGTCCGTTAGTGAGTTTTTTTGAAGCGAGATTTGTCTTTAACTAAAACTCATAAAAAAACTAATAAAAGGTTCAGCCAAAGTCAAGAAATTTGCAAGTTTTAGCTCGTTGTGCCTCCTTGATGGTATTTGATGCAGCTTTTGCACTCGCCTTGCCTTCTCTACGTGTAGTCGTATTGGGATAGCTCTCTGTTCGCGTCAATTTTTCATGTAGCGGCATGTGGATTCAATTTTGGTAATATTCATATTTATTTCCAGTCATTTGTGCCCCAATCGGAGTTGTGCTCTTCAGGTTACGACTAGTTCTCTGCAGGGTTATAGCTATGGCAGTTTATTGATGATAAATTGTGTGCATGCATATTGGGAGGGCATGTATCTATGAATTGTGGAGTTGATGTTGAAATTGTGGGTTTGTGATGTTCAATTGTGAAATGGGAGGCCCTTGTACTCATATGCATTGGTCTGCATGTGTTGTAAATTTATGCTTTGACAGGGTTTTGCTCCTATGTGCTATGGTCCTTTGGGTGGGTGTGTGTTTGTAAATTCCCAAGGGAGCACATGCGTTTTGGTTGGGGTTTACTAACATTGGTTTTGGTTTATTTTTTGGTGTTGAGGTCGAAGTTTGAACGCTCTTGGGCTATAAAGCTATAGAGGTGTCCCACTTTTGCTTTTGCCCTGGTGCCCGCCACCGAGGAATTGCTTCAGGCTACCTTCAATTTACAGGTTTTGAAAGACATGGCATTTAGTTTTCTGGAGTTTAGTGGGAAATCAAATGAAAGTGCCAAAGGTTTCATTGAGCGAATGGAGTTTGCTTGCCTTCTTACTGACAAGCAAGACCCAGCATTGGTGCTGCGAATCTTCTACTTCTATTTGAAGGGAGATATTAGGGAATGGTTGGAAGGCTACGAAAACGAGTTACAATCAGCCCAACCTCCTCAAGTTATGACATATGAAATGGTAAGACATGCTTTTCTTACACACTTTCAATAGGTATAAGACCCACAAAAGGTATTGCAGTCTATTCAAGGCTTGGTACAAGGTGAAGGCCAAACCATAGAAGACTTTGTGAGGGCATTCAATGCGTTATGGACTAAGTGGTGTACATATTTGGGGACTAAAATTCCTCCATCATGCTAAAGAAGAATAGTTTTCTTGCAAGTCTGCGAAGTAGTTTGTGCTTGAAGGTAGAGATTAAGCAGTGAAGGACCTTTGAGGGGGCAATTGAAATTGCAAAGAATAAAGAGTGGAAAGCGAAGCGTCTTCATCAACTTGGAATCAATGTCGAGTCATAGGTTGAAGTGAAATCTTAGTGTGCATATGATGGGAGGTGGAAGAGGTCCAATATATGGATATGGTTGTGGCTATGGAAGCAACGAGGGGTTTGCAAGTGGTAGAGGAAGAGGCATGCCTGGAAGAGGGAATATCTTTCAATGTTACAACTGTCGTGAATGGGGTCATAAAAGCCCTCAATGTGACAAGCCAAAAAGAATGGGTTGTGACATGTTTCCTCTTCCTTCACAAATTCCTTCCCGAGCTCAAGATTATGGTATTGAGATTAAAGGGGAAGCAAGACGAAGTGGTTTGACAACTGAAGAGAAGGGCAAAACAAAGGTGGTAAACATAATCCGTTTGGAGAAGAAAGAGGATGATTTGGGAGCTATGGTTATGCCTGTAGGTAAGAGGGTTACAAGAGATCATGACATGAGTGATGCAAATCCTAGCCATAAAAGAGGGAAACAAGTTGAAACACGCACATGTAAAGAGAAGAAGAAGAGAAAACCCAAGGAACATTATAATGCATCCAACTTTCCTTCGGGAGAAGGGAAACCAAATTATAGTTCAAGGGTTGATTTGGTGAGTAGAATTGTTGATGTTACCTTTGGGCAACTCATGGAGATGTGTCCTAAGCTAAAGAGGCAATGGAAGTATGTAGTCAACCCCATGAAGAAGGAGCCTGCAAGGGGGTCTGTGGCCTGTCTTTCAATAAGGTACCTGATACATGCCCTGCTATGGATGCATGGCATAAGAGAAAGTGCATTGGAGAGGCATATATTAATGGAGGTGCACATGTATGTGTTATTGCTCAAGCTTGTGTATCAAAGTTGGGACTCAACATGGTGAAGAATTCAGGTTTTTGCATAAAGCTTTCCAACCAATCAAGGATGAAGTGCTTGGGAGTTATAAGGACTTGGAGGTGGATTTATTTGATGTTAAAGTGCTGGTCAATTGTCATGTTATGCCTGGAGGTATTGGTGCTTTCTGTCTCATCCTTGGAAGACCATGGTTACAGGCAACCAAAACTGTACAAGATTGGGGACATGGTACCATCACTCTCTACAATAGAAGGGTGATAAGAAGAGGTTTGACATAGCTAGCAAGCAATCTTTGGATGCTGATTTTGATGAGAAAAATGATAAATAAGAGTACTCAAGTGAAGAAGAAGACAATGGGGATGATGATAGTGAGGTGAAAGATATCAACGATAGTGATCTAGATGTTTCCTCCTTGTTTCTTAAAGAAGAAGATCATGATGAGAAACAAAGATTTCTTGGCCTTATGGAAAATGAGGATATCTCTGGTCCTTATGAGAAAATTGAAGAGCTGATGCAGCCCAAAGTTCAACCTAATGTCAAATAGGAGCTGATACAAGGTATGTTGTCTCCCTTGAGAAGTCATGAGAAGGGTGAGTACCTATGCATGATACAACAATTTCCCAATTTATTCATCACTTCTTATGAGGAAATTAGAGGCTTCAAAGGAGAGGAAATCCACATTCCAATCAAGAAAGGATCTCAGCCCATACGCCAAAAGCTAAGGAGAATGGGACAGGTACAACTTTATGCTTCAAAGGAAGAGGTAAACAACCTTCTCAAAGCAGGTTTCATATATCCTGTGAGTACTACAAAATGGGTGTGCCTTGTTGTTGTCACACCCAAGAAGGATGGAAAGTGGAGGATATGTGTTGATTTTAAGCTTCTAAACGTAGCCATGAAGAGAGATCCATACCCTCTTTCTTTCATAGATGGTATACTTGATTCTATTGCAGGGCATAGAGGTATACTGTATGTGATGGATTCTTTGGATATTTTCAACTCACCTTGGCTTTAGAAGATCAAAAGAAGACCACATTTATCACACCATGGGGGTGCTTTTGTTATTGTGTGCTTCCTTTTGGTCTTATGAATGGTTGTGCGTGGTACGAAAAGCACGTCAATAAGGTGTTCTCTCCCTTTCTTGGCAAGTTAGTGAAGGATCTTATTGATTATTTTTGTGTTTATAGCTCTAGAAAGAATCATTGTGTAAAGCTTGGGATGGCATGGAAGAAATATGATGAAAGTGGAGGTCAACTCAACCCAAAGAAGTGTCATCTAACCAAGAGTGAAGTTTTTGGGGCATATGACCTGAGAGAATGGGATTGAAGTGGATCCTGACAAAGTGAAGGCTTTGGTGCTCCTCCCATCACCTAAGGATACAAAGAAACTTGCCTACTTTTATTCAAAAGGTAAAGTATATGTCAAGGTTCATTCCTTTGTCCTCTCAACTTATTTATCCTCCACAGCAAGTAGCAAGGTTGGATCCTCTACAATGTTACACTCACATGTCCCTCGGGTAGTTTTGATGTGAACCGTTTTCCTATACACGGGCACTTTTTACTCTAGTGCTGGCTAGAGGTTTTTTCCCTATGTAACCACATATACACACTATATGCATGTGTGGTGGTACTCACACTTGAACTCTTCATAACAAAGTGAGGGAGCTTCAAGCTATCAAGCTTCTTGTTGTGTGTGTGTGCATCTACGGGTGTGTGTGTGTGTGTGCGCGTCTATAGCTTCCCTCACTCCCTTCTTCACCCAAGAATGGTATCAGAGCAGGCTCTTTAGCTCCCACAAGCATTCTCCTTCCTCCATACCTCATATTAGGTTTTGTAGGAGGTGCAGCCTCGAGACAGCTAGTCACTATTTTGCTCGCCACGAGTGCTCCGGGTGTCCGTTTTGCTCAACCTAGGACTCAAAACAAAGCTAAGAACAAGTACTACGCAACAATATCACGAATCAGCATTTTTGGACACATTAAGGCTTTGTTGTAACAGCATTTATAGGTTTGCATATTTTCTGCAGGTTTTGGCGAGAGTGCATTTCTTGCCAATTTATTGCTCGTGGGTGCTATGGCAAGCAACAATGACTTGTTTGGCATGATTCAAGCTGAGGATAAGCTTGATGGGACCAATTATCCGATGTGTTCTTACATGATGAAACATGTGTTTGTTGCAAAGCAACTATGGAACATTGTGGCGGATGTAGACAAGAGACATGGCAGTTCTACTTCTACTATTACAGATGCAAGTAGCTCTTCAACAGTTGTTTCTTCATCTTCTCCACCTACACAGGATTAGCTTAGATAGGATGGAAAGGATGCCCAAGCACATGCTTTGATTACTCTTTCCGTGAAGCGTCATATTGTTTCGCACATTCGGTCTTGCACTTCATCCAAGCAAGCTTGGGATGTACTTGCTTCTTTGTATGCCGGGTGCAATGAAGTCCGTGTGGCTTACTTGAGGAAGCAACTTGAGAAAATGCATATAGTTGAAGGTGAGTCCGTTGATGTGTATGTTACAAAGATTAAGGATTTGAAAGAGCAATTGGCAAACATAGATGAGATTATCTCGGACAATTCTCTCATCTCCACTTTGCTTAAAGGGTTGCCAGATTCTTTTCAAAGCTTTGCTACTACTCTTCGTTTGGTTGCAAAAGGAAATCCCAACATGTATACTTTTGATGAGGTTGTGTCACTTCTCTTACAAGAAGAGAAATCTAGAATGAATAGAAGTGGTTTGATTGAGGGAACTCAAGCACTTGCTATCTCTCAAAGAGGTAAAAGCAAGTCCGGACCAGCTTTGGGCACATAAAAAACAGAGCCCCAAACTCCCTCTTCCACTAGTTCTTCTAGTGATGGTGATTCACAAAAAAAGAAGAGATGCAAGTATTGCCGGAAGTCGGGACATATCATTGAGGAATGTAGAAAGCTTGCAAAGCGTAATGATAAGAAGAAGCAATCGTGCATGTCTATCATTGAGAGCACGAGTAATGCAAAGGATGATGAAACAAATCTTGCTCAAGATGTTTGGACTTGTGTTGTTACATGTACATATGATTCTTCATTACATTCTACATGTATGACAGTGCGTGAGGCTGATCTTGATTGGTACTTTGATAGTGGTGCTTCCAAGCACATAACATCATGTAAGAAGTTTTTTGTGTCCTTGCAAGATGCACCAAAGAGGGCATGTTGTTTGCGCAAATAATGCCTCTTACCCTATCATTGGAGTTGGGAACATAAAGCTTACGGTTGCAAATGGGGGTGTTGTGACTCTCAAGAACGCCTTGTATGTGCCAGGCATAAAGAAGAACTTGCTTTCAGTTCCTACCATTGCCTCTTCGGGTCTTCATGTACATTTTGTGGATGCCAAATGTATGGTTCATGACTTCAGCAATGGTGATGTTATTGTTATGTCTGGGACGTTATGCAATGGCTTGTATCGCATGGATACTTATGAGAGACATGCATCAAATGCCTTGCTTGTTCGTACTCCTTCTATGGCTGAAACGGAGTTATAGCATGCACGTTTTGGTCATTTAAACTTCAATAGCTTGCTCTATTTACAAAAGCGTGATATGGTTGTTGGTTTGCCCACACTTGGCTCCATTGAGAAGCATGATTGTGAAGGTTGTATACTTGGCAAAATGCATTGTGCCTCTTTTCCGAAGGATGGTTCTATTCATGCTACAAAAAAATTACAGCTTGTACACAGTGATGTATGTGGTCCTGTGAAGACTCCATCTTTTGGAAAATATGTATATTTTGTTACCTTCATAGATGATGCTACTCGCCATACTTGGGTGTATCCATTGAAAACAAAGAATGAAGTTTTTGCATGCTTTAAAAGCTTTGTGACTATGGCTGAAAATTTCAGTGGCAACAAACTTATTACTCTTTGCACAGATCGTCGTGGGGAATATATGTCGCATGAGTTTAATGTTTTTCTTCGTGACAAAGATATTATGCATCAATGTACTTTGCCATATACACCTTAGCAAAATGGTGTTGCCGAGCGTAAGAATCGTATTCTCTTGGAAATGGCACATTGTATGGTTACAGGAAAGCAGCTTCTTGATAAGTTTTGGATGGAAGCGCTCATGTGTCCAAACTATGTTTTGAATAGATGTCCCACTAAAGCTTTGAGAGTTGTTACACCTTATGAGGCTTGGAACGGTCAAAAGCCAATGGTGAGCCATATGCGTGTGTTTGATTGTTTGGCATATGCTCTTGTGCCTTCACAACAACGTCACAAACTGCAAGACAAGTCTATAAAATATATCTTTGTGGGGTATAGTGCTGAAAGTAAAGGTTATCGTTTGTATCATCCATTAACGAACCAGATTGTTGTAAGTCGTGATGTGGTATTTGCTAAAAATTCAGCCCATCCCTTGCTTGAATGTAAAACGTATCCAACTATTGGGTCACAAGATATGTTTGATACACTTATGTCTTTGTTTCAAAGTGGTACATTGGATAATGACCATGTAGAGCAGCCAAATGAGGTTCAAAGAGCTGAAAATTTACATCCAAACATGGCTGAAAATAAGCATGAAGTTCAGCCCATTGATGATGTACAAGTTGATCATGAATTACATAAGGAACGCACTTCTATCAGGGATGCACAAGCAATGCCAAGATGGCTGAAGCAAACTTTACAAGATAGTAAGTTGAGTGCTCCTTTGCGTGGTAGAACAAGATCATCTACTCGCCATGTATCGAGTGATTTTGTGGATGTAGCTCTTATTGCAACAACATGTAATGAAGAACCACTATCTTTTGAAGATGCATCTAAAAATTAGGAGTGGATGGCTGCTATGCAATCCGAATTGGATTCGATTTCCAAGAATGGTACCTGGGAGTTATGTGACTTACCTAAAGGTAAGCATGCAATCGGAACTAAGAGGGTTTACAAAGTTAAGCAAAAGTCTAATGGTAGTATTGAATGCTACAAAGCGAGACTTGTTGCAAAAGGTTATGCGCAACAATATGGTATTGACTATGAGGAGACTTTTGTGCCTACTTCACGCATGACTACCATTCGTACTGTGGTTACATTGGCTACTCATCGTGGTTGGAAACTGCATCAATCGGATGTGATAACTGCATTTTTGAATGGTGACTTACATGAAGAGGTTTATGTCAAACAACCTCCTAGTTTTGCCATTAAAGGTCAGGAGCATAAAGTATTATCGCTTGCGAAAGGCTTTGTATGGACTTAAGCAAGCATCATGTGCATGGTATGAGAAAATGCATCGGCACTTGATTGCTCTTGGTTTCCAATGTAGTCCAATTGAGAACACACTTTATGTACACAAAGATGGCAATGACTTGATTGTGCTTGTTCTTTATGTTGATGATATGATTTTGACTGGGTCATGTGAGCTGAAAATTGAGGAACTAAAGGCTAATTTGCAACAAGCCTTCGAGATCAAAAATCTTGGTCATTTGAGCTATTATTTTGGTATCTAGTTTGTTTTCGTTGAGGGGGGTATTATCATGCATCAAGAAAAATACATTGAGAAGCTGCTTCATCGTTTTTGTTTTGAGGATTGCAAGTCCATTTCAACTCCTGTTGAGACAGGATTCACATTCTCAATTGAGGATTGTAATGATGCATTTGACACTTCTCTCTACTAACAAGCTGTGGGATGCTTAATTTATGTATGCAACACTCGGCTAGACATACAATATGTTGTTTCCCAATTGAGCAGGTTTATGCATAGCCCCGGCACTAAGCATTGGCAAGCTGTGAAGCGTGTCTTTAGATACCTCAAAGGCACTATGAACTTTGATCTCTTCTATGGTAGAGATAATCAGCCATGCTTGCATGCATTTACAGATAGTGATTGGTCTGGTTGTTATGATACACGAGTGTCCACTAGTGGCAATTGCTTTCTTCTTGGAAAATCATGCATATCATGGTTGAGTAAGAAGCAACCAACTGTGGCCACATCCAGTTGTGAGGCTGAGTACAGGGCAACAACATTCACGGCTACGGTGAGTGTGTATGGATCAGACGTCTCTTGATGGATCTATGCATGAAGCCACATAAGTCTACGACCATTTTCACTGACAGTCAGAGTGCATTGGCATTTGCGAGGAATCCAATGTTTCATGCTCGCACAAAACACATTACATTATCACTATGTCAGAGAGCGGCTACATGCAAGAGTTGTTGATTTGGCGTATGTACCTACACAAGACAATGTGGTAGACTTGTTCACCAAAGCTCTTCCAAGGGAAAAGTTTGAAGCTTTTTGCAAAGCTTTAGGCTTGTTACCATGTGGGGCTGATCTGTCACCTCCTTGTACATGTTCACATCATTCACTCCAGGGGGGTTTGTTACACTCACGTGTCCCTCGAGTAGTTTTGATGTGAACCGTTTCCCTATACACGGGCACTTTTTACTCTAGTGGTGGCTAGAGGTTTTTTGCCCGTATAACCACATATACACACTATACGCATGTGTGGTGGTACGTTGTACTTAGGGAGACTCGTATCTTTCTCTCATACTCACACTTGAACTCTTTATAACAAAGTGAGGGAGCTTCAAGCTATCAAGCTTCTTGCTGTGTGTGTGCATCTACGAGTGTGTGTGTGCGCGTCTATAGCTTCCCTCACTCCCTTCTTCACCCAACATACAATGGACAAATGAATGTGAAGAGGTTTTTCAAGGTATCAAAGAGGTTCTTGGTTCTCTTCCTACTATGCAAGCTCCTTACTGGGATAAGGAGCTTCATGTGAATCCATCAGTAGGTGAGGATGCTATTGGAGTTATGCTTCTTCAACGAGGTAATAACTCCCACTACATGAAGCCTATCTATTGTGCTAGCAGGGTGAAGCTAGAGGTTGGAAGAGGCTATATTGAGGTGGATATCATCATGGTGAGTGTGACTTATTCATGTAGAAAGTTTAGGCACTACCTTCTCCCCAAACCATTCACATTTCTCACTAGCTACACTCTTCTACCTCAATTGGTGAATAACCCTACTTTTTCAAAGAGGCTCATGAAGTGGATTGTGAGCTACAAGAATTCCAATTCTCTTTTCTTGTTGAGGAGAGTACAAGGGCTATGTTGGCTGATTTTCTTACTTATAAGAAAATCCCTCTTCTTCTTAAGAAGGATATGGTGAAGAAGCAACACATGGAAGCTCCTGACATAGACAATGCCTATCTATTGTTTTTTGATGTCTCTTACATGAAAGCGCATGGTGAAGCTTCAGAAGGTGTTTTAATTTATGATCCTCAAGGTGCTTTGGTAACTAAAAGGAGTTTGAAGCTTACATCACAAAGCAACAATGAAGTTGAGTATGCTACTTTAGAGAAAGGGCTCAACCTTTGCCTTGAGCTTGGCATTCATCGTGTGAGGGTAAGAGGTGATGCCCTTTTGGTGGTTAAGAAAGTACTTGGGGTGTGGAAAAGTAAGAACCCAGGCTGAAAAATATGTGCTTTCAAGTGAAGAATCTGCTTAAGTGTTTTGAAGCTTGGAGTTCAAGCATGTGGATAGGTCTCAAAATGAAAAAGCACATGGTGCAGCACAAGCTTCAATTGGCCAATTGTATGTGATAAGGGCTGATTCTTCTCTTTATTTGGGAAGGGAAGCTTTGGAGAGGGAGGAAGAGTTTCTACAAACAGGTATGCTTCCATCAGAGTTGGAGAAATCAAAGAAGTATGCCTTTCTTCGTTGGTCCAAAAGGTATGTTCTACTTGGTGATGCCTTATATATGAAGGGGGTTGATCTTGTGATGAGAAAGTGACTTGGAAAGAGAAAATTTACAAAATTTTAGAGTATAATCATGAGGGTTCTTGTCGTGTTCACTTTGCTTCAAAGGTCACTTTGCATAAAGTATTGCAGGAGGGGTATGTGTGACCAAGCATTCAACTGATGTTCATCATTGGTTCAAGTCTTGTAAAGAGTGCCACAGAATGGAAAATAGGATTCTCAAATAAAAAATTAGAGGCACCATTGTGGCTTATGATGTGTTTGAGAAGTGGAGAATTGATGCAGTAGGTCCTCTACCTATGACAGCTAGAGGCAAATGTTACATACTTACTGTTGTTGATTATCTATCCAGGTGGACCGAAGTCAAAGCTGTTAAGAAAATCATGAGTAAAGATGTTTCCTTATTTGTATATGAAGATATTTTTTGAAAATTTGGCATGCCATTGGAGTTACTTTCTAACAAGGGTACAGGTTTCAGGGGAGAGCTGGTGGATTATCTATGTGAGAAGCTTCATGTGCATCGCAGGTTTACTACTCCCATATCATCCCCAATGCAATGGAATGAATGAGAGGTTTAATGGAGAGCTCATAAGGAGGCTTACAAAGATAACAAGAAACAATGTGAAGACTTGGGATTTAGAGCTACCTTGTGCTCTATGGGCTTATAAGACTGCCATCAAATCAGGTACTGGTTTCTCTCCCTTCCGTCTAGTTTTTGGCAAAGTGGCTTTTGAAGAGAGCCTAATGATGCAGTCAAGGAGAGGCTTCTATATTTGCAATGTGTACAATTAGACAGGTTGCTAGATTTTGAGCATTATGAACAGGTCAGGTCTTGAAGAACAATCAAGCAATGACAAATGAGAAGGTGAAGGACAAAGACATCAAGAAGGGTGACATGGTGATTCGTTACAATAGTAAGCTTGATAGCACTTTTAAAAAGAAGTGTCAAATCAAATGGCAAGGTCCTTTCTTGGTCTTAAATAGGTTTCCAAATGGCACATATCAGCTTGCTGACTTGGATGTTACCCCACATAAAGCACGTGTGAATGGCTACAGGTTGAAGAATTATATTGCAAGGTTGATGACTATGACTGAGGATGAGACTTATTTTGAAGAATTTTTTGGTCATGTGGCTAAGGATAAAGATAAAATGAATACTTCCTCATGTGGTTTACAGGATCTCTTTTTTGCTGTTGATCATGAATGATCTAGGAGACTGGGGTGTGGAAACTATGTTGGGCACATTTTTGACACCCCGGTTTTTGTAAATTTGTACATAAGGACATGAAGTCCAATGTCAAAAGGGTGTGTGCGATTTTGTTTTGTGGGTTTTTTAGGTTGCTTTAGAAAGCACATGTACATGCAGGGCAAGTCACTAGCATAGCGCCAGCTGTTGGGTTATGTGCCCGTTAGTGAGTTTTTTGAAGTGAGACTTGTCTATAACTAAAATCATAAAAAAACTAAAAAAAATTTCAGAAAAATTTCAAAAATTTGAAGATTTTAGCTCGGTATGTCTCCTTGATGGTTTCTAATGCAGTTTTTACCCTCGCCTTGCCTTCTCTACGTGTAGTCGTATTGGAACAGCTCTCTGTTTGCGTCAATTTTGCATGTAGCGGCATGTGGATTCAATTTTGGTCATCTTCAGCTTTCTTGCCATCCATTTTTCAAAATTTCTTCCAAGATTTAAAGTGTCCGAATTGGAGTTGTGCTCTTCAAGTTACGACTAGTTCTCTGCAGGGTTATGGCTATGGCAGCCTAGTGGTGGCAAATTGTGTGCAGACAGATTGGGAAGGCATGTATCTATGAATTGTGGAGTTGATGTTGAAATTGTGGGTTTGCGATGTTCAATTGTAAAATGGGAGGCTCTTATCTTCATATGCATTGGTCGATGTGTGTTGTAAATCCATGCTTTGACACGGTTTTCCTCCTATGTGCTATGGTCCTTTGGGTGGGTGTGTGCTTATAAATTCCCAAGGGAGCACATGCCTTTTGGTTGGGGTTTACTTAGAGTGGTTTTGGTATACTTTTTGGTGTTGTGGTCAAAGTTTGAACGCTCTTGGGCTATAAAGCTATAGAGGTGTCCCACTTTAGCTTTTGCCCAACAAAGTTTGTGCCAAATCTCGATATTTGGAACAACATCTACACCTCGTGCAAACATGGTAGGATTCACTTCAGACACATTTATATCCAAAGTAAACATTATGTCCACTTTCTTTCCTTGCGTAACCAGCCTTCTATCCTTCTTATGCTCTTTGACAAAGACCATGGGAGTTAAACCTGTAAACCCTGCTAAACCAACGGAAACCAGGTTCTTTGTAATGTTGGGTGTATATAGTACATTAGCCAAGTACTTCACTATACAATCTGTCGTAGACAATGGCACATTTCCTGTATGCATAATAGGATTTGCAGTATCATCCCCATTTTCTACATAGCCAGGACTTTGTAAAGTCTGCATTTTCTTAAACCATTCACCATGGATGGTCATGTGATTCGATGCACCAGAATCCACAGACCAGACATTATCACTGGATTTTTCCACCTTTTCTAACATAGTATTCAGCATGTGTTGCACAACAAATAGCCTCTCGGGATCATCTGCATTCTTGCTAGTAATTGTATGATTGTTTTGTTGCCTCCTATCTGGAGAATCATGTTCAAAGTGACCATGTCTTCCACAACCCCAACATACTATATTTCCGTGTTGACCAGCATTATTGTGCTACGCATTTTTGTGACCTCTTGGACTCCCCCTGCCTCGAAAGTTTCCTTGACCACCACTTGTTTTTTTACCATGATTGTTGTTCTAGTGTTGTGCTTGGTTGTTCCCTCTTCCTCGACCTCGTCTACAACCTATACCACGTTCTCTTCCTCTTCCTCTTCCTCTATTGTTGAAAAGAACCTGTTCAGTATTGTTTCCACCCTACATAGAGGAGTCTTCCTCAAGTTCCTTCTCTTCCACAATCAATAAGGACACTAAATCTGTAAACGAGGGATGCCAGTTCTCTCTAAGATGGATGCCACTTTTAAACTATTTGTACTCAGGACCCAAACCTCATAGACAGACTTCTACTTTATCATCATCATCAACTACAACACCAATTGATGCAAGTGACTCACATATGTTCTTTATCTTCAACAAATAGTCATTGATGGACATGCTTTTCTTCTGCACAATATTTAACTTAGTCTTCAACTGCAGCTTCCTTGCCTTTGTGTTGGTCAAATCCAATGACAGCAAAGTATCCAAGCCTCCTTAGGAGATTGAGCATCCTGTATATGCCCAATCATAATGTCTTGTACACTGACAAAAAGCCAATACATGACCTCATAAGCTCCCTGCTTCTTCCAATCTTTAAATGTATTAATTTGCGCAGCACTCGCACCTTCCTCTGGTAGTAGTGGTGCTACCTCATGCTCTTCATCAATGTAGTCCGAATAACCTTTGCCCATAAGGAAATTGGTCACTCATAACTTCCAAGCATGGAATTTGTTCTTGTCCACCCTCTCACTGACAACCTAGTTAAGCCCATTGTTAGCAGCAAGCTAACACAGATACCATTTTTCGGAGTTCTCATTGTAAAAACACTTATTATTTTAATAAATTGGGAATATTGTAACTCCTAATTTTTGGATAAACCTTGTAATTGATGAGCCGGGGCTACAAGCTTCCAGATTGTATCAACCTGTCATTACCCATCTTTGGTAGAACTCCCAGATTATTAGTTTTGACCACCAAAACCTTGGCTAAGGTATAAAAGCCAATTTTTGTAAGTTATTATTAAGTTTTGGATAATGAAATACATAGCGTGAGCTAACGACGCTCACTCCTCTCCTTCTCACGCTTCCTACTCCCTCCCCAATTGTCACATTGCAATCGCGTTTGTTGCATTGCAACTGTAGATAAGAGCTCTATGCATTGACGTAAGCACATCACAGTAATTTGTAGCTTTTGGCGTCGCCGACCCATGGCCTAATTTCATCATAACTAGGAATTTACACTTCGAAATCAAAAACTAAGTATAAGCGAGGTATTGGGGCATCATTGCTAAGCATTTACATGCATTCTGGGTTGAAAACGACTAGGTCAAAAATCCACTGCTATTAATAATCACGATTTTGGCACTTGACCTAAAGTGGGGTTTAAGACCATAAGCATATTTGCGTCTTTTGCTATGTAGAGGTAGCTTGGAAGTAATCGTCTGTCAAGTGCCTTTAGGACTGTAGGATTGTAGGATTAGAGTAGGATTTTGAGAATGATTGATAGACGAGACAAGTCTTAAGATCAATGCGCAGAAAATCATAAAAGACAAGAAAACGAGTGTTTGTGGACACTTTTCACAACCCCATTGCATGAGAATGTAGGAGTACGGTAAGTAGGATCTAAGGTAGATTTCAGAACATTTCTCTCTCTAAAAGAATCATTGTGAGTTATTATTGGAAGTTGCAAAATTTCAGGTCTATGACTAAAAATAGCACGAAAAGACTCCAAACCACTCAATCCGACTGGAGAGTAAGCTTAAAAGTTGTCTGAACCAGTGGGTAAGCTCAAGGACACTTTGAGGTAAAAATTTCAAGAGTTTGTCAAAACTCAGATTATTTACTTTCTCTTGACATTTTAGGCCAAATTAAGTTTTTGACTTGATTCATAGGCTTGAAATAACTCATAAAAGGATTGTCCTTGAAAAAATTACAAAAATTGGTTCATTTCAAGCCTGAAGTTAATAATCGTATTATTAACTTTCAACTCAGATTTGATCAAGGTTCATACTATTGACTCATTGCATGTGTACAAATAACTTATGTAGAGGCACAAAAGATTTGGATCACCAAACTGGCAAAAAACTGAGTAAAAACTAAAGTTTGTACTGACTTTCTGAATCTTGAGTGTAAATTGGAAAAAAGTTTGTCCAAACTTGTTGAAATTTGATTCATAGGCTTATATTGATGTGATAAATATGTGTTTATGCTCAGTTGATCAAAAAGATGTAAAAAGTTACCAGAAGTAAATAATCGTGATTATTTACATCTGTCCCATTTTTCACCTTTTTTGACCAAGTTGGCATACCACTAGCTTTATTAATAAGTCCACAAACCAAATTTGGTAAGATTTGGATCATTGGATTGAAAATTGTGACCAAATTTGCAAAGTTAGTCTGCGGACAGAAAATTGATGACCATTTGACCAAAACTTGTCCAAATTTGTTGAAACTTGGCTAGGGACCTTAAGTTGAAGTGCTTAACAGATCTGTGTCAAAGTTGGGACAAAAATTCGCAAAAATATAGCTGGAGTAAATAATCACTATTATTTGCATCTGCTTCAAAACTTGGAAATTTTGCAAATTTGAGTATACCACAAGGTCAAGCATATCAAGTAGACCCCACAAATCAATTTTGGTGAAATTTGGATCACAAAAGTGAGACTTAAGCCAGATTCTTGAAATCAGGATCTGTGGACACAAAACAATTGATAAACTTGAACAGAATTTGTCCAAACTTGTTGAAAATTGTCCAGGGACTTTAACAGGTTGTATACTTGCCAAACCAAGCCAAAAAGTGCAAAAAACTGACAGAAGTAAATAATCATGATTATTTACTACTGCTACACAAGAACACCAATTTTGGCTTTTGAACTTGTATAGTGTTCGACCAACATAATACAAAGCCACCGTGAAATTTTGAGTTCAATCGGATCCAAATTGGTACATGTTCACTTAGTTTCTAAGTTGCAGATTAATCCTTTGATTTTTTACCAAAGTCAATTGCTGACTCCCATAGCTCGACTTGAAGTGATACACATAGACCAATCATGACAGTTAGCAAAAACTATACTGTCTTTATAAAAGAATAGCTAATTTGATCAAATTTGTACAGGAATCAGGTTGCAGACGAGGAATCGTAGCTTGATAGAAAGTTGCAATCAAATCAAGTGGAAATTGACAACAAGTCAATTCAAAGGTAAGTACTCTATCCAGGGCTTCATAAGTCTATATGAACCTTAGATTTGGTCGTGTACTAGGAAATCAGGGAATACTCGGAGAAACCTCCAGCAGAGTATCCACCAAAGAAAGCGTGAATCAAGGCAATTCCTTGCACACTATTCTTGCTGAAGAAGTCTCAGACACTTTTTCAGATTCAACATCTGAAATGTCTTCTTACTTGACTCACTCGGAAACCAGAACGACAATGCGCTGTAAGAATACTCTCATTTTATAAAACTAATCGCCATGGAGCTCAGGTTTACCTGGATCCTAACGAAGAGTATGCTATTCGCATTGATGACCATGGTATTGAGTTCGAAGAAGAAATCAGGGCAAACAAAGAAGGAAAAACGTACATGGACAGAAACGGAACTCAATATTTACAAGTCAAAAACCCTGACGTAATAGACAAATGGGGGTTAGAAGTAAACACCATAATCCCAGATATGTCAGCAAAAGAAGGACCACCAACTTTAGAATTTGAGGGATACGATCAAGTAGATTTGAAGCCTTTGAAACGGCTTAGTACAGATAATCCTAGGATCGAAGTCTATTGTTGGGAGGATAGAAACATAAAAGATCTTTTGTGGACTTCGCATGCCAAATCAGGACAACTAACGGCCATGAAGATCATCTAAATCTTCAAGATCAAAGATAAGGGATCAATAGACCTACCAACCTACCTATTTAGGGATTGTTATAACAACAACTTTGTTATGATGACTCCTGAGGAGGTAGAACAAACCAAACATCAAGGGTATTCTATAAGCGATTGGATATTGGGACAAGGACCAAAAACAATTCCAAGAGATGAACACCATGAGAGATCATCTGAGAATAATGTTAAGAAACCAGAAACCACCTCATCACAAAGAAAACCGGGTGACACTAAGGCTAGTCCAGGGCTACATGAGTCACTATTTCCAACAGACTGCTTTGAAGGACTCGGAACATGACCAACTGCCAGGAGACCGAGAGTTGAATCAAACAAACGCGTTAGACCAGCTGATTTTTAGAAATGGGTCAAAAACCACTTAGCAAGCTTTAAGCAAGTGCTAAGAGCAGAGTGTATATTCGATTTTCATACTCAATTCGAGGGGTTTGAAAAGCATTGACATGGTTCTAAAACATTCCACTAAGGTCAATCATGGACTTAAACACATTAGCTCAAGGATTTGTAGTTGCTTGTTCTAAAACGGGGATCAAACATAATATGGTAGCTCAAATCTACAGATTTAAACAAAAACATGGTGAGTCTGTTAGGGATTGTGCAACTCGAATGAAACAATACATTGCCAGATGCCCAGGGCTAGAGATACCTTCAGAAGAACGACTCGTATCTTTGTTTCTAGAGGGACTGCTAAACAAAGAACTTCATGCTATACTCTATAACAAGAAGCATACAACCTTAGAAGAGTGTGTGAGAGATGCTATTGACTTAGGAGACAATTGTGATATTTTCAATGAAGAAGATGTCCCTAAGGATAACCAAAGTGAGAAAACAACATTCCACTAAACCAGCACAAGTGGGAACGGCTATTGCAGCACCGCTTTCAGCCATAGAAGACATGCTCAAAAGGATGAACGACATGATGAACAACATGCAAAAAGCACCTATGCGAGGACCAGGACAAGGGAAACCTCAACAGGGATAACCAATTAGGCCACAAAAATGGTGTGCAATCGAGAGTAAATGGACCAACCATGAGACCAATGAGTGCTACTTTCGATCAAAGTATGGTGGGAATGTTCAGTACGTGCCTATGAGTCCACAAGGACAACCCATGTACAAATATCAACCTAATATGGCCAAACTCAAAGACCACCGATGGGTATGGAAAGACCTCAACCCGTGTTGGGACGACAGCCTCCATATCCAGGACATAATGCAGTGCCTGTCAAGTACATACATCAAGAGGGAGATATAGAGGAACAATCATTAGTGTCTGTTACACCCTATGCGGAACCTAGTCCATCTACAGTAATGGTAGAGGGAGATTGGTATAATTCACATCCACCACCAATGGAGGAACCTGTGACTTATGCTCCACCAGAGTTCGTACCAATGTATTATGTAGCTAATCCAGGTGTCAGACCTCCCATGGTAAGACCCATGATTAAGCCAAGAATGGGAAACTGTCATAACTGTGGCGCAGATGATCATTGGAAAAATGAATGCCCATAACCTGACAAAAACCTCAAGCCAGTTGAAGCTTATTGCATACAATGTTGCAAAAAGGGAGGACACTTTTCGGAAGATTGTCCTAAAAATCCTTTAAACAATGATAAAACAATAGTAAACATAGTCCAAGTGATACCTAGTAGCTTATCTGAGAGTGAACCAATTGTTCCAATCAAGGTAATCACTAGAGCCCAGGCAAAGAAAAAGAAACACAACTCCTCTGATGATTTGGAAAATACAAAAGTTTCCTCTCAAAGGATCAAAACAAGCAGAAGCAAAAGATATGAAATGAGAAAACAAAAACAACATGCTAAAATCGAGGAGAAATCATAAAATCTATTCCAGGAAAAGGTGAAAGAAACTGGAAGCAAAATCAAAGAAACAACCGTGAAATCTGGAGGATCAATTTTGGTTGATAAAATTTTTGAGCCTATTAATGCAGCCTTGGAAGCTTATCAAGCGGGACTTAAAGCAGGCCAAAACATGGAAAACAAATGAAAAAACTATCCCTCTCCAGACATGGAAGCAGCTAAGCTTGAAGCTTATTAAAATTTGGTAAGAATCACGAAAGAAATGCTGGAAAAACAAAAACCCAAGCTTGAAAGTATCGCAAAACCTGAGGAGCTTGTGGTAAGAGACACTAAAGAAAAATCCAAAGTGGTGGTAGAGCCCCACCTTGAAACAAAACAACCAGAACTTATAGTTCCAGACAACGAAGATGCCTTAGACGGAACTCCATTCGTGGAGGAAGACTGGCCAGGACACTTATGTGAAAAAGTTAGAGAGATCAATGATGGGAGCCTAACTCTAAAGTCAGCTCCTATAGAGGAAGTTTGGTTAGACAACCTACCTCCTGATATGAACATGGATGTACAATCCTTGTACGGGGATTACGGATCTGAAGCTTCAGATATGTCTAAACCATTGACCTTGAAAACATTACCCTCTTACTTAGGAGATAACGAAGATGAATCCATAGTATGTAAGACCACTAGTAAAAAGAGCTGAACAGACCCTAGAAGTAGACAACATTCATTCAATCATGTCTACACCCATCCAATGCACTCTTAGTTTTAAAGAATTGTTAAAAATTAGACCGTATTTATGGAATGACCTACAGAAAACCCTAGAGAAGTTGGGGATAACAGGGCTCATCGCAAAAATTTTAAAAAATTGAAACATGAAATGGACAACAAAGAGATTCTATCTGTTCCAATGAACAAAGTCAGAGAATACTATGAAGGGAAAGAAGGAAACACCACCCTTCCATTGAAATATAATGACATTGAAACCATGGAAATACTGGATAGTGTAGCAGGCATAGCCATAGCCACGAAAGTAGTATGGGAATCCTGGGGACAACCAGCCATTAGACAAACTCAAATGAAATTGCAATTGGCTGACGGACACATTGAGAGACCATTAGGGTTGCTTGAAAAAGTGATAGTCAATTCCTGTGAGATTGAATATCAATACACTTTTGCCATAGTAGACTTTGAAAAAAAACTCAATTACGAAATCATATTGGGAAGACCTTTCATGCGACAGGTACAACTCATCCAAGATTAGAGAGACAACTATCTGTACTTGAAGCAAGTGGGATCTATAACAAGGGTTAATTTGAAAGATCACACTTATAGAGATGTCTTGAAAACACCCATACAAAGTTTGATTTAGTTTCTTCGGTTGAAACTAAGCTTCCATCCTGGTTAAACAAAGATACTCCTATTTGGATATGTGGAGCTTCATAAAACGGGAGCTTAAAACGAGAAGAATGTATCTTAGAAAGGGATTGCATAGACGAAGCCTATGTACTTGAACCCTTTTCAGAACATTTGTTTGAGCCATTTGAGTGGACTCAAATTTTAGCGACAATGGATGTGTATGTGAATACGTCTAGATGCCTACTCAATTTTGCAATGAGGACAGCTATGATATAATTCCCATCCAAATGATTTCAACCCTCAACATTGAACATGAAATTGAGGAACCCAAGGACTTGATGAAAGCTCAACAAGTCTTTCTAGACCTCTACTACGATGCAACAGATGAGTTAGATAGACACTCAGCTACCTTAGAAAATTTGGGGTCAGAAAAAGAACATGTAAGAGCTAAGTTACTCATGAAAGGAGGGGAGGATTTTTTTTTTGACTTTCCTAACTATAAATCGAGAAGAAAAAAATGGTATAGATGAAAAAGAGACACCAAAAACGTGAAAGCTAGACCTATGCCATCAATCTCCAGCAGAACACAATTCCTGATGCAGATAGATGCACATGATTGTGTCAAGGACAAAATCACTAGTAGATATCCTTCAAACAAAAATCCAGAAATGTCAAAAACATCGAGAAAAACAAAGAAGGATACTCAAGCAAAGCCAAACAAATAGGACAAGAAGCCAACCATGACACGAGTTGAGCAGAAAAAGAAGTATCAAGAGTTGAAAAAAGCTCTAAAGGAGATATATATGATCGAAATGGAAGCCACAGAAGAGGATGGTAAGGATGTAACGAGTGTTCCATCCGATTACAAAAAGTATACTCTCCAAGATCGAAAAATCATAGTTGAACAACCTGTTAGGGAATTACGAAAACAGGGTGAGTCCTACGAAGGGCCTGAGAACGTGAAAAAGATATACTTGGCTAAACCAGGGAAAGAACCCAGGCCTGCCTACATTGCAAATGACCTAACAGAGGAAGAAGAAGAGCTTTTGCTAATCTTGCTAAAAGAATACCGAGATATCTTCGCTTGGTCTTACAAGGATCTCAAGGGTGTTGATCCAGAAATCTATCAACATACCATATCCATGAGAGATGATGCGAAACCAAGTAGACAAAGGCCATACACATATAATGAAACATTTGTCATGAAAATCAAAGAAGAGATTGAGAAACTAAAGGAAGCCAAATTCATTTACGAAATTGAACACAAAGATTGGGTGTCTCCAATTGTGCTAGTACCCAAGAAGAATGAAAAATTACGAGTGTGTGGCAATCTCAAAAAAGTGAATGCAGCTACCAATACAAACAACTTTCCTCCTCCAATCACTGAGCATGTTTTAGAAGGAGTTGCAAGAAAAGAAGCTTATAGTTTCTTAGACGGCTTTTCGGGATACAATCAACTTTTGGTTCACCCAAAAGATTAGCATAAAATTGCTTTTGCGATGAAATGGGGTATTTTTACCTATTGGGTTATGCCTTTTGGGTTAACTAATGCTCCAGCCTCCTTTCAAAGATTGATGAGCCATGCTTTTAAAGAATACCTGAGAAAATTCTTGGAAGTGTATATGGATGATCTATGCGTATATTCATCAATTCGGGCTGATCATTTTGAACACCTCAAAAAGGTGTTCAAAAAATGTAGACTTTATAGGATTTTCTTAAATCCTGAAAAGTGCACATTCATGGGTAGACAAGGAAAAATTGTTGGACATATAGTGTCTAAAAACGGCATAGCTACTGATATGGAGAAAATTCATGTCATTGCTGATTTGCCTAGACCAACAACAGTCAAGGGGGTACAAGCCTTCATGGGACATTGTGGATATTACAGACGGTTCATCTACATGTACGTTATAATTGCAAAACCCATGTATAGCTTGATTACACACTTCGAGTGGACCAAGGCATGTGAAGAATCCTTCATGAAGCTTAAGCAAGCTCTCACCTCAGCTCCAATATTGAAAGCACTAGATTGGAATAAGATATTCCACATACATGTAGATGCTTTGAATTTTGCTATCGGTTGTATACTAGCTCAACCAGGAGACGGAAAAATTGACTTTCCTATTTCTTATGCTAGCCGACAGTTGCACATGGTAGTAAAAAATTACACTACCATTGAAAGAGAAGGGTTAGGAATGATCTATGCCATTAAAAAGTATAGACATTACCTATTAGCCAACAAGTTAGTGTTCTTTGTAGACCACCAAGCTTTGTTGTATTTGGTCAACAAGCCATGCAGCACAGGAAGAACAGTGAGATGGTTCATCATTCTTCTGGAATTTGATTTCACTGTGGTTGTAAAAAAGGGTACTATACATCAAAGAGCAAATCATTTGTCAAGGATTGTTTCAAGAGAATCACCTAAAGGGGTAGATGATGATCTACCAGATGCCTATTTGTTCTCCGTGGAAATGATACCTCGATGGTCGGAAAACATGGTATCATTGATGACAATAGCTCAAGTGGATTCACAAATACCACTTCCTATTACAGTCAGATTAATCGAGCAATTGGCTATGTATCAGTTACTAGCTGGTAGGCTATACAAAAGAAATCGAGATGGAATAATACTCTTATGCATTAATCCTGAAGAGAAAAACCAGTACCTTATTCAAGCACATATTACCATAGTAGGAGTTCACTTTGCGGAAGACCAAACTATGCTACGAATTTTGAGACTTGGAGTTTTTTGGCCAACTATGAGGAGTGATGTTAGTTCTTTTGTAAAGAATTGTCCTTAATGTCAAAAACAAACACCCATACTGCATGTAACCTTGTTTCAAATGTCACATGTTCCTAAGTGGAGTAACTATCTAGTTACTTACTTATCAAGCTGAACATTTTCTGAGGATATGAGTAAACATCGTCAACAATCAATTGAAAATGAAGCAGGAGACTATGCTCTTATTGGGAACCAATTGTATTGGAGAGGTAAAGGTCAACATTTGCGTCTTTGTGCAAATGAAGAAGAGTATATTCCGATTATAGAACAAGCACATGCTGGATTAGCTAGAGGTTACTTTTCTAGTGAGACCACCGCAAGAGCAATCTTAATGGCAGGCATATGGTGGCCAACACTTTTTGCAGATGCCAAAGAATATGTTCAAAGCTCTGATGCTTGTCAACAAGCAGAAATGCCAACACGTGTAGATAGCATGCCCTTAAGACCAATGATGGGAACTAGAGCTTTTGCAAAGTGGGATATAGATTTTGTTGGGCCAATATAGCCACCTGCTTATAGAACCAAAGCTCAATATATCATTGTAGCTACGGACTATTTGACCAAGTCGGCCGAGGCTAAAGTAACTCAAAAGAATGATGCCAGAACCACTACCGCATTCTTATATGAGTATGTATTCACGAGATATGGACTGCCAATAGAAATTGTCAGTGATCGGGGAACTCATTTCCTCAATGAGGTAATCGAGTATTTGCTTGATGAGTTTATGGTCATCCATAACAAACCAGCTCCCTATCACCCACAAGCAAACGAACAAGCTGAGCATACGAATAAAATACTTAGCTCGGTATTGACTAAAGTGGTTAGTTCAGGAAGGACAGACTGGAAAATGAATCTCCATGTAGCTCTATGGGCTTATCGAGTTTCATTCAAAACAGCTTTAAATGCTACACCCTTAACCTTGTTTATGGTCTTGATGCCATACTGCCAATAGAATTTTTGTTGCCGACACTAAGAGTAGCTAAAAATCTTGAGTGTACTGGACATAAATTGTCAGACTTGAAGATTTAGAAAAGATAGATGAGCAAAGGCTAACTGCCGTAGCTCACATCTATGCACAAAAGCGGAAACAAAAACAGTTTTTTGATTCCCATCTAATAACAAAAACCTTCAAGAAAAGGGACTTAGTTTTAGTCTATTCCCTTAAGCAACACATTCCCAAGTTTAAGAAAAAAGAAAACGGATCGTTTATCATTGAAGATGTATCTCCAAGTGGAGTAGTAAAGTTGTCCACCCTAAATGGTGAACCAATGGCTAATTGGATTAGTGGATGATGTTTAAAGAAATAAAATTTGCCGCTAACCAATGAATTACTAGAAAGAATGCATGCAGCCAAGCAAAGGAGGATTAAACGACAGTAGGTTATTGATGAAGCCCAAGAGGAAGCTCGGCTTCGGGTACTCAAACAGAAAGCTGCTCTCAGGAATTAACAAATACTGATTCCCATCAACACTCTAGAAATAGATGACGGACAATGGAAAATGCCTAAAGATGCAGTTTCAACAGATGATGAATGTTCAGACGGAATGGACCTACACATCAAAGTACAGCTCAACAATCATAGCACAAATGCTTTGGTCGACACGTGAGCTAGAGAAAATGCAGTCAGTTATTCCACGTACAAGCAAGCAACAAGTCAGTCGTTGACAGCAGGAATAACGACAATCAAAGGATGCAACAAGAATCCAAAACCAACATTGGGAGTAGTCAACTTGAATGAGATAGTACATGGATGTTCATGTCCTCATCAGTTTGTGTGCTTACCAGATGAACACATGAATGAGACGATGATTCTTGAAATTCCCTGGATGCGGATATACAAAGCAGTACCAGATTGGGATATAAATTAGCTCAAGCTATCACCTAAAGGCGGGCAACTCATTGTTCCAATTGCACCAAGCAAGGAGGAATGGAAAGGAAGCAATCAGCAGACCAAACCACGAAGTAATCAATCTTCTCCATCCTCTCGACAAGCAAATGCTACAAGTAGCATGCAAGGAGTCAGGCAAATTTGGATACCAAAAGCACAGCTTAAGGACAAGCCGATTCAAATCTGGGTGCCCAAAACATCACCAATAAAACCAAAGAAGGTTCCAAGGGTCAAAACACAGAGACGAGATTCTCCGGGGTGGAAGGGCAATATGTAATTAAGGGCAATGTTTGAAGAGGGAGGAAAAAGTTCGATGTTAACGTGTGATTTTTTACAAAATTACCTAATAATGCCCGTATAATTCATCATCAAGGGAAAATTCACTGATAATATCTTCTCGATGAGTGTAAATAGTGTATATACTATCAAAAAATCATGAAAAATAGTCCTTTTTTGTTATTTTTCATCATTTTTCTCGATAGTAAGACTTAAAAATGGAGAAATCCAACAAAAAACAATAAAGCTGTGTTTCTCAATGGATTTTCTTAATTATTGGATTTTCACTTTGCTTTTTTAGCGCATTTTGTTATTTTAAATAAACAGGTCAAAGATTAATAATAAATAGCAAAGGAGCTCAGATGGAAAAATGGAAGACACATTGGTATCAAAAAGACAAGGTAGACAAGCACGAAAATTTTCAATGAAATCGAAAGATGAAAGCGGGAAGCCTAAATTAGGCGGCTAGACCTACTTTTGCAAAATTCTTGCAGAATGAGCTACAGGAATCCGATCGGGGAAATTTTTGAGTTTAACATAGATTTCAGTTCTTTTTTACAGATGCCAGAATTTGGATCTGACTCCACAGACAGCTTGCCGTTGAGGTCTATATACAATGTATATGATTGGTTTCGTGAAATCAATCAAGCAAAGCCCTTGAAAAGCAAAAAACGATTCGAAGGCTACAAAGCGTCAAATTCGACATACGAGGTCAAACTCACTCCAAATGAGCCAAAATTGGATGAGTTGCTTCACAACTATGTTGTGGACAATTCCAAAGCCTCACAAGTGACAAACCAACTCAACAAGCAGTATAGTCATAGAAATCAGAGACTTCAGAGTCGACAAAGCACAAAGTGATGTCGACAAAACCAAACTTTACCAAATTCAATTTAGGACTTGTTTTAGGTGTATAGAATGTGTTGAGGTCAAAAATTTTAAGTTTTGCAAGAAAATTATGACTGCTATAAATAATCGCAATTATTTACTTTTGTACTATTTTTGCTTGGAAATTGTATTATCACCTCACCTATCATGTGTACACACCTATTACATGCCAAAAATCAAGTATGAACCAAAATGAGCACCTATAACTTGGAAAATTGCCCAAAAACGCAAAGAAGGCTTTGCAAGTCAATTTTTGAGTTATGGACCACAATTCTTGATCCAAATCACCTCATATCACATACACAGGGCCTACACAATGCGTAGAACCAAGTTGTATCAAAATATGTTGATACTGGTAGAAAAGTTAATAATTGCGATTATTTACTTTCTAGCCAAAATGAGGAATTTTGCTATTTTGCCATCATACATTCAAAGTACATAATGTGTTAATCCCACTAGCCAGGTTTGAACCAATTTGGAGCTCAAAATCTCAAATTTGCTTTATATCTACTGTTTCAGAGACCTAAAGCCAAATCTGGTACCGTTTTCACCCTGTGCATCCAAATGAGCCCATATTCACTCAAAGCATGTATTTGGTACATACTTCAAGCTTGTGATGCCAAGTTTACAAAAAGTTGGAGAAATTACTCAACTGTAAATAATCGCAATTATTTACTTTGGTTGCAAATTTTTGTTTGGACTTTACAATTTTGTTCCTTGCATGTTTTTATGCATCTATGCTTGTTCAAAAATTGATTTGAAGCAAATTGGACCAAAATTGTCAGCGTTTTAGACTAAAGGACATTTCAAAGAAAAATCCGTCAAATCTGCTAACTTTGACACTCTATTCACTAAATAGGAGCCATGCAAGCAGCAAAGAGGACCAAGAAGAAGCTCAACCAGAAAGAAAAGTTGCAAGAACTACCAGCATACCAACTGGACCTCGATTCAGTCAAAACCGCCAAGGCAACCTATCTTTCAAAAGAACAGCTTGAAGAGCATCACACCACAGTGTTCACTGGCAGATTCAAGAGTGAGGAGGGACATTAGGTAGAGTTGCAACTCCTACCAAAAGAAGTGTATGATGTCGCTGCAAAGCCCAAAACCAAAGAAGCCAACCGACGGCTAGGACTCAGAGACTTTTATGAACAAGAGCCATGTGGAGTGGACTTCCAAAAAGCTTACGAGCTTTTGTCCATGATCAAGGAAGATGGAACTGTGCAGATTTCTGACCCACAAGGGAGTAAAGTTGAAGTGGTGATCACAGAGGAAATAGTGGCAGAAGCACTCACATTGTTCACATAAGGAATGACAATGAGGGCAAGGGATAGGAAGACGGTTGAAACTTTTACAAAAAAAACCATCGCAGCCACCTTTGTAGACCTTATTCACAAACAGGTTGAAGAGCCAGCTAGGTTATACCACCAACACTTCCGTTTCCTTGCTAAGAGGCCGCCAAGGTATAAAACGCCAAACCATGCGGTTGCCACCGCCTTCACGCAAGTCCTCAAGTCAACAACCAGGCAACCGATTGACCATGCACAATATGTCTGACCACTTTGAAAGGAATAAAGAAAGAAGGAAATATCACATACCTAGGTGCACCAGAGGTGTTGACAAGAATTGCATACCATGCCATCGGCATGGCCGACAACCTACCACCTGTCCCAGATCAAAACACTTGGATAGTGTCAGCTCAACCATCTCCTCGAGCTACAAGATCTGCCAAGAGATCCTACAAGTCTGATGAAGAATCGACTAAGAGCTCGCCAGAACGGCAAAGCAGTGATAGCTCAGATAATGAAGAAAAAAAAAGAACGACACGAGGAAATGAAGAGAAAAGCTGTGGCAGCACACCAGGAAGAGCCTATTCAAAAGCAAGCCTGGTTTGAAAGAGAGAAACACTCATACCAATGCAGCCGTCAAGCGCAAGGAAAGGACCCAAAAAAGTGGGTGCCTATTGGGCTTAAAGGGCCTAGAACCAAGCATCACACTAGGAAGCAGTTTAAAGATCCCACAAAATCCTTGGAAAAGATGTACAAAGATGCAGAAGATTTGAAGCTACAGAAAGCCCAAGAAGCGGGGAGAAAAGCGAAAGAGGTGGCAGAACATCAAGAGCAAGCAGAGGAAGCCACTACACAAGGAGAAGAACAACATGCTCAAGGTGATGCGTCTCCCCGTATCTCTTCTCCTGTCTTTGAACACCAAGATCACCCAATGCCGAGTCCACCACCATTACTGGCAGTTAGAACCACAACAACTGAGCCAACAAAAGAAGTAGAACCTAAACAGGAAAAAGCAGCTGAACTTACACAAGAATCTGAACAACAAGAAGCAGCGGAAATAGCACAACAAGCAGCTATCTCTACTCAATATGCTACACAACAAGCAGCTATCTCTACTCTATATGCTACTCAAGAGTAGCATATAGAGAAAGAGCTAGAGTCAGAAAAGACAGCCAGAAGAGGACACCGCAAAGTTTGAGCACATCTAGCTACGTTCACTCCTGGAAGCACCCATTCAAACTCTTCTTGCACAACATATTGTTTCCCATGCATCTATCTGTGCCAGCATATACAATGTCCCATCATTGGACATTTGCATTAGACACGATTTGTGTTCCACCCATGCACTTACACAACAAAATGACGATGACGAAGTGGTAACAGGTTTCATGAGCATTTTCTCAACAACAATGACTCTGACTTCAAGCTATTAACACTTATCCAATGTATATCCAGTCAATAATAGTAGCCATACGGCCGTAAGTACTTTAACTCAACAAAACTCCGTTACATCAAAACATAAGTACATATAGCCTCACATTTAATTGTGACTAAAGGCATTTTTTTTCCCACTGAGTTTTTCCCTTTAGTCCTATCCAGGTATCCAAGACCTTCATTTTTTAATATACGCCGCATTTTATTTTTACTATTTTATTTTTCTTATAGAAACACAGAAAAGCAGACCAACGACATCCCCAAACAACTACATGCTCATCAACTAGAAGATCAAAGGGGAACGGCCTAGAAAATTTTCAAAAAGGCTTCAAGATTACAGGTACACATGCAGGATGACACCCAAAGAACAAACAATACATAGCTGCCAAGATAATGACTTGATGCAACAACAAACCTCACTCAACCTATTCACTCTACAACAACCAATCGGAGGGGGAGAGCTATGGCTTCAACTACACTACATGTACAAGAAAAAGGTAACTCTACAACATACAAAGCATCTAATAGAAGCAACTGCAACAACAAAAGCTTCAACCAACACCACAACATGAAGCACTCGTCAAGGCCACTGCAGACATAAGGTCTTGTCGGGGACAACAAGACTTCGGAGGGGGAGAGTGTTGACAGGTCAACCTTTCAACAACGCTTCCACAAAGATTCTCTAAAGATTCCCAATAAAGATGCTAATGAAGTGATGAAGACGAAGACGGATGTTGTAATGTGAAGATACAGGCTCATGGACATCATCGAATATCCCGTTATTATTATTTTGAGCCATTACGGCCACTTTTGAATGTTTACGGGAACTTCATATTTTAAGTCGGCAATTGTATTTTGGCCACAGATGCTTGTTGGATGAGCAAAGACAGCTCATGGTGTTGTAATTAAGCTCTATAGAAGCCTAGGGACAAATAAGGTCATTTTGGTCGGACATTAGGTTTTCTAAGGCTTAGTATATAAGCCAAAACCTAAAGCTTTGTAAGGGGACTTCTAATAATCTGATCTACTGTTTGTGAGTGAGCGTACTGTGTACGAGAGAGAGTGAGAGCTTCTTCTTGACGCTACACGCGTACCAGTGGTTAGAATCGAGTGCGTAGAAGTGTAGCGTGTTGCCCCGACGAGAGCTACGCGCCAATACCTACATTGTGCGCGTACGGTCCGGTTTTGCGAGCTCCATCTACGAGCTTCATCTGGTGATTCGGTGAGCATACATTGTTCGTTTCTGCATTTCAGCATATCCACGTGTTCGCATTGAGTAGAGCTACACATTAGGCACTTTAGTTTTTGGAAATGACGACCTGCAAATTTTGGCCAGACATCCTACGCGATTTTGCACCGGGTGTTTTGGGTTGATATTTTGGTTCATGGACCTTAGGGAGAGCGACCTATTGGTGTTAGTAGGGTCTCCTTCAAGTTCTATGGCGTTTCGAGACTATTTGATGGGTGTTTGGCTCTCGTAAGCGTTGTAGGAAATCTCTTCTTAAGCACTCTTGAAGGCTGTAAGCTTAGACATTGGGTAGAAACCTCTATAGGAATTAGTCAAGAGTCGGTCGAGTAGAGGTTGACACCCTTTGCTTGCTTCCATGCGCCTGCGGATCAAGCTCCGTCCTCAGTTGACATTATATGTTAGGTGAGTTCTCGCTATGCTGATGTCCGTCGCGGCGTATCCGTCCAACAAGAATAGGAGACATGTGTATCACATGCACATAGAGCTCTTACGAGAGTATGAACCCCTCTGCAAGAAAAAAAAATAGAAGACACTTTCTGAAGCTTCAAAGGAGAACTTAAGATCACAAGGCATGAAAAATGTGGACCTTTGGCTGGACGGTAGAATGTATCCAAAACATCCCGTCACAAACTCCAATCCACCTTTTAAGGATATTACATCGTTAGTGAACTATGTCGGAGATAGCCACCATGGCTTGTATGGCTACACTAAGCAGTTGACTGCAAGAAATGACGTTCTGCAACAAGAGAGAGATATTGTATACAGCGAGAATGTCCGCTTACACCAAAAAAGTGTGCAATGTGCTCGACAGGTTGCAAGCAGCAAGGAGACCATCTAGGAGCTTACACAACAACCCAGAGAAAAAAAACGACGGTAGGTCTTTGCCAAAGAGAAAGAAAACTAAGAGACATCGAGGACTTGAAAGTTGGCTCGGGGGAATCAAGAAAAGAGTGTAAGCCATCAAGTGAGTGCATCTATCCTTCTTAGGCTAATATTTATAAACTCTCACATCTCTTACTACTAACATGCTAGATCTTTGCTTCACCCTGACAAGGAAGTGGAGTGTAGCACAACCACCTCCTTGGCCCATTACGGGCTCATATTCAATCACAAAAACGTAGCTAACCTCTTGGATGATAAGCGCTATGGTAAGATCATTGCTAAACAGCTTGACAGCCATGACCTAAGTCACTGCTGATCAAGTCCTCCTCATCCTAGAGAGCTAGCCGTTATGGATAAGAAATGGTTTGAGAAATGGATCCAAGATGAGATGACCTATTGCAGTGCTCCATAACACCTCAGGATCGACCCGACCTACTGCCCAATCCCAAGATGGTGATTCTAGGAAACATACTACACATGGAGGAGTAGAAGGTCTTTTGTTTTGAACTACCTGGTAATCTCCAAGCCTACCAACAACAACAGACCAACATAGGCCTAGATGATCCATATTCTAAAGGTAGTGATCACTATGATGAGAGATGTGCCAAACCTCACCTGCCAGATGTTGTGCAAGATTGCAAAGATGATCCGTACATGCATCCAAGCATTCGAAGATATTGACGCGGCAGAACACCAGTGGTAGGTGTTCCTCGAAGGCACCTAGGGCATCAACTAGAACCAACCAAAGCCCCCTCAAGGAATCTGATCATTGGGATGTATGCCAAGCTGATGTTCCTCATGTCTCATTACATGCAGACCTTTAAGGAAACATTCATGACAGGGTTCTTCGAGATGGATTCTAGCATCTTCAACCCTCTTAAAAAGGATTTGTTGGCCATGCACATATCATATCAAAGCACATTGATGAACAATCCATTCAAAGATTTGTCAGTCCAGGTTGACATTATTGCCAAAGCCACCAAATTCATTACGATTACAAAGACCCTTGAAAAACAATAGGTTGACTACTAAAGAGCAGCAAGACTTGCACGAGGATGTGAAATGGCTAAAAGGGGGAAGTATTTGGTCAATGCAGCTAATGGGTGCCCTCCTAGACGACCACACCTTGCCCAAGCTCCAAAATTTTGATATAGTCTATTCTATTTTTTTGGAAAAGCCTTGTAAAAGAGTCTGTATGATTCTGAGCCAACAATGTTGTACACTCAAAGTTGTGTTCTTTTTTCATGAGCCCAAAGCTATGTAAGTTGGCCACTGGCCATATAAAATTCCCTAGGTATAAAGCTCAAAATACCCATAGTCTGAAAAATGGTAACTTTATCCTAAGTTTTGAAGAGATTTTGTACGTACAATTATGACCGACTACTCTACAACAATTTGTCATCGATTTTTCTCAAGATCTGGCAATCAGAATTCGCACTGTGTTCCTTGTCTCTTGCTCTTTCATTTAAGTATAATCATTTCCAATTTTGTTGTGGCTTTCAACTATGTGTCTATGAACTATTTTGCATATATGAGTGCCTAAATGGTTGTGTTTTGACATTCTGACCATTGGAGAGTGTTGCTAAACCTTAGGGCAACCAATCTAGATTGTTTTGTTGTAGTGTTTTTGAACTGGATGGAATGCCCCTTTTCTCTTTCTTAGATTAGCATCCAATACACCATTAGAGATTTTGGAAGATTTGAGTGGGTGTGCTAAGAGCACAACCTACTTGAATTTTGCATTGGAATCATCAAATCAAGCTTAAGGGTTATCTACATTTCCTGGCCTTATTATTAATTATTTGAGAAGTTAAATAGCAAATTGAAGCCATACAAGGTGTAACCTATATCACCGGGCCATTGATGGTTTACTTATTCATGTCCTCTCCCAAAAAGAGAATCATGTTGATTACTTACATTCTCATTGTCTCAGAAAGCAATGAGCAAGCTAGCACGCTCGATGGTGGAGCTTCAAGCTTTGCAAATCATTTAAGCAAAGGATGTAATTGAGCAAGCTTAAATGAGCTAATGCACTCTCATTCAAGTGATCTTGCAAAACTGTCACATTGATTGTTTTTGGATGTGACATCATTTATCAACCTCCACTTGGCCGATATATAATGGCATTTGTTTTCATGCTTGCGTTTTTGTTTGTTGTTGTGTTTTTTATTGTAGCCGATGTTGTTCAGGGGTTGTTCCTCCAAAAGTATATTATGGCATTTGGTTTCTAGTTTTGTATTTAGCTATTGACCTTTCTAACCTTAATTAAAGTTGGCATATTGGTGTGACTTCATGCCAATAGGACGGCTTCATGTGCAGATGCCCCTGGAGAGGGGCTCAGGAACCCAAAGACTTCATTATCATAATGTTTACCCTTGCAGAGCAATTAAGCAATGCTTATTCATAACAACAGCTACATCTCTCCAAGTCTACAGTTTTTGAAACTTCTACCATTACGTGCCATCTTTTGTGTTCAACAACATTCTACTCATAGCAATCTTGCTAACAACACACAACTCTTTGAAGACATTGCTACTATTGGGATGATGTGAAATCCTCATAAAAAGAAGACAATGGAGCCACTAGAGTAATAGATAGACGTCTTAAAGAGGGGTGCAAGGGGTCGAAGAGAAATAATGTTTTCTTGCCTAGAATTTGCACATGCTAGGTTCTCTCTCTCTCTCTCTCTCTCTCTCTCTCTCTCTCTCTCTCTCTCTCTCTCTCTCTCTCTCTCTCTCTCTCTCTCTCTCTCTCTCTCTCTCTCTCTCTCTCTCTCTCTCTCTCTCTCTCTCTCTCTCTCTCTCTCCCCCCCCCCCCCCCCCCCTCCCCCACCCATTATGGTAGGATTTTAATGTTTGTCTCTCATAGCACAGCTAATAAACAATGCCAGATCTAAGAAGCTTGCTGATGCAATCCGAAACCCTTTCAAAAGAGCATACTACTAAGCTCAATGCTTATCCCATCTATGCTTCACAATCTGGTTGCATAGAGCTAACAAGTATGACCCAAGGACTATTTTTGTCTCCTTTATTCTCCCTCTAAATCAACACTCTATCTTTCTACTATAGAAGCACCTCCACTACTTGGATGCAATCCTTGCATTTGATCTCCAAGTATGCCACAAGTAATCACCTTTATATCTTATGCTTGCCCTTGTCAAATTTGGTAGCAATGTTAGCAACTTTCAAATTTGATTTCAATTGTCATGTGTCTCGGCTCTAGTCAATTTGCACAAAAGTGGTAGAAGTTTGCAGCATTAACAACACAGTAATTCTTCAATAGCTACATCTATCTTAAAATTTGGCTCCCTAAGAATTTTTTGCAAACTTTTAGAAAATTTTCCAAAGGAGATTGGATTAGCTTACGAACAAGTAAGATTTTTCAAGACAAGGAGCCATTATGAAGCTAAGAGCTGGAGTAATATCTACTACTGTAAAACATCCATTACATTGTTCATCCATATCTTCCAGTGTGGTCATGTCCTAAGAAGGGGATGTGGCTAGCACATAGAGGGACCATATGACATTGCTCTACAAGACTGACCCCCTACGGGGTGAGCTTGAGCATAAGAATTATTAGGCCTATAGGTATTGTTGTCCAACTTCATTGGAGCACAACAAGTGGAGCATGAACCGCACCAACTTACCAACACACTCCTATCGGAGGGGAGCTATAGCACAAACGAGTCCTTATGCGAATGGGTACACTGTCTTGTTTTGTAAATTAGATGTGCGTGAACTATGTCTGAAGTTTGTGTGAGCTCGATGTGAATGCAATATGAACTAGGAGAGGTTTATGCTCTTGAGGTTTATAATATTAACTCAAAGTGAGCTCGATGTGAACTCGGTGGATGTTGGATTGACAATATACAAGAGCCTTGCTGTACACAATTGAGTGTGCATGGAATTAGTTTGGAGTCTTGGTTGTACGCATGGCGACATCCAAGCTAGTCTAAAATGTAACCTAAATAGCACTCGTACCCCACAAGGGAACAATGGTCAATTGCCTATGATAAAAGTGAATCAAATTGCCAATATAAACAAGTGATAAACTCATGAGGCATGCCCTTCAGAAGATCATAGAAGGTAAAGACCACCATTGCAATCTTTGAAAAAAATGAAGCAACATTATATAAGACATGCTAACAATGACTATACTTCCAAAATTGTAATCTTACCAAAGATGAAACAACATCATAAAAGACATACAATAACAATCTCTATTACAAAAAGCAGGTATTCACATCTCAAAAAAGTAGGATGGCGTGTTGTGACACAATTAGGGAGAAGAAAGGTAGTGAAATCTAACAGGAAGAGGAAGAGCGACAAGGGGCATGGCAATCATCAGAGGTTGGCACTTGGACAACGTGGGAGAAAAGGAAAGCTCACAAGGGGTTGCGCATGAAGGAGAGAGTGCCACAAAGCAATGAGATAGAAGGGGGTTCTGATAACGTTGATTGGGAGGTGGGTATGTTTATAATGGAAGTGGTGAGCATGGCATGAAGGCTTTGGTGGGGAAAGATTGAGGGAAAATGAGGTCCGTAATGTATGGACTAGTATTTGGATGAAGTGGTATTGAGGGGTGCTATTACATAACACCAAAGAAAGGTGAACAAGCAGTCCAAGAGGCAGCAAACTAATAAGATCTCTTGAGAGAACTGATGAGAGAGATGAGAAAAGAGGGTGCTAAAGTTGAAGGAGGCTGAGGACAGCTGGGAGAGATCAAGATCTTGGTATGCAACAATCGTAGGGGAGTGGGAGAGCCCCCATCATTTGCTTGGGGTGAGAAGAGAACTACAGGCTACGGATCTAAAAATGTTAAAGAGCAGAAGAATCCGCAATCGAGGGGAGCTGCCCTGTACTACGTTGCAAGAGGTCAGAAGGGATTAGTGCCATCAGTAGAGGGTCCTGAAGGAGCCCCTAGTTGAGGCAAATTAAAGATAGGAGTTGTTGTTCATGCAAAGGGTTGGTGAGAAGAAGAGTTCGAGGAGAATCCACATGTCTAAGTTGCACGGGGTCTTTAATGACCCCCGAGCGGTGGGATCAACGGAGGGGGTGGTTGAAGGGGGAGAATCTCGAGGGCGATGAATAGCAATGAAAAAGTCAGCGCCAGGTGTATGGAATGGGATTTAAACCCAGACGACTATTGCGAGAGGCTGGTGATCTAACCACACACATGCGCGTCCAAATGGGAAAAACAAAAACATATAAGATAAAGACAAATGTTGAAAAGTAAACTATGACCTAAAAAATAAACTCGGACAAATCCAACGGTTGAGCACCTTTTTTATTTTCGTGTCTCACTTCTCATGCGTCGATCCCACCACTCCCACATCCTTCAATACCCCTTGTTACTTAGTCTTGAGGGAGTAGAAGCTATAGGAACTAGCCCTACCTATAAATAACCTACTTCTATTTTTAAGAAAATCATTAATTTTTTTGGAGATTCTCCAATGTTTGAGTGTCCCCAATATCTTGGAAACCCCCGTGTGGTGCGCTCTTGCTGGACTCCGCCGACTAATGTCTCCTGCAACTTGGCCCCCATCCTCAGTACCCTACCGTCGTGTCCGATTGCCTTTGCTAGGCCAACATGAGCAACAAGTGATGTGGTCAGGTGATGGAGTTGGCTCCTGAAGTAGCTTAGCTTCATAGAAGGTCCTGCGCTACCCCTAAAAGCAACCAGATAAGCAAGGAGGGGGGGAGAGAGAGAGAGAGAGAGAGAGAGAGAGAGAGAGAGAGAGAGAGAGAGAGAGAGAAAGGAAAAATTACCAAATTACCCCAGTAATTTATGGAAATTCCCAAAATACCCCTCAAATTTCAAAAATTCCCAATGTACCCCTCATATTTGGTCAAAATTTCTCATAATGCCCTTCAATTTTGCCAAAACTCCCAAATTAACATCACAAACATCTCTAGAAACAATTCTTTTTGCAACTTTTCATAGGAAGATTGCTTCTCCTCAATAAAAGATGATAGAACCAGAATTTTACATGGTATTGAGGGCTCTTCACATGAAAATCGATCATCATTTTTGAACAAAGATGCATCTATTTGTGAGCTCATGATTCAAATTTTTTGTCTAAAGCATACATTTAAATCATCATAAACATTAGATTGGGGTAAATCCATCCCAAAATGTTGCAAGGGTATTTTGGGAATTTTTGAAATTTGAGGGGTATATTGAGAATTCACACAAATTATAGGGGTATTTGGGTAATTTTTCCTTTCTTTTTTACAAATTGGCACGTAGTAATTTACTCGATGAGCTGCACTAAAGACATATATATTTTTATAGATGCTTTTCATTTTTCCATGATTAAGTGCCCAATAGGTGATACCCATTTGGAAAACAAAAAGAGTGAAGAATCTTCCAAAATTCTTCAATCAGTAGGAGGCCTCATTTGTTTTCATTTGGGTAAGTTCTCTCTGCCTACAACGCGTGGTGCAGTCCCAGAAGACATACCTTCGTAATACATCTCTCTCTCTCTCTCTCTCTCTCTCTCTCTCTCTCTCTCTCTCTCTCTCTCTCTCTCTCTCTCTCTCTCTCTCTCTCTCTCTCTCTCTCTCTCTCTCACACACACACACACACACACACACACACACACACACACACACACACACACACACACACATAAAAGTCTGGATGTGAGAATTTTTTCCTATTTTAGAGGATTGCTTAGCTCACAATTACATGGTATTATTTCTTTTGGCCAGCCATGGTTCTTTTTTTCATGACCACACATGTAGGTCATTTTTTGGTTTTACATTATGTTGGCCTCACTATTAGTAGCAGTATTGTATGGCTCTGTAGAGTCAAGATCAAAACATGAAATTTCACTTGCCTGCTCATGTATGCACGATGCGCTAGATCTGTAAGTTGTGAATTTCGACCTATTTTGGAGGTCATCTGCTAGCAGTACACATGGCCCATTTATGGCAAAACGTCTTCCAACGAATGATTGGCTGAGGAGGAGCGGCAGAGCTGCATTTGGTTGTTACGAGCAGTAGTTTACTCTCAGCCTCTGATCCGTCAATCCTATATAAAGGTGAGGGTCTCCCTCACTTAGCAGGCTCGTATATACTCTCTTGGTAGTTGTTGTGGTGAGGAAGAGTTGTCTAAGTGATTGTACTCTGAGTGTGTGACACTATGGCTAAAGGGAAAGAAAAGCAACAAGCTTTGGAGGTCCATTCTCTGGCTTCTTCTTCTCAGGTGGAGTTCTTTCGCTTGATGGGCTAAGTTTTGAAAGTAGTACTTCTTTGCTTGGTAATTGGGAACTTATGGACATTTCTAAATGTGTTGTGATGTGTTTATGGCATGGGTCTGCTTGGGATTTGGATGGGCAACTCTGGTCTTGATAGGTTTTTTTATGATTAAATGAATATGGTGCGGATAACCACATTAAGGGGCTGTAAATTATATCTGCTTGTTATGGTTCTTTGAGAATTGGATCGGTGATGGCTTGGTATGTAAAACATCTCAAAGGCTTGTTTGATAAACATGCATGAAGGAATATTTTTTGGTGAAAACCTGGTACTTGTGTTGGTCGTATCAGTTAAGGGCTAAATTGTTTTTCATTGGGATGGGATGCTAAGCTGACTCAATTTGGATGAGTACCTTTGCTGGTATGCAGATGTGATTATTCTTTTGGCTTCCTTTTGGGCTGGCATGGTTATACTCTAAATTCCTTAATGCCTTTTTGGGTTTTGACCTGAGACAAAATCGGATTTTGACCTAAGACAGTTATTGTGAATTAGATTGGTGAGTTGCTTGGTATTCTCACTGGTTTGTTTGATAACAAGCATAAAAGAGTCAGTCGAGAAAACTTGCCTTCATGAGTAAATTGCTGATCTGTTCTATTTGAGCTAAGTCGTTTTTTCGAGGGATGCATTGGGTTGATAGGTTGTGTTAATTCCTTTCGCTTTTGTTGGTATGCTAATGAAACCACTCTTTTTACTTCCTACTAGACCGGCATGGGTTTACACTAAACTTCTTAGCTACAATAAGTCTCGACCTAATGCTAACTTCACCTGGCATAAGGCACTGCAACCATTAGCTGTTGATATGGGGCTGCTTTTGGTTTGTATTGATAACCATGTAATTATCCTTCTTGTTTAGAAGATATAGCTCAGCATAGGGCTTTCTTGGCTGATGTTGTATACATTAGCAAAAATAGTTTTTATTTATGGTTGTCTAAAATAATTATGCTAACTTATGACTTTTCGAAACAGTGAATGACATGGCTGGATAGATATGGTTACCGGATCTTAGCACAACTCTTATATAAAACTCCTGATTTTTATATTTTTCTGGTCATTCTCGACATAGACAATATGTATCTCTCTTTTTTTGCTTTCTACTAGTGCTTTCTACTAGACAGGCATGGGTTTACACTAAACTTCTTAGCTACAATAAGTCTCGACCTAATGCTAACTTCACCTGGTATAAGGCACCAAAACCATTTATCTTGCTGATATGGGGCTGCTTTTGGTTTGTATTGATAACCAGGTAAGTATCCTTCTTGTTTAGCAGATATAGCTCACTATAGGGCTTCTTGGCTAATGATGTATACATTAGCAAATGTAGCTGTTATTTATGTCTAATGGAATTCTGGTAACTTATGACACCTCGAAATAGTGGATGACATGGCTAGATGGATATAGTTACCGGCTCTTAGCAGGACTCTTATAGAATTAACTATTTTGTATTTTTGACTATAAAACTCCTGGTTTTTTCATTTTTCTGGTTATTCTTGACATAGATAATATGTGTGGGAACATAGACATGATTATTGTTTGTAGGTGTACTTTATCCCTTGGTTTCCTTTTTTATAAGGAGTAAGATGGAATAACTTGGTAGGACCAGACTAAGGGTAAATTTTTATTTTATTTTATTTATAAACTAGTTTGATGATTCCTTACTGTCTTGGCATGTTACTGTAGCATGTTTTGATTACTTCAAATAGCATCTGAGTAGTAAGAATCTGGGGTTCCTTAAAAGTTTGATGAAATCTGGCCATTTAGTGGCTAGTGTCGCTCACGCTTATGGCAAAACTTGTCAGGGTTCTCTTATATACAGGAGTATGTCTTTGTCTGGTTGTTAATAATGCGAGAAATGATTTGTCTATTGTTGTCAGGCTATACAAAGTTATAGGATGACTGCTCGGATGAGTACTATAGTAGATCCTATCAAGAGGGCACAGATCTTGGAAAATCTTAAAGCGGACAGGGCAAAATATGTGGCTTCTTTTGCGGCTAACAACATGGCGTGGTCGAGGAAGAGAGCCTATCTTAATAGAACCTACAAGAATAAGGAGATAAACTATAAAGACCCTTAACATAAATTCAGTCTAATAACAATCATTGGTAGTTTGTAGGCTATTGAAGTTTTTATGATGTTGTAATTGGCTACCAAAGTCTCTTAAAGTTTATCTTTCAGTGATAAGTTTACTTGCACAAAAAACAGTTGTATCTTTGTGACATAGATAAGAACTAGGATGCACGTGCATCACTTGCATACAAAGCCAATGCTAAGAGAATGTTTCTATGGGTGCAATTGAGGGCTACTCTCTTTGGTTCAGCTTTTTGGTTGCTTTACTGTTTGGAAGATTGGCTACTGGTTCGAAGTTTGTTCTATCTTTGGGATGGTGACTTGTACCAACCTCATGTTATTCATTTGTACAAAATCATGCTATCTAAGTTTTTTTTGTATAAAAAACCTTGTATTTATCTGGGTACCTTGGTCTTTGAACATGTATATGTTCGTCTATGTAGGTAATATAAGTAAATAACTAAAACACACACAAATTGCACTTAGATCCAATTTTACCATTGGGTCAGGACCAGGCTCCCAATATTGTGCTAGGTCAGGTTATTCCAGTGATATAGTCAGTCTGAGCTAGGAGGGGCTAGCCTCACACGGTCATTATGAATGTGTTCTGACCAGTTGAAGGTTGAGGTAGCTACCAGAATATTACAGTACATCATTAGCCTTATAGTTTGTTTTAGATTCTACCTTTTATAATATTTCCTTTCAATTTTTTGGGACATTTCTAACTACGCCTCCTTCATGCAATTTCCTTGTATCAGGGACTGCATTTGTCAATGGAGCCGCTTTCATGGGCTTCACTTTTGGTTCTTAGATGCATTCAAGATGCGGAAGCATCTGCTCTCATTGTGGCCTCGTTTAGTAATCGTACTACCTCCCTGATTCACACAGTCTCCTTTGACAAATGGGTCAAAACTTTGGTTGTTTTGGTTAAAAACTGTAAGGAGGGTGTCTCAATTATTACCGACATTATTGTTAATATCCCAACTATCTCTAAAGCTCATAAAGAGGACTTGGCTAAGTTCTCCTCTGATGGTGTTGAGCTTGCTAACCTTCTCAGAAAGCAATGTGGGCTCAGCCTGAGTTTTGTCATGGCCCCGACTATTTCAATTCTCCCACCTACCAGCAGTCTTTTTTGTTCAACATGTATTTTTTGGATTCCAAAAAGTATAGCTCTAATGCAAGTCTTTATGTGAGAACCAAAGGTCTCATGGAATTCAGTAAAAACAAGGATGACTATTATGCAAAATCAATTTGGAATATTTATAGACCGTATCTCAAGTGTGCTTGCAAATTTCTTGACCCTAAAGCGTCATGTGAGTCTAGCATTACATAGTATTATTTCTTTTGGCTGGCCATGGTTCTTTTTTTCATGACCACACATGTAGGATTTTTTGGTTTTACATTATGTTGGCCTCACTATTAGTAGCATTATCGTATGGCTCTGTAGAGTTAAGGTCGAAACAGGAAATTTCACTTGCCTGCACATGTATGCGCAATGAGATGGATTTGCAAGTTGTGGATTCCGCCCTATTCTGGAGGTCATCTGTTGGCAGTACACATGGCCCCATTTATGGCAAAACGTCTTCCAACTAATGATTGGTCGAGGATGAGCGAAGGAGCTGCATTCGGTTGTTACAAGCAGTAGTTTACTCTCAACCTGATCCGTCAATCCTATATAAAGGTGAGGGTCTACCTCACTTAGCAAGCTCGTATATACTCTGTTGGTAGCTATTGTAGTGAGGAAGAGTTGTCTAAGTGATTGTACTCTGAGTGTGTGACACTATGGCTAAAGGGAAAGAAAAGCAACAAGCTTTGGAGGTCCATTCTCTGGCTTCTTCTTCTCAGGTGGAGTTCTTTGGCTTGATGGGCTAAGTTTTGAAAGTAATACTTCTTTGCTTGGTAATTGGGAACTTATGGACATTTCTAAATGTGTTATGATGTGTTTATGGCATGGGTCTGCTTGCGGATTGGATGGTCGACTCTGGTCTTGATAGGTTCTATTATGAATAAATGAATATGGTGCATATTACCACATTAAGGGGCTGGAAAGTATATCTGTTTGTTATGGTTCTTTGAGAATTGGATCGGTGATGGCTTGGTATGTAAAACATCTCAAAGGCTTGTTTGATAAACATGCATGAAGGAATATTTTTTGGTGAAAACCTGGTACTTGTGTTGGTCGTATCAGTTTAGGGCTAAATTGTTTTTCATTGGGATGGTATGCTAACCTGATTCGGTTTGGATGAGTATCTTTGCTGGTATGCACATGTGATCATTCTTTTGGCTTCCTCCTAGGCTGGCATGGTTATACTCTAAATTCCTTAGCGCCTTTTTGGGTTTTGACCTGAGGCAAAATTGGATTTCAACCTAAGACGGTTATTATGAATTAGATTGGTGGGTTGCTTGGTATTCTCACTGGTCTGTTTGATAACAAGCATGAACGACTCAGTCGAGAAAACTTGCCTTCATGAATAAAGTGCTGAGTCATTTTTTTAAAGGGATGCCTTGGGTTGATAGGCTGTGCAAATTCCTTTTGGGTGAGTACCTTTTGCTGGTATGCTAATGAAACCATTCTCTTTACTTCCTACTAGACTGGCATGGGTTTACACTAAACTCCTTAGCTACAATGTCTCGACCTAATGCTAATTTCACCTGGCAAAAGGCACCAACACCATTAGCTGCTGATATGGGGCTGCTTTTGGTTTGTATTGATAACCAGGTAATTATCCTTCTTGTTTAGTAGATATAGCTCAGCATAGGGATTTCTTGGCTGATGTTGTATACATTAACAAAAATAATTGTTATTTACGGTTGTCTAAAAGAATTTTGCTAACGTATGACTCCTCAAAACAGTGAATGACTTGGCTGGATAGATATTGTTACCGGCTCCTAGTAGGACTCACTTGGTATAAGGCACCAAAACCATTTTTGTTGCTAATATGGGGCTGCTTTTGGTTTGTATTGATAACCAGGTAAGTATCCTTCTTGTTTAGCAGATATAGCTCAACATAGGGCTTCTTGGCTGATGCTGTATACATTAGCAAATATAGTTGTTATTTACGGTTGTCTAATGGAATTCTGCTAACTTATGACACCTTGAAACAGTGGATGACATGGTTGGATGTATATGGTTACCAACTCTTAGCAGGACTCTTATAGAATTAGCTATTTTCTATTTTCGAGTATAAAACTCCTGGTTTTTTTTTTTGTTTGGTTATTCTCGACATGGACAATATGTGTGGGAACATAGACATGATCTATTGTTTGTAGGTGTACTTTATCCTCTGGTTTCCTTTTCTATGAGGAGTAAGATGGAAGAACTTGGTAGGATAAGACTAAGGGTATATTTTTATTTTATTTTATTTATAAACGAGTTTGATGATTCCTTACTCTCTCAGCATGGTATTGTAGCATGTTTTGATTACTTCAAATAGCATTTGAGTAGTAAGACTCTCGGGTTCCTTAAAAGTTTGATGGGATCCAGCCATTTAGTGGCTGGTGTTGCTCACGATGATGGCAAAACCTGTCAGGGTTTTCTTATATACAAGAGTATGTATATGAAAGTTTCGTTGCTAATAATGCCAGAAATGATTTGTCTATTGTTATCAGGTTATACCAAGGTATAGGCTGGTTGCTCGGATGAGTACTATAGTCGATCCTATCAAGAGGGCACAGATCTTGGAAAATCTTAAAGCGGCTAGGGTAGAATATGTGGCTTCTTTTGCGGTTAAGAACATGGCGTGGTTGAGGAAGAGATCTTAATAGAACCTGCAAGAATAAGGAGATAAACTATAAAGACCCTTAACATAAATTGAGTCTAATGAGACAATCATTGGCAGTTTGTAGGCTGTTGAAGTTTTTATGATGTTGTAATTGGCTACCAAAGTCTCTTAAAGTTTATCTTTCAATGATAAGTTTACTTGCACAAAAAAAGTTGTACCTTTTTGACGTGGATAACAACTAGGGTGCCCATGCATCACCTACATATAGAGCCAATGCTAATAGAATGTTATGTTGTTTCTAAGGGTGCAGGTGAGGGATACTCTCTTTGGTTTAGCTTTTTGGTTGCTTTACTGTTTCGAAGATTGGCTGTTGGTTTGAAGTTTGTGAAGGAGTCTCTATCTTTTGGGATGGTGACTTGTACCAACGTGATGTTATTCATTAGTACAAGATCATGCTATCTAAGTTTGTTTTATATAATAATAAACCTTGTATTTCTCTGGGTACCTTGGTCTTTGAACATGTATATGTTTGTCTGTGGGTAATATAAGTAAATAACTTAAACACACAGAGAGAAGAGGCTCATCAAAATCTCTGGTTTCTAAAGGATCACAACCAAGCAGACATGTCTCTCACCCCTAAAATACGCAAGATCTCTCTCTCTCTCTCTCTCTCTCTCTCTCTCTCTCTCTCTCTCTCTCTCTCTCTCTCTCTCTCTCTCTCTCTCACTCTCACACACACACACACACACAAGATGCAAAAAGAAGCTTTGTGTTGTTTTCACCAAATGCAAAGGGAACCAACATGTTGCCTTGCGTTAGAGAATTCACAAGAATTGCTTATCACGGTTGACATGACTGTCTGAGGGGGTGCAAAGAGAGATAAATACAAGAACTAAGGTGCCGAATGCCTGCCATGAATTGTTTTTTGGATCTGCTTGCTTTCTAAATAGGCAGTCAACAGCCAGGCTTCAACAGGCGTAGGAGGCAGAGGCTAAAGGAGTCGGTAGCCATGCTTCAATAAGCGTAGTTCATCCTTACTAATGTGCATGCATGCATCTCTCTCTCTCTCTCTCTCTCTCTCTCTCTCTCTCTCTCTCTCTCTCTCTCTCTCTCTCTCTCTCTCTCTCTCTCTCTCTCTCTCTCTCTCACACACACACACACACACACACACACACACACACACACTAGATGAAAAAAGAAGATTTGTGCTGCTTTCACCAAATGCAAAGGGAACCAACATATTGCCTTGCGTTAGAGAATTCACAAGAAATTGCTTATCAGGGTCGACATGACTGTCTGAGGGGGTGCAAAGAGAGATAAATACAAGAACTAAGGTGTTGAATGCATGCCATGAATTGTTTTTTGGATCTGTTTGCTTTCTGAATAGGCAGTCGACAGACAGGCTTCAACAGGCATAGGAGGCAGAGGCTAAAGAAGTCGGTAGCCATGCTTCAATAAGCGCAGTTCATCCTTATGAATGTGCATGCATGCATCTCTCTCTCTCTCTCTCTCTCTCTCTCTCTCTCTCTCTCCCTGTGTGTGTGTGTGTGTGTGTGTGTGTGTGTGTGTGTGTGTGTGTGTGTGTGCAAGCATCCTATCTCTGTCATCTCTTGTTGCCCCTACCGTCTCTCGTTGTTATCATCACCATCGCTAAGGCTATATCATGACAATTCATGTAGCTGTTGATGTGGCCTTTTTAAAGCATTGCTAAGGTAAGGAAATCGTGCCAAAAATCTCCTCCACAGCTGTCTCTGCCACCATAATCATAGGAGTAGGCAATTGCTCACCCATAGGTAACTCCACCTATGGAGGGGTAAACCCTCACATCACCTGTATCTTGGCCATAGATTTTGTTGCGGGAGCGAATTACACCACACATAAAGTGCATGCAACACTACCTAGATCAACATAATGTCAATTGAGGACACATATGACACGATAGGCGCATGGAGGCAATCTCTTAGCTTGTTAGGCTGAGACCATCCCACACATACAACACTCTAGAAGGCCAACTAAACCACAATCAGGAATCTCACCGCTGTCAACTACACCACCCAACCCACATATAGACAAACGGAAGGAAACTCATCAAACCATGCTAGAATCATACGAAACTTAAAGAGGAGCTAGTAGGTAGAGAGCCAAAATGAGTACGTGCCCAATATATTTGCTTGTCTTTGTAATGAGTATTGTTTATCTCTTCCAACCAATCAAAACTATACTTTTTTTGAAAATAATCTCTTCTTTTTCATTAGCAAAAGGAGAGGCATCATTAAGGCCTTACCCCTTTGGGGCATGCCAAAAAATTGGTGGAACTATATGCAACAAATCGTGTTTCTGCTCTTGGCTATATAAACCGTTGATTTATTAGTTGTGGAGTCATCTGATCAAAGCTTTCTTTGTGTTTTATGATGAATGGTTCACAAAAATCCTACTCTTTTGAGGGAGAGAGGCAGCCCGATATTTGGTGGGTTCACAAATTTCACTTCCATTTTTTGCCCAAGCAGCTTTGAGTCAAGCCCTTGTAGCCACTTGTCTATGATCCTTGCAGCCATATGAAACCTCTCTTCGAATGGTAGGCCTACCCTAAGAGGGCTCCCCATAAACCCTGTAGGGGCAAAAGTGGAGGGCACTCAAAATGCACATCCGCGTCCCATACTCTCTCCTCCAATAGAGTGATTAGCGTGATGACTAGCACGTGAAAGCAATTTTTTCACTATGGGGTGCCTCAACCACCCCTCCATATCAATGAGGATACCTTTTAGAAGGGAAACATCCCATTATCAAATGTCAAGGAGTGAGCTTCCATCGATTGCTGTCATCACCCAAGGCTCTGAAAGCTCTGCACCTAAGGTAAGGGGGCCAATATAGTTGTTGCGACACCCTTTACAAGTGCTACTATGCCCCTATAATAGTCTAGGTAGGCTTCGATAACGCATAAGACACGTCGGTGGAGTGGCTGGCATGCCTCTCTCTTATCTCCCATGCCTATGGTTCACATTGTCTTTGCTTCTGGCTATTGGAATTCGGGTTGCAAAGAAACGCATACAGCTTGGAGAAGACAAAGAAGCTCAAGGCACACAACTGAGAGTATGTTACTTAGTGTGCAATGGAAAAGATAGATAGCCCTAGAGTGATAGGTGTATATACAAGGGGAGTAAGCCCAAAGATTTGCGAAAAGCTTCGAGCTTCTCACGAGACAATGCCTTTGTGAAAAGATCTGCAAGGTTGTCCTGTGTTGGCACATAAGCCAAGTTGATCTCTCTTGCAGAGAGCCTCTCCCTGACATAGTGGTAATGCACCTCAATGTGATTTGTGTGAGCATGAAAAACTGGGTTCCTCGCAACTGCCAATGTGCTCTGGCTGTCAATGTAGATAGTGTCATGTCCAACACCCAAATCAGCCATAAGGCGTCTGAACCATACACACTCAATCACAGCTGTGAAGACTGCCCTATACTCATCCTCACAACTAGAAGTGGCCACAGTAGGTTGCTTCTTGCTCAACCATGATATACATGAACTGCTAAGCATGAAACAAAAACCACTTGTGGACACTCGCGTGTCAAAACAACCAGCCCAATCTGAGGCCGAAAAAGCATGTAAGTCTGGCGGCAATGATCCCCCCTTGGGATAAAACAATCCAAGATGTAAAGTGCCACTAAGGTAGCGGAAAATCCTCTTGATAGCTTGCCAATGATTAGACCCTGGGCTATGCATAAATCTGCTGACCTGCGAGACTGCAAACTGAATATCCGGCCTCGTGTTGCATACATAAATGAGGCATCCAATAGCAGTTTGGTAAAGAGTGACATCTGCAGGATCACCACCATCATGAAGACTCACTTTTAAACCTGTTTCCATGGGAGTGGCAATAGGTTTGCAATCCTCAAGTTCAAACTTACATAGCAATGTCTCTATGTGACTTTTCTCACACAAGGCAATACCACCATCACACTGCTTAAACTATATGCTCAGGTAATGATGCAACAGCCCCAAATCTTTCATCTTGAAAGTAGCATTCAAATCAGCCTTAAATTCAGCAATATGTCTCTCATTTGGTCCACTGATCAGCAAATCATCTACATAAAGAACCACAATGAGAAGTACATCACCCTCACACTTTACATACAATGTGATTACTAATGGACTGTTACGAAAGCCTCGTTTGACCAAATGAGTGTCAACTTTCTCATGCCAAGCACGAGGAGATTGCTTCAACCCATACAAAGCCTTCTTACATCTGCATACTTTGTCCTCTTGTCCTTTCTTGACAAAACCGCGAGGTTGCGTTACATAAACTTCCTCAAATATGTCACCATTCAAGAAAGAAGTAACAATGTTTGATTGATGTACATCCCAACCAAAATGAGATGCCAATGCACATAGAAAACGCACAGTAGTCATACAACAAGTGGGAGAAAAAGTCTCTTTATAATCTATGCCTTTTTGTTGTGCATAACCCTTTGCAACAAGTCGAGCCTTATGGCGATCGATCTCACCATCTGGATTGCGTTTCAACTTGTAAACCCACTTCGTACCAATGGCCTTTTTGCCAGGAGGCAAATCACATAAAGTCCATGTGTCATTTTCTATAAGTGCATCATATTCTCATTGCATGGCAGCCATCCAATTTTCTGAATTCTGTGCTTCATCAAAAGATAGAGGTTCCTCAACATCATGTAAGCTAGACACAGCCAAAGCATAACAATCTGATGCATGAGATGCATGGCCAGAGCATGAACGAGTACGACTAGACAAAGTGCATCCAATTTACTCTCACGCAATGTATGCACCAGCCATTTTGGCATACCTTTAGCCTGCTCATTTCAGCCCTTTCCTCATCAAGTACATCATGTACATCTGCATCAGTAATAGGCTGATCTGTAACATTTTTGAAAACCCCCATAGGTTGTACATTTGCCTCATTGGAATTTACATTCAAACTTCCACCACTGAAAAGAGGCAACAGAGTATCATAAATGTCATGTGAGCTTACTTTAATGTCTCTAGTACATGACAACAAGGGCTGAATAGTCTCTTCCACAAACACTACATCCTGTGAAACCAAAATACGCTTTGTTTCCGGATGATACAACCTATAACCTTTGCTTTCAGCACTATAACCAACAAAAACACATTGACAACCTTATCATCCAATATTCTGCGTTGTGTTTGTGGCACCAAAGAATATGCCAAACAGCCAAAAACATGCATGTGCTCAATAAAAGGCTTTCTATCATGCCATGCTTCATATGGAGTAATAGACTGCAAAAACTTTCGTAGGACATCTGTTAAGTACATAAGTGGCACACATGATGGCCTCAAGCCAAAAAGAATGCGGCGAAGCTTGAATTTTGACCATACATTGTGCCATTTCCGTAAGTGACTTGCTTTTCCTCTTAGCAACACCATTTTGCTGAGGTGTATAAGGCACTGTACATTGGTGTTTTATCCCACGACTAGCCAGAAATGCATTAAATTCATGAGACATATACTTCCCCCCTCGATCGGAATTGAGGGTGCCCATAGTACATTTCGATACATTTTCAGCCATAGCCAGAAATTGTTTGAAGCACATAAATACTTCGGACTTCTCTTTAAGAGGAAATACCCATGCATGCCTGGAGTAATCATCAATGAAAGTCACGAAGTAAAGGTAATTGCCCAAGGACGGAGTTTGCATGGGCCCACAAACATCACTATGCACAAGCTGCAACCTACATGTGGCCCTAACTGAACCATCCTTTGGAAACTTCGAACGCTGCATCTTACCCAAAATACAGCCTTCACAAACATGTTTGACAGGTGCTTCAAGAGGCGGCAAACTGGCAAAATTTAGATGCCCAAAACGTGCATGCCACAGTTTTGCATTTGAAATAGCCCTTGAATCTGCAACTGCATTTGCAAAATTTTGTCCACACTTGTCATACAAAGTGAGCTTATACAACCCACGACACAAAAGGCCAGATGCAACAATTTCATCACCAAAATTGAGATCATGAACTATACATCTATCATCCACAAATTTGACTACAAGTCCAAGTCTAGCAAGTGTAGATATAGACAAAAGACTCTTCTTGATCCTAGGTACATAAAGTGCATCAACAAGTGTGAAAGAACTACCATTTGCAACAGTAAGCACAATCTTTCCAACCCCCTGAACCGGATAAGAGGCATTGTTGGCACAAGTGACTGAATTCCCAAGAGGGACAGACTCGAGAGAGGTGAACAATTCACGATGTGAGGTAATGTGCTTTGTAGCACCACTATCGAAATACCACACATGTGAATATGCAGCAAGTGACATGCATGCATTATGGACAACATGATTGTAAGTGCACTCTGCACTAAAAGCCCATTCTGTATCAACATTAGCATGACAGTCTCCTTTCACATAAGACTCAACAATGGCTGCATTTGTAGTGGAACCAGCATTTGCAGTGGAACCACCCTCTTTCTTCTTAGCCTCTTTGGACTTCAACTTAGGACACTGCTTGATCAAGTGATCATTAGCTTTACAATAATGGCAACACATCTTCTTTTTGCCCTTATCACCAGAATTTCCAGACGAATTGCTGCCAGAAGAAGCATTAGGAACAGAAGTTTTGCCACTCACAGCAGAACCATAAGAAGTGGCTGCATTATTGTTACCACCCTTTCTTTGAGAAGCAATAAAAGCCTGTTCAACTGCACGCTAGGCTAGTCCTATTTTTTCTGGAAAGTGACTCTTGCAACAACAATGTGCATAATGCATCAAACTTGACAACTTCAGGATTTCCTTGGGTCATCAGTCTCCAAGTACTAGCAAAAGTCTGGTATGAATTTGGTAAGGCATCAAGAACAGTCTACACAAGGGCATTGTCTGAAATGACTTCACCTGCAAAAATAAGTTGCTCATTGATATCCTTGACACCATCAAGGAAAGTGTCCATATCATCTTCCTCATGCATAATCTTTGATTCCAGCTCTTTACGCAGCAAAGCAATTTTAGCCTCATTACGACTTGCATAAAGACCAACCAAAATATCCCAAGCCTGTTTTGCAAATTTCGCTGAATGAATGTGAGGAGCAATGGTGAGCTTCATAAACAACGCAATCAATGCATGAGCCTGCACATCCTTTACATCCCAAAGAGCTTGTTCTACCGTAGGCAAAACAACTCTAATAGCAGTAATCCTTGCAGCAAGACCTGCAACATCCTCAACATCGCCTACATCCTGGGCGTACATCAATGCCCTGCACAATATTCCGAACGCCCTTCGATCCACAAGAACATGTTGTATCATGTACTCCCACATAGGGTAATTGTCCCCATCCAATCTGTCCTCAATAGCAAACATCTTGAACACATCTGTGTTATTGTTAGCCATGGAAAATGCTTGCACTTGATGTGAAAATTGCCCGAAATGAGGAGAAACTGAATGAGACCCGTGCTATATAACACAACCCACAGTAGACTGTATGGGACCTGTTATGCAGTATTTGGCACTGACAAAAATTTTGCACAAAATGACGAAATTGCCTGTGTAGACATGACTGTAGTGGAAACGGAGGCCGGAATGAGCCCGAATCAAAAATCTGAGCAGATTGAGCTCTACGAGCATGCCCGAAATTTTTGTCGACCTACGAACGCTTGCCAAAGCTCACTGAAATCGAAGAAAGTGAGTAGGCGTGTGCTGGAGCTGCTTGCAACTAAGCCCGAGAGGACGCAACCTGCTCTGATACCAATTGTTGGAATTAGGGTTGCAGAGAAATGCACACAGCTTGGAGAAGACAAAGGTAGCTCAAGGCACACAACTAAGAGTATGTTACTTAGTGTGCAATGGAAAAGATAGATAGCCCTAGAGTGATGGGCGTATTTTCAATGCACTGGGAAAAAACCTCCTAAAGAGGGAAAAAATGCCACGGTGGTCCTAGTGTGTTCACACACATCACTACCACATGTATATGATAACACTGGCCCCCGAGTGCATCATTATTTTTAGGGCTCGACTACTCGCTGAAGCTCCTCATTTCGTGACGATCAGAACACAAGAACTTTTTCTTGTCCAATGCAGCGCGCCTTGCAAAGCTAGTGAAGTATATGAAATTAGGTGAGATTGTTACGAGGCCTCAACCTCACTATTCTTTACTTGGTTGGCTTAAGGCCTTTTTTTCAAATGAGCCCCTAGGTGTGTCCACGTAGACCAGTTGCATAACGTTCGATTAGAAACCATAATTGTACGACTAACTTTTCGTTGCCTAGCTTTTTAACTCGCTTTTCAGAGTCAAGAGTATCGAATTTGATGCACCCGAGCAACAAGGAGTAGCACCAAAAACCGTGAGACGAGGGTGGACAAGTGTAGACACCCAACAAGGATCAACACAAACACCCTAGAATGCAAGGGAGGCCAACAATAGCCCTTGGCTGCCATCCATCAAGAGACATATTGGAAAAGCAGAGCATGTGTTGAAGAGTATGTTGTGACAACATCTAGCCACTGATCAATAGCCGCAAGCACTTGCTATCTGATAACAAAAGGCAACAACCGTCAAGGCCGCAAGATTTAGGAAGCGTAGGTAGAGCGATATTGTACACAGGACCTATGACAACAACAACATCAAAACACCTTTGACTCCTAGTGGAACAACACCAAGCAACATATGGCTGTACTCTTTGATCAATCCTATGTCGTTCAACTGCACCTTGAGTCCCAAGTGGCCTCTACAACGTGAGCTCCAGTTGCCCTTTGCAACCTGTATTGATTGCCACTATCCAAGAGCCACCATGCCCTAATTGACGCAACATCGCATGTTCCGACAAAGAGTTAGCAGAGTCCATCATCGATCTTTCTAGTCAAAAGCCTCAAAGTGAATGGCTCTAAGCTTCCTAAGTACTTCAACAAAAGTTTTCTCAAGAGCATTCATGATGTTCTTGCCCCTAAAAGCATGACTATTGACAAAGAGAACAATGCTAAAAAAGCCAGCAGGTCAATCAAGTAAACACATAATTAAGCATCGAGATTCAACCTTCCCTGGCTTTCTATCCTTAACGACAGAGGGAGAATCAAAGATGTGTGAAAGGAACTTGCACAACACAGAAGCAGTGGTGATGGTAGACATGATAGCAAGAGTGAATGCTATAGTCAAGACAATGTCATAAGTTGTAGAAAAGATGATGGAGATCGCAATAGACATGATTGACACAATGATGGAGATCATGCTAGTCATAGAAGTAAATCTATCCTTTCCATGAGGAAAATAGACCAGAAGACATGTCAAGATCTTTTATTGCGATGAAAAGAAGCTCATTGAATGAATGAGTAATTTAATCTCACTTGTATGAATCAACCTTCATAATTGTTCAAGCGAAACCACTACAAATAAGGTGAGTGCTCTATCTTGATGTATACATTGCACTAGTGCGTTAAAAAAAAAAAGAGAGTATTTGATTGTAACGTACCAATTACAAAATGATTTTCACATTTAAATATGTGTTGAAAATAATCTTTAATGTTCATCTTGATGTGTTATTTGCTATAAAAGTTCTGCAATAGTGTTGTATTATATCTTGAGGAAATAAATTGTCACGACAAGGCCAAGCAAGACGCTCTATCCTTCGTTCACAACGGCACCGGGTAGCCATAAAGTGTTCTCCAGCTCAGCAATCGGATTCCCATGAATTGCCTGGCCGGCCGACCGGCCGTCCGTCCCGTCCCTCCAGGAGAAAGCAGTAGCACGGCGCCACCTTGACGGAGCGCCCGTCGATCATGGGAGTTACGGAGTCCAAGCTGGCCTCCCATGGCCAGCAGCAGCAACCGTCGGTAAGTTCTTTTCCCTTTTCTGGCATCTCTTGCGACCATTTTCCGAAATCCTGGTTGCTTGCAGCCTTCGTCAGATGGTATCACAACCGTTGCCAACAGAACCCTGGAAACAGACCCCCTTCTGGAGAAACTGAAAGCGCTGGAGATTGTGAGCTCTCTCTCTCTCTCTCTCTCTCTCTATATATATATATATATCTATATATATATATATATATATAGATATATATATATATATATATATATATATATATATAGATATATATATATATATATATATCTATATATATATATATATATATATCTATATATATATATATATATATGCCACGATGTATGCGCTTCTATATGTACTTGTAGTGCTGGAATGTTTTGGCAACAAGTAGGTGAACCCTGCTCCATTTGATTGTGGCTACAATTTGATAAAAAACGTTAGATTGCACACTCGCAACAACAGTCAATCAGTGAGATTTTATGGGCTACACTGGCTGATCCAAGCGGATCTTTGCATTCAAGGACGGTAGATGGTTGAAGCTGATTCTATCCTTTTCAGAGAGGGACAAGAAACAAGGAGCACAGGGTCATAGATAGTTATACTTTTACTGCTCAATGCTTGTGCATGTAGCACACATATGTTCTCCCTGTTGTTGGGCACAAGGTCAAGAGAGCGTCAACATGTTTTGGGCTGGACAAATAGTTCGGAAAAAGTTCGATAGAGGGTCAACATCTTTTGGACTGTAAATTTTTTTCCCCCTTTTCCAGGCCACACCTTTGCTGAAGTCACCTCCCTCAGAAGTTGGGCTGAAAGACTTGCTTTTGAGGCATGTTCATAGCAGCGAACATGGTACATCTCAACACTCTTTTTGACCAGTTAGTCAGGCTTCACAATTTTTTTAAGGAAATTGTTTCCAACGGTTGGCTACTTCTATAGGGGCATTGGATCCTACTACGACGGCATCTTTGCTTACGTTGTACCATGAGTGGCAAAGAGTTACCTCTGAAAAGGTCAACAAGAATCAAGTGAGTTAGCAGTATTCTTCCACGTTTGTGACATTCTTGAAGACTAAGAATAAAGTTATGTAGATGTGATCAAGTGCACTTTTATGATATGTCCACCCTTTATGTCTATACTATTGGCTCATGATGCGGGTTTCACTTGTATTGATCTTGATGATCCTTTGGAATCCTGTTATTAAGTTGACATGCTGGACCAGTGTTAGAAAATATGCTAGTTGTTTTTTCTTCTTATTTGGATGAAGCTTTGGAGCATAGAGTTTTTGGAGGTTGCTATCTTCTTCCCTCTTTTTCCTTGGAGAGGTTGTATAGAAACTCTTTTCTCCTTATGACTCAAAACTAGTGAAGACCACAAAGATGGGCATGAGAAATTCTTTACCCTGAGTTTTATAGGCGTCACGTGTCAAAATGCAAAGCAAGAAGCATGAGTATAATATCACGAATGAGAGAAGAAAGAACAAAATTTGAGGGTCTTCTCCTTAGTTTTGTGCGTAGATCCATGGAGTGGGGGGCTTCTTTGTGGTTGTCTGGGCTTGTGAGGTTTGCCCTCCCTTGTAGAGTCAGGGACCTTGCGCTTAGAGTGCAGTGGCTGCCCTATGTATGGCATGTGACTCTTCATATTCTCTATTTATGAGTCGTGGGCATATTTTGGAGAGTCCGGCAGCCAGAAGACACTCCCTATATAGGAGGGGGGTTGTTCTAATGGGGGATATCTGGCTTCATTGTTTACTCTTTCAGTCTTGCTTAAAGGGGCTTGCAAGTTGCAGGGCTTGTCCATACTCTCTCACTTCTGTCTCTTTCTTGCACTTTCTCTCTTCATCGCTCTCCTCTGGCTGCAGTGCTTTCGCCTTCTACAAACTTTATTGCCTCTTCTTACACTTGGTGGGCAATTATACGTAGAGCATTTTGAGGCAAGAAGTCACCCTATGCGGATTTAAAAAGATTTTACAGATGACACTATTACTTATGCAGATGTACATGATGTACTTGATGAGAATTCAGGAAAGGGCAAATAATACAAGTATGCCAAAATGGGTAGTGCAGACTTTGATAGTAAATTGTGTGAGAGTGCACGTGTCGGAAGCGTGAGAGAGGAGGAGAAGAAGAAGAAGAGAGTTTTAACGTTGTAGGAAACTATCCCAAGAGACCTTAAAGATCTAGCCAACGAGGAGAGTTGAACTCAAGACCTGTTATTCAAGAGAGAGAGAGAGCCAGTAGACCACAAACGCAATGTGTAGGTAAAGGGGCGATTCCCCACTGACTGCCAGAGGAAGAGAACCTCAGTACAACAGATGATGAAAGTGGACACCCCCCTAGCCCCATAAATAGGTGCCCAAGGGGAGGTAGGGCAAAGCCTGAAAAAACCCCCCACAACCCAACAAGAAAATGATGTATGGAAATATATGAGGGCGCCCGGACAAAGTGGGCACCGACCCCAAATTCGGGCGGCCGGACCAGGTACAACCTAGACTATGGGTGGCCAGCCCGGAGACATACTAGCCATACAAATATGCCCCAGACCTGTGAAGCAGCATAGTGGTGTAAGTCTAACACCCCCTCTCAGCACCTGATGCTGAACTGTGAAGCAGCAGAGTGGTGTAAGTCTAACACCCCCTCTCAGCACTTGATGCTGAACAAACTGCGTGAAGCTAAAAATGTGAGGCAAATGATGAAGATGTCTGCTGCAATGTCTACTGAAGGACAATACTCCGGCGAACTCCGCCAGTGTAGCAGCAGTCTGGGGTGTCACGACCGCCAAGAAATCTCCATGGTAAAGTGCCGTCACGAGCAGTGCAGCAAACTGCTATGTTCCGCCAATACTGGGTGAAGATACTGCTTGAAGGTGCGGAACTGAGTGTGAAAACAAATCCTTGTCGTGAAAGAAGTGCCAATAGACGTGCAAGTGCCTCCCCAATAGGATATGTGGTGTCTATAGTCAAACCGTCTGGAGAATATGGAAAAGCCCAGGAACCGTTATGAGCATGACCGGAAGCCTGTCAATGCATGAACCTGTAACCCAGAGTGGCCAGGTGGCTAAACTGTGTAAAACTCCAAGAAGGCCAGATGTAGCAATCTGCGCCGTAAACGTCCTCCGAATCAAGGAAAGCCAGACTACACAGTCTGCATTGTATAAGTTACCGTAAGCTGCAGCAGTCATTGATAGACCGCACGAGCCACCATTGGAGGATGTCCTGTCAGTAGGTAGGGTAATCCAAGATGAGGGGAAAGCCAGACTCAACAGTCTGTGCTGTGAAGAACCTTTGAGAAGAGGTTTGGTGAGACCAAGCTGTGCATTGTGATCATCCTGTAGTAGTAGGGAAGTTAGATTGAGCAGTCTGTACTGTCTTGCGTGTATCTCCTGCCTCCAATCCTTCGGTGTTAACCAAAACAGAATCCGCACCAACGCCACCAGACCGTATCTTGGTGTGGCTCTCAATGTGAATGAGCTGGGAGTGGCCTACTGTCCAGATCGGGGGATAAGTCTGTTGTAAGGTTACCGAGAGTGAGTGTAAGCAATTTTGAAGGTAGCAATCCAAATGATCAGGAGTGTAGAAGAGCAACCGCACTACCATCCAAGCCAAGCTTTTACAAAGCCAACCAGTATGACTTTCTCGAAGATAATTGCAAGAAAGTCCGAGAGTTTAAGGGAGGTGGCCACTCGATCAAGTTTGATTCTTTTTCAGGATACTCAGATGCTTTGAAGGCTTTGTCTTTTATACAGCAGTTTGACATCGCTTTCGCGGGAGGACGCTATTCAGAGCACTCCAAGATTTGGAGAGTTGCCTCTTACTTTAAGAGGAATGCTCGTACTTGGTGGTCCACGCTTCTTTTAAACAAGACTGCGCCAGTTAAATGGCTGAAATATAAGTAGCTTTTTATTTCTTCTTGGTTGACGCAAGAATATGAACGAGATGTACGAGCTGCGTGGAACCATCTACGGATGACCAAGAAAGATACAATCAATGCTTATTGTGAAAGATTCTGGAGCTCTTTTCTACCCGCCTCTTCATTCAAGAAGATCTCGTTCAGAGAACAGATTGAGCGGTTTACCTTGGGTCTACCTACAGAGATCCGAGATCACTGCTTGGAACAGAAGTCAGCTTCTATTCAGGAGTTGATGAGTCATGCGAAGCGGGGCTTTGCCATTCACTCTGGCAGTCTGACCTACCCCACAGATGAGGCCATGACACAACGAGCCGAACAAACTTTTGGGAATGAAAGTAGAAAGAAATAAGAGCAACCCAGAGAAAAAGGATGCACACCCAAGCTTACTCTTGAGGAGAGAGCTCGCTTCATCAGAGAGGGGAAGTGCTTTGGATGCGGGGAACATGGACATATCTCCGCGAAGTGCCCTAAAAAGGCACAGAAAGAACAGAATGATAAAGACGACGACAGGCCTGAGAGTTCGAGAGCTGCTGAGGAACGTGGCAGAAAAGGCAGATAGAAAAGTAGAACTGGTACCACATGGCGTGGAACCTGCACCGAATCTAATGAATGAAAGTACAAACTTTGCCGCTTTTGGGGCAAAGTGAAGGATCATGAAGCTCTTTTGAAGGAGCCAAGGCCAACTTCTTTTCACTTGGAATTGGCGGCTCGATTTGGAATTACGCCCGATAGACTAACGCCACAGGCGGAGGTAGTTCGACTGGCACCCGGATGGGATGTTGCCATTACACCGAGCATTGGCAAACTTCGTTTGCAATGACAGGGGTGTTCAGGGCACGCGAGTGACGTTCTACTCGGAATCCCTTGGTACCACCAAAACTATGCCGTGGTTGACTACCGGGCCGAGAAAGCGACTTTGACAAATGAAGGGCTCAGAGATTGTATTTGATGAACTTCAGTTTCTTTACTCATTCTTTTGGGAGAGAACTGAACGATGGATAAAGGTTGAATATGTTTTGACTTGAACAAAAGAACGCCAAGATTTTTCCCCACACTCATGCCGATTGCTTTTTAGAGGGCGTGAAGATCAGACCATTGACTTGATACCTGGAAGCACGTCACCGAACCGGCCACCTTACCGTGTGAGCCGAGTACAGATTGAAAAGATTATGAAGTGAAAGACCTCTTGGAAATGGGTCTTGTCCAGCCTGGTACTTCACCGTACTGCTCTCCACTGTTGTTGGATTTGAAGAAAGACGGATCTTGGAGAATGTGCATTGATTATAGAGCTCTCAACAAAATCACCATCAAGAACAGATTTTCGATTCCTAGGATCGATGATATACTCGACAGGTTACAGGGATCCTCGTGCTTTAGCAGGATTGACTTGAAGAGTGGATATCATCAGATCCGAATCGTGCCAGAAGACGTCTACAAGACAGCTTTTCGGACGACTTTTGGGTTATTTGAGTTTTGGGTGATGCCTTTTGGCTTAACCAATGCTCCTGCGACATTTAACCGGATGATGGACATGATTTTTCGAGAGCACAGGCTATTTGTTGGCACTTTCTTTCATGATATCATTGTTTTCTCCAAGAATGAGGCAGAACACAGCAATCATCTGCTTCAGAGATACACTTTTTGGGACACTTTGTCTCAACAACAGGAGTGCAAATGGATCCGGCCAAGATAGACACTATATGTGATTGGCGCGATTTGAGGAATGTCCATGAAGTTAGAAGCTTCTTGGGACTGTGTTCGTACTACAAGCGGTTCATACGAAAGTTTGCAGAGGTTGCTTCCCCTTTGCATACCTTGACACAGAAAGGAGTACCTTTTTTCGTGGGGACCCACAGAGGTGACTGCCTTTTGGACATTGAAAGTGAAATTGACTACGGGACCTATTTTGACTTTGCCGGACTTGCAAAAGTCATTTGAAGTATATTGTGATGCTTGTGGTCGTAGTCTGGGTACGGTCTTGATGCAAGAAGGCCATGTCATTGCTTATGAGAGCCGATTGTTCTCTAGGCCGGAGATGACAGCACAGATATATGAGAAAGAGCTTTTGGCAGTGATCCATGCTCTTACTCAGTGGCGGCACTACCTACTCGGAGCGGATTTTACTGTCTTTACAGACCATCAGAGTTTGCGCTACTTCTTGTCACAGAAGCAGCTTTCGGAAAAGCAGATGTGGTGGGCGAACATCTTGCCACAGTTTCACTTCCAGATTGTCCATGTGCAGGGACATAAGAATGTGGTGGCAGATGCTTTGTCTAGGAATCCGCTGGTTCTGGCTATTTCTGTGATACATCATAGGAGCTTCGAGGATATGGTCAATCAGTATGCCACAGATACAGATTTTGCAGATATTGTCACACGGATATGGGATGGGGAGACAGTAGCTGGATACTCCCTTTGGGAAGGCTACTTGATGAAAAAGACTATGTTGTGCATTACACAACCGTTGAGGGAAAAGGTTATGACTGAATGCCACTGTCCACCTTTTACGAGTTACCGCGGCATTGCTACCACCATGAAGGGAGTAGAGCGGTACTTCTTTGGGCCGAGACTCAAAAAGGATGTGGAAGAGTTTGTGCGCAGTTGCTTAGTATGCCAGAAGGTCAATTTTGATAGGCATAAGGCACAGGGATTGTTAAAGCCTTTACCCATACCCACCCGCCCCTGGAAAAGTATTGAAATGGATTTCATTTTTGATCTCCCGAGAACACAGAAAGATCACGATGATTTTCCGATTACATGGCACGTTTGAGACGATTGTCTTCGTCAGAGACCCCAAATTTATGAGTTTGTTTTGGAAGGCAATTTGGGAGAACATTGGCACGCAGTTGCAGTTCTTGTCATCGTTCCACTTGCAAACTGACGGGCAATTTGAGATTGCCAATTCAGTGATTTTATATTTATTCAAGTCTTGTATCTCGGATCAGAAGACTCAATGGAAAAAGAACTTACCTTTGGTGGAATTTTCCTACAATAACACGATACACTCTTCGACGGGGAAGACGCCATGTGAGATTGTTGAAAGTGCTGCGAAGGTTCCATCCTTCCTGAACACGGAAGATTAGATATTTGAAGCGGATGAATATTCGCGAGATTTGGATACGGCTTTTGCCAAGGTTCGCGAGACTTTGCAAGAGTCTCAAGAACGACAGAAAAAGGCAGCGGATCGCCATCGTCGCGACATGAAATTGAAGGAGGATGATTGGGTGCTCTTACGTTTTGAGAAGGCACGCCTATGAAAGAAAAAGGGAAAGGAGAGGCTTTTTCCAAAGCTTAGTATGCGATACTACGGACCTTTCCAGATCACTAACAAGATAAATGATGTCTCCTTCTGATTGAAACTGCCAGATACTTGGAGGATTCACAATGCATTGCATGTGAGTCTCTTGAAACCTGTTAAGGGTGATATGCCTGATGATGGGGAGCTTGATGAGCAACCCGAAGTGGAAGAAAACGAGGAGATCCTTGTTCTTGAACAGATTTTGGCACATAATGATACGAAGAAAGGTAAAGTTCGAAGGCGGTTCTTGGTTAAGTTCAAGAACTTTCCTGCATTTGATGCGAAGTGGATGGAGGAGGAGGAGGACCTAGCAAATACTCCTCGGATTGTGAAACTTTACCTCGATGTTTTGGTTTAGCATAGTCTACTCCAAACGGAACCCAGAAATTCGGCTTGGCAATAGGGGTTAGTCAATCGGACATCGATGAGGTCTCGATTGGACCTAGATGTGATTGCTAGCTACATTGCCGATAAATCATGGTCTAAGATCCGAATGAATGTTGAATGTCATGTGATGTCCTGTGATGTCGTGTGATGTGACTGTCGATTTTGTACATGTGCTAGATGTGTGTTCCTAGTACGTAGGTACTAACAGTCAGTGTCTGCTAAGACGGTTTATGGGTTTTGTCGGTTTTGCAGGCGTAATCGCGGTCGATTACAATGCTTTCAAGAGGGGGGTATGTCACAAAGTGATGACGTGGCGGACAACAAAAACCCTAATTTCTGCAAGAAACCTTAAAATTCTTGCAAACCCTAATTTCTGCCAGAAACCCTAATTTTCGAAAATCGCGGAGGCTAATTTTTTGTTTATAATGATGAGCGACGCGAATCTTGCTTTTTCTCCATGCCATGAGAAAGAGAGAGAACTTGCTTTAAAAAAAAAAAAAAGAGACTCTCTAAGAGAGAGAACTGATGCTTTTTATTTTTAAAAGCTTTTGGGGCTCTGCTTTTGGGCATCCCTTGTAACCTTTAAATTAGTGGTGAGGGCCTCACTTCTCAGAGCATCTGGACGCAGAGTCTGAGAGTGAAACCCTAACCGCTCTCTTGTACTTTGATGATTGATTAATACAAAAAGAAATACCGAAAGGGGCGCCAGTCTTCGGGGCCAATATCTCTAGGCACGGAACTCCGCCGGGCCAGTGCAAATCTATTGTGATTTGTGAATTGTTTGAAGTGGTTATTTGGTGCTGTCGTGATTGATTCTTGACTTGGAGTGTCCAAGTCTGTTACAGAATCCCATATGCCATGAGCATGGCCATATCTCGTGTGAACTCCTTTGATGAGTACATAGGTGTGTCCATAGCAAATCACAAGTCACCACCCCCTCTGGAGTATGCAACCGCCGAATGATAGCTGGAATGAATGGATCTCCCAAGAATCGTACGCCCGTAGATGATCAAGCCGATGTTGAAGATACTGTGTACTGCAACAGTCATCGAGAGACCGCATGGACCACCACCGGATGGTGTCCTTGGGGGAGGTAACTTCATCCTCTGTGAAAAACGCAAACCATGTGGCTGCTGTCCACCCAAAAACGCAACTGCGAGGTGATGAAAACACTGCTGTCCAGCGATTTTCAGTGTGCTCATACGCTCCCGGCGGAAAACAAAGCGGTGCACGGGGTCTGGGGAGGATGGTGAATCCTTGGCACAACCCCAGGTGGTCTGGAAACAGAGAAAACAGCAGGTGTATATGGCTGAAATCTGTAGCAGATGAAGAGGATACTGCCGGCAAGGCACCGGCTGCCAAGCCGGTGTGGAAGGCAAGATCCATGTGGGCAAAGCTGAGCGCTGCCCCCTCTGCTGCAAAAACGCAGCAAGGTGTAAAAAACGCAAGCTGTCCAAAAACGCAAGTGGATATGAGGGTTTTCCGGCGACGGAAATGTCCAGAAAGGTAGCGTGTGCTAGGCCTGATCAGCAAAAACACAGGTGGAGGAAGGTCCTCCGCGACGAAAAACTGCAAATTTCGTCGCTTGCCTGGCTCATGCAAAAACGCTGGCAGATCTGTTGGTTATTGCAAAAACGCTAGCTAATTTGATCTTGGGAGGAGTACCTGATGCGATGGTGAAGCGCTGATCCCATGGAGAGCCTGAAGCTGCTGATACCATGTGAGTGCGCGTGTGCGGAAGCGTGAGAGAGGAGAGAGAGAGAGACAGTAGACCACAAACGCAATGTGTAGGAAAGGGGTGATCAACCCCCCACTCACTGACTACCAGAGCAAGAGAACCTCAATACAACAGATGATGGAAGTGGGCCCCCCCTGGCCCCATAAATAGGTGCCCAAGGGGAGGTAGGGCAAAGCCTGAAAAAATCCCCAACAACCCAACAAGAAAATGATAGATGGAAATATATGAGGGCGCCCAGACAAAGTGAGCGGCCGGCCCCAAACTCGGGCGGCCGGACCAGGTACAACCTAGACTATGGGTGGCCAGCCCGGAGACATACTATCCGTACAAGTATGCCCTAGACCTGTGAAGTAGCAGAGTGGTGTAAGTCTAACAAATTGGATGCATTTCTTTCTAGTCGTACTTTTTTAGGGTTCTCAACATGCCTCTCATGCATTAGATTGTTTTGCTTTGGTTATTTCAAGTATGTGCAATGTGGAGGAACCTATTTTGTTTCGATGAGGTAGAAAATTTTGGCGACTTACAGTTGCTTTTTTGTAGGGGAGGAGCATTTCTCTCCAACGTTTTGCATCCTAGAGGAGGCTGCGGATGCTCTAAATGTTTGCATCCTGAAGAAGTGCCTTAAAGGTTCTTTTTTAAGCCAGGAATCAGAGTAATCTGCGTTTTTGGACATAGTGGTAGGAGGTCTTGGATTGGTATTTTGTCCGAGTGTTTTTGACACGACAAAGAGGTCTTGTACCTGCATTTTTCAGCGACTTACAGGAGGTTTGTGTTTTTAGCTGGCACCTTTTTGAAATCGCTGTGATTAGGTCCTGGCTAACAAAGATCTCTTCTTGAGAGGTTTGTTTGCTGCATTCTCAGCATTGATCACAATCCACACCTGTCCATGGCAAATATTCTCTCGTGTCTTCACATGGACTTGATATGTTGGAGAGCGATGGAGATTCTATTCTTTAGTACATTGTTTGAGATAATATGGTGGCTACAAATTGCGTTGGAATTGGAAGGTTTCTACATCAGGACGTGTTGTTGGAGACAGTTTCAGGGAATGGGCATTTTCAGGTATCTGTTCTTTGTTCCGTGTTTCATATGTGAGTATTTGAAACAGGGAATGGCATTTCATGGCTGTTGCCGTTCCCCATTCCCCGTTCCGATGTCCCGTTCCAAGTAACTATGGTTGGGGATGGTTGGATGCGGTACCTGTTCTCTTTGGAAAACGATGAATGATATGCTATCAAGATTTTGTTCAAATTATGCATCTAAAGCGAATGCCCAATGCAATCCTATTTATTTATTTTGTGATTTGTGTGGAGACAAGACCTGCAAGGTCCGGCAACAACAGGTGGAATCAACTTCAGGATGACGAGGTTATTCAAACATGCGTTGATTGGAATGTGAGTACTGTGAAGGCAATGTTTGCCATTCTTTGGGCACTCATGAAGGAAATTTCTCCTGTGGTATTGTAACGGGAGGGCACCACGTGCCAATGGAAAAGAACAGACAAAACAAACTTTAAGCAGTTCAAAACAACTGCTTTGAAAGAGATGCACGACACACGAGACACGGAGTGGCGGAATTCCACCTCAAGAGAGCACTGTTCCCAAATGATGGTGCCCCTTCCGGTATTTCTTTATATTGCTTGAACAATTTACCAACTCAGTGGCTCTGTTCTGCATCTGCCGACAATAGAATCCAGAAGAAGAAGAAGAAGAAGAAGAAGAAGAAGAAGAAGAAGAAGAAGAGTATTTTAACGTCGCAGGATAACTATCCCAAGAGACCTTAAAGATCTCTCCAGAGAGAGAGCCCACCGTAGGTAATCAAAGGCCCATGGCCATTCAAACGCAGTTACATGAAAAGCATCGAACTCAAAAGTATCAGATCTCCAAAATCTAGCGCTAAAGCAGCCAGCACTATTCGCGGAAATCCGTACACTGCCACATCTGCATGTCAACGCGTTTTGTGGGTGCTCGTACAGTCCGCCGCGTCAGCATGTTAGCGTGTTTTGTGGACGGTCCATTCAACAGTGCCACCTCATCAGCTTTTACGCCTAGTCTTTGTGTGTGTGTGCTGATCTTTAAGGCCCTGTCGGATGGGGTGCCATAAGCTGGAAAACCTTCATAATTAGGCCCACTTGGTAAAGACTTCTTCTTTTGCTTCTACTAGGGTTTAGGCCCCTCGGCCGGGATTTGCAAGTCGGTTAGGGTTAGGCTCAGGGAGCCCTAACCCAATTGGTCTTCAGTGGCTTGACATGTCAGCAGTTTGTGACATCCCCCCTTCCTAAAAGAGAGTAATCATCCGCAATTGCATTATATCTACAAAACAACTCAAGTTAGCTCAAAATATCCGAGGGTCATTCAGTTTTCTCATTCCATATTGGAGTTCTTGATATTATGGCGTAGCAAAATTAGCCATCACACCCAAACCGTGCTGATCTGTAACGGGTGTCTTGATGCACTAAAATTACTTACGGAGGCAATCTCACCCAATTAAGAATATTCAATGGTTGATACATCACAATGCAACACAAATTCTCACAGATGCATGCTACAAGACACAACAAATAGCGCCGTTGAGCACTCTTTCCAGACAAACAGTCTTAGGCATGAAGCTACTCAATGACATTAAAAGTTGTAAATCATTGAAAGTTGCATTAAAACTAGAATCAAGCAATTCTCAAATTGGCACCAAGACAGGTTTAAAATAGATACATTCCATTTCAAACAAATTTCAAACAGTTTTTTGTCAAACAAAGCTCAAAAGGTATCTAAATACAAAGCAATTAGAAAGTTCATTCAAGGTTTTGTTTTGGACAGTCGAACTTTGAGGACGAGTGGCTTGTCCTTCTGCATCATGGTGATTGTACGGTTTCGGATATGGAGTGTGGGTTCATTCTTGTCGTGCCAAGGCATGCGCAAGAGAGCATCGCAATTGCCCAACTTCATGATGTGGAAATCTGCTTTTCCCTGGTATCCTTGGATGGTCACCAAGAGAGCACCATTGAGCGGTACCACCTTCTCAATTTTCCCAATGGGTAGCTCCGCCTCAAGTTCTCCAACGTGTGAATCATAGTCACAATCCATTTGCTTGAGGAAGTGGGGATGGATGAAATTCTCAGTAGCTCCTGGGTCAAAAAATATTAGAGCTTTCAAGCCGTTGATTTTTCCATATGCTTTGCACAATTCATTAGAACTTTAAGATTAATGCCATAAATATCAAGGACAGGTCCAATGGCGAGTCTAGTTCTCTTAGTCGGAGGTGGCCCTGTGGGTCTATCTGCTCAGGATTGTCAGTATGCCCTGTCTGAAATTATTCAAAGCGTTGGCCTTCTTGTAACAGGGTGTCTTATTGACGCTGTGTCAAACGAGGCCTTTGAGGTTGACTTTCACGAGATTCGCAGGGATTGTCCGTTGTTGTCGAGAGTTTTGATTGTTCGCCGGAGTCTCCTCTGTAGTAAACTCGAGCTTCCCTTTCATAAGCTTGTAGCCAACCGTAGCATGGTCCATAAGCTCTTGCATTGTTGATACTTGTTTAGACAAGTGATGGTAGTCCAATGGTATATCAATCGCATTGGTCCCCTAAGGGAATCAACATGAAGAAAGACACCGGAAGGTAGACGTCGAGGAACCTTTGGTTGTAGTCTTCCATGGTCTTTGTGGCAAGCTGTTTCAAGTTCCCCATTCTAATAAAATCTGGACTTCAAATAGGGAGGTCATATAACTGCGTGCAAAAATAGTCTTGAAAGCTTTCCAAGTCCTTGGAGCATGCGGTTGTGTAGCGATTGAGCTCCATCATTGCATAGCAGTATTTTTGATAAATTGCGTAGCTTGAGAAACCTTTGATTCTTTAGTGTAGTTCCCCAAAGCATAGATATTGTCGAATTATTGGAGGAACTGGAAAGCTTTCTTCCGATCCTTCACTCTAGAAAAGTGAAAAAATTTGACTATCGTGCCGCCATCCTTGAAATCCTTTGGTTAATTGCTCCACCGTTGTACTCAGGTGGCTGTGGCGGTGGCGGTGGCAACGACGGTGGTAGAGGTGGTTGCACTGGATCAGGGTAGACGGTTGCACCACGTTCCTAAAGACTCCCCTTATAGGAACAAAGGCTGAGAGGGTTGTCGGTTGGAAGCTATTGTACTTTCTGGTGCCGGAGGAGGTGGTATCACCTAGGCATTAGACGAGGTAATATGTAGTTCATCAACTATTGAAAACTTTGCAACTTTGGGAGATTTTGCTGCGGATGCCGCGAAAGTATGTCGTGAAGCTCTTCGAGAAGAAACTTCAGGTACTCTGTAGAATCCAGAAATGCCATTGTGCTCTGTTTGTTCTTGGTAGGGCCGGTATGCTTTCAAAATAGCACACGACTTGACAAGGTTGGAGTGTCACAAAACGGGAGTGTACACGAGCACTTAGAAAATCTGAAAATTGTAATACTTTGCAAACATGAGAGAAGGGAGAAGATCGACACAGTATTGGGGACCAGAAGATGGGCTGGTCCCCCCCCGTTCAGAGTATTCTTTTATTCAGGGAGAATTCTTATACAAGCACGAGAACCCGAGGAAACCCCTCCGTTCTGTAACCTTAGACCCGAAGGTCGTGGTTTCCCGTAAAAGGGCTTGGGTGCAAGGTCGTTCCTTCCCGTAAGGGACTTAGGCGCGAAGCCGTACTTTCTCGTAAAGGGACTTAGGCGTAAAGCCGTACTTCCCGTGAAGGGCCTTCCTGTGAGACGGGAGATTCCTGCAAAACAAACCACACAGAGCAACAATTCTCAAAGCGTATCAACACCTTATACCTGTCGCTCCTTGCTTGGAGAATCGACCTCCGTACTCAGTCGTCACGCGAACACTTGCAGTTCCGTCGCCAGTCTCTGCTCCAGAATCCTAGCGCTAGTGCTTTTCTGCTGCTTCCGGCTCTCCCAAACTGAAACGCTGGCTACCCTTTTATAGGGTCTGACACCCGGCAGGAATAGGGGTCCAAAAGCAGAGCTTGGCGCTCCTAGAGAGAGGAGAGAGAGAGAGATCGCAAATCAGCCCCCTGCCTTGGTTTTAGCGCTGGTTTTCTTTATAAGGGCCTTGCTTGCTTTTTTTATTAATAAAGGGGCTGGTCACTTTAAAAATAAAGTGTGAACCTGTTCAAACTTTAAAAACTCACTCAGTTAGTTAAAATAATGCTACACGGACACATTCCATGCGTCCCCGGGTGCAGGACACGACACAGATGAAATGCAGACACAGACTCCTCGCGGAAAAACATCTGATCTCCCGTGACTCTTCCTGCTTTTCGTAAAAAGCTTCATTGGACCCATCTTTATTCTTGTGCTTGCGTTCTTACGCGTATTTTCTTACTCAGTTCGGATTTCCTCCTTAGCCTACGGGATGCCCCCTTACTGATGCACCCGTCACCCATCATGTGACGCATCAGAGGCATTCGTAACCCGGCCCTTTCCACCGAACTTACGGAAACTCCTTCGCGATGTTTACCGTCACCCATCAAATGACACATCAGAGTTGTCCGTTCTTGATGACAGTTCCTGTAGCTACAATCTTTTAACAGTTCTTAGTGCACATAATAAAATATCCTAAAAAGAGATTAATCATTAAAAATAAGAAAATAGTCCAATTAGCAACATCCCTCTGGCTTCTAAACAGTTGACCTCAACTGTAGTGCTTGGACATATATCTACAGTATCTCGGGATAAGCTGCTAGTTCCTCCTGCGTCATCCACTGAGCATCTAAATTCGAGTAGTTCTTAAACTTAACCAAATACTTCCGTGTTATCTTTCCGGATTTGAGAGACCGCTCCTGATGACTTACTATCTGCTCCGGTTGGAGTATTTCTTCTGTTTCTTCAACCTCAGGAGGTTCCTCAGCACTAGGCTGGCTTGGAGGCGGTCCCACATACGGCCGGAGTAAACTGACATGGAAAGCATTATGGATCTTCCAATTAGGCGGTAGCTCTAATCGGAAAGCGACATCATTCACTCGCTCAGTAATCTTAAACGGCCCATAATAACGGGTAGAAAGTTTTACCACTTTCCCCTTATGAGACGCTTGTTTCTTAAGTCTTGCCTTCTCAAACTTGAGTAAGACTAACTGTCCGACTGTTAAGTCTAGATTCCTTTTGTGCTTGTCTGCAGCTTTCTTATGCTTTTCCTGAGAGCGTAGGATAGCTCTCCTAACTTGCCCGTAGGCGGTGTCCAAATCCCAGACAAATTCATATGCTGCAAAGATCTTATCCTTAGTTAAAAGGATGGGTGGAAGCAAAGGCTTACCATAAAGAATCTCAAAAGGTGCTTTCCCCGTCGATGAGTGTATGGTATTGTTATACGCATACTCGACAAGAGGCAAATATTTCTCCCAGTCAGATTGCCGGTCTGACACAAGCTTTTAACATATCCAATACTGTGGAATTGGCTATCTCACTTTGCCCGTCCGTTTGAGGATGGTAGGCAGATGAAAAATTCAGCTTTGTACCAAGATTATCCATCAAGGCACGCCAAAAATTTCCTGTCATGCGAGGATCTCGATCACTCACAATAGACTTAGGCATTCCATGATGCTTAAAGATCTGTGCTAGAAAGACCCTAGCCATATGATCTGCTTTGATCGTTTTCTTGACTGGTATAAAGTGTGCTTGCTTGCTAAACCTGTCCACAATGGTCCAGATTGCGTCATTTCCAGTCTGAGTTCTAGGGAGGTCCATGATGAAGTCCATGGCAATACTTTCCCAAGGTTCATTAGGCACAGGCAAAGGTGTAGCAACCCAGGCGTCTTATGCCGATCATACTTCACTTTTTGGCAAACCAAGCATTCCCTGACATACTTATCAATGTCTGCTTTAAGGCTAGGCCAAAAGAAATATCTTTCCATTGCTAAGGTTGTAGGGAGAATACCCCGATGACCCGCATAAGGCGAAGCGTGTGCTTCATCCATGATCTTCTTTCTTAATGGTTCCGCCACACATATGGCCTGACGGTGGTAGAGATAACCGTCCCGAATGGAATAGGGAAACTCATTCTCTCCACGATGTAGCTTTCCCCAAATGGTGGAGAAGTCTGGATCATTCGGATACAAATCCGGTAGTGCTTCTAATTCTTGGTGATACACCGAAGTGATAGCGTTCACCCTTGGCCGCCTAGACAATGCGTCTGCGACTACATTCTTACTCCCAGCCGTGTGAAGGATCTGGAAGTGAAACATAGACAAAAAGTTTGCCCACCTCATCTGCTTCTCAGATAGTTTCCTTTGCGTAAGAAAATACCGCAAACTCTGGTGATCAGTCTTGATCACAAAATCTGCTCCTAGAAGATAGTGCTTCCAGTTGGATAAGGCGTGAATCACAGCCGAGAGTTCCTTTTCGTAGATTGATGCATGCAACTCTGCATCCTTAAGCCGTCTGCTTTCATAAGCCACTGCATGGCCTTCTTGGTTTAACACTGCTCCGATGCAATCGCCTGAAGCATCGCAGTGAACCTCAAATGGTTTCCTTAAGTCAGGCACTATCAAAATAGGTCCATGGCTTAGCAAGTATTTGAGCCGATCAAAAGCTCCTTGTTGTCTCGATCCCCATCTGAAAGGAATCTTCTTCTTTGTCAAATCATGAAGTGGTCCTGCTACATGAGCAAATCCTCGGACAAACCTTCGATAATACGAACATAATCCCAGGAAGCTACGTACATCATGTACCATAGTGGGAATAGGCCAATCTTCTACCACTCGGATCTTGGCAGGATCCATACTCACTTGATTGTGAGAGACTATATGGCCGAGATAGTGTATCTCTGAGAGAAAGAACTCGCTCTTCTTTGCATTCACATGCAACTCATGCTTTCGCAATTCTTGAAACACTAAGTCCAAGTGCTTCCGATGTTCCTCTTCTGACTTAGAGAAGATGAGTATGTCGTCAAAGAATACTCCCGTAAAAGCTCGATACGGGCTGAAAATGCGGTCCATCATGCGATTGAACGTCGCAGGAGCATTGGTCAAGCCGAAAGGCATTACCAAAAATTCATATATTCCAAAGGTCGTGCGGAAAGCAGTCTTATGGACATCCTCAGGGGCGATCCGTATCTGATGATACCCACTCTTGAAGTCTATGCGACTAAAAACACTTGCACCCTGCAACTTATCAAGTATATCATCAATCCGAGGGATCGGAAAGCGATTCTTGATCGTGATCTTGTTTAAAGACCTGTAGTCTATGCACATTCGAAACGTGCCATCTTTTTTCTGCACCAGTAGAACTGGAGAGCAGTAGGGTGAAGCACTGGGCCGTACTAACCCTTTCTCTAGAAGCTCGTTGACTTGCTTCAAAATTTCTTCTTGCTGAGCAAGACTTACCCGATAAGGGGGTTGATTGGGAGGCGAGCTACCCGGTATGAGATCTATGCGGTGATCTTCCAGGCGTACCGGAAGGAGTTCATCAGGAAGTGTTTCCGTGAAACAATCCTTGTACTTTTAAATAAATTGAAGACGCTTAATTTCCAGACTAGAGAGAGAGTCCCTACTAGTTTTATCCTTTGCAAAAATCAAGTAAGCAGAAACACACTTCTTCATTTCTTTCTTAATGGAGATATGGCTTACAATTGGGAACTGCCAATCTCCTGCATCAGCTTGAATCTTTATTTTCTTACCCCCATGATCAAAAGTGAGGGTCTTTTCCACATAATCGGGAATAGGTGTCATGTGAAAGTGCCATGGCATACCCAAGATGATATCACATCCCTCGATGGGTGCCATCAAAAATGATTCGCGGTCCTTGTACTCGCCAATCTGAAGATTGAGCTGTCCTTGCACGGGAGTTGCATTGGTTGTCAACCCCTCGAATGCCGATCCGGATGTAACCGGTGTGCCAAGCTGAGCCGGTGTAAGGCACAAACGTTCTACAGTTGAAGTTATCCGTGGATCCTTGATCATAAAGAATCAGTACTTGCTGGTTGTTCAAAGACCCCCAGCCCTTCAGAAGTTGACGCTTCCCTTTCTCTGTTTTTGTGTTTCCTTGTACATCTGGAATTGAGTTCGAGCTTGGTGGTGCGGGTTCCTTCCTTGCTTTCTCTTGCCTCGTAGAGGCTTGTTCTTGCCGTTGCTGCTTTAGCGGGCAATCCGGTTTCATATGTCCTTTCTCGCCACAGTAGAAGCATCTTCCTTCCTCTCTGAAAGTTTGAAGTTGAGTAGGAGAAAGATACTTAGTTCGCTTGCCAGTGCCCTCTGGCTTCTTAGAATGATCATCGTCTCTAGATGGAGGACGTTTTCTTCCTTGGCCCCCTTGGTCATCGTAGACCCCTCTTTGTCTTGCACGGTAAGTGCTATGCTCCATCTTTCTGGGTGTCCCAGTTGAGTGCAAATCCTCAGCAATGATTGTTGACTCCATCATCCTTTGAAGAGTATCATGCGGATACACCTTCATACTCTTTCGAAGCTACGGTTGGAGACCCGCTTCGAACTTTTTTTTCTTTTCCTCGTCGGCAATCTTCATGAAGGGAGTGACCTTCAGAAGAAACGACCAATACTTGTCCACACAAGTCGTTACTCTTTCATGTTCCTTCTGGGCAAGCTAGTCCCATTCCTTCCGTATGTCCTGCTCGAAGTCAGGTGGAAGAAATTGTTCATAAAATTCAGATTTGAAGCTCTCCCAATATCTGGCCTGAGAACCTTCCAGAATCTTGGCTAACCACCAATTACTTGCCGTTTCCTTGAGGTGCATCCCCATATGGCGTAATTTGGATTTTTCTGTGAAGTGCCCATTGGTAAAGGCAACTTCAAACTGTCTGATGAAGGACAGTGCTTTGGAGATGTCTCTCCGTCCGTTGTAGGTTTCGAACTTGATGTCCTTGTCGCCCGATTTGAAGACTCTCATGCGATGTTGAGACTTGCGACCATGCTTCTTGAATCGAGGCTTATCTTTAGGTTGATGTAGGGTAGTGGCAGTAGTAGCGGCTTCCTTCTTCTGACGAGATGATCGAGAGGTAGAAGTATAATCAGGAGAGTAAGATGGAGATGAGTTAGAGATGTCCTTGCTCTCGTCTAGCAAAGAGAGCGCTTTTTCCTGGCCTTTCTTTGAAGTAGGCCGTTCATTCCGATCCGAAGATCCTTTGTGCACCTCGGCACGTTCTTCTTCTCTTGCCTCCTGTGGTCTCACGTCAACAGTGTTGTCTGGATGCTTGGCTGCATCAGTTCCATTCTTTTTCTTCATTCCGCCCAAAAGCTTTTGGACGTCTGGCAACAGTAAGATTTGTTGCAACTCCGCAAGCTGAGCTTGCACTTGTTGAAGCTCCTCTTCAACGCTTCTCCCTTGGCTCGACATGGTTCTTTCCGTTCTTCCCGGAATCGTCCTTCTTTGCAGAGAAAGAGAGGAGTCTGAGCTCTGATACCACTGTCACAAAACGGGAGCGTACACGAGCACTTAGAAAATCTGAAAATTGTAATACTTTGCAAACATGAGAGAAGGGAGAAGATCGACACAGTATTGGGGACCAGAAGATGGGCTGGTCCCCCCCCGTTCAGAGTATTCTTTTATTCAGGGAGAATTCTTATACAAGCACGAGAACCCGAGGAAACCCCTCCGTTCTGTAACCTTAGACCCGAAGGTCGTGCTTTCCCGTAAAAGGGCTTGGGTGCAAGGCCGCTCCTTCCCGTAAGGGACTTAGGCGCGAAGCCGTACTTTCTCGTAAAGGGACTTAGGCGTAAAGCCGTACTTCCCGTGAAGGGCCTTCCCGTGAGACGGGAGATTCCTGCAAAACAAACCACACAGAGCAACAATTCTCAATGCGTATCAACACCTTATACCTGTCGCTCCTTGCTTGGAGAATCGACCTCCGTACTCAGTCGTCACGCGAACACTTGCAGTTCCGTCGCCAGTCTCTGCTCCAGAATCCTAGCGCTAGTGCTTTTCTGCTGCTTCCGGCTCTCCCAAACTGAAACGTTGGCTACCCTTTTATAGGGTCTGACACCCGGCAGGAATAGGGGTCCAAAAGCAGAGCTTGGCGCTCCTAGAGAGAGGAGAGAGAAAATCGCGTTTTCTAGAGAGAGGAGAGAGAAAATCGCGTTTTTCTAGAGAGAGGAGAGAGAGAGATCGCAAATCAGCCCCCTTCCTTGGTTTTAGCGCTAGTTTTCTTTATAAGGGCCTTGCTTGCTATTCTTATTAATAAAGGGGCTGGTCACTTTAAAAATAAAGTGTGAACCTGTTCAAACTTTAAAAACTCACTCAGTTAGTTAAAATAATGCTACACGGACACATTCCAGGCGTCCCCGGGTATAGGACACGACACAGATGAAATGCAGACACAGACTCCTCGCGGGAAAACATCTGTCCTCCCGCGACTCTTCCTGCTTTTCGTAAAAAGCTTCATTGAACCCATCTTTATTCTTGTGCTTGCGTTCTTACGCGTATTTTCTTACTCAGTTTGGATTTCCTCCTTAGTCTACGGGATGCCCCCTTACTGATGCACCCGTCGCCCATCATGTGACGCATCAGAGGCATTCGTAACCCGGCCCTTTCCACCGAACTTACGGAAACTCCTTCGCGATGTTTACCGTCACCCATCAAATGACACATCAGAGTTGTCCGTTCTTGATGACAGTTCCTGTAGCTACAATCTTTTAACAGTTCTTAGTGCACATAATAAAATATCCTAAAAAGAGATTAATCATTAAAAATAAGAAAATAGTCCAATTAGCAACATGGACAGTATGTCCGTATAGTACGGATCCGTTCTGAAGCCGGCCCGTGGGGCGGTAGGCGTTGGCTTTCACTCGAAATTCTTTACTTTAGACACACATAGAGCACTTTGCAAAAGTAACCTGTAACGGGGATTAACACCTAAGTACACACACGGCTCAGAAGCTAGAATGCTCCGAGCAAACGCCGACAACCTGTAGGCCCCAAAATTGGCACCCCTTTTGGTATTTCTTTATTCTTTAACAGAGGGAATAAAACTTGTGATCTCCTACGAGCTGCCTTGCACAATCCAGGCTAAGAAACACCTGTTCTGGTCCGATTTCGGCAGCATAATTGTATTAGGACGCTTCACAGTACGCAATAAATGACTTTCCCGACGCATACGGACACTTTGCAAAACCTGGCGAGAATCTGCAGCACGCTGAATTCTCTGTTTTCTGCCCCGAAAATGCACTAGATCACTTGTACAGCGGTCCCCTCGTGTCCCCGAACCTCCTGGGGGTATACTGGTTGGCCTAGAAGGTAGGGAAACACCACAATAAGGGTTACCCAGCCAGTATGTTCTATTTTGCAGATGAACCGAGCCTCCTTAAGCTTCTCAATCTCTTCCTTGATCTTTTTGGCAAATGTCTCAGTGTATGATCTATGTCTGTTGGGCTTAGGATCATCTCTCATACGGATAGTGTAATTACATATTGCAAGATCAACCCCCTTGAGGTTTTTATAGCACCAAGCAGAGACATCTCTAAACCCATTTACTTTGCGAACATAGCGGGTGAACATAATTGAAGATAACAACAAATACATAGCAATTAGTTAACTTGGCATGAACAATACTTTTGCAAGAGAGAGAATTTAGAGAACATGACAACAATTGAAGATCGGATTTATGTGGAGCCGGTCCCCCTCCAATAGGCATTTGTATTATGATTTCTCCCATTAAGAGAGACTTGTTACAATACATTCTTTGTGTTCCTTGTGACCTAGGATGGAAAGTAGGTACGGAAAATTGAGTAAGTTTGCATATAAGCAAACCTAGACTAGCACTAATTGGCAGAAGAGGCAGCAGGAGCACACGCTCAACAGACACCTTCTCAGCAGAACCCCCCAAGAGACCTAGCGTTTTTGGAGCAGATCCAGTACTTAGCGTTTTCAACACCAGATCAGCCACCGATTTGCACTTGCAGATTCCGGCGACAGCAAAACATGAGACCAGCCTAGCGTTTTGCATTTGCAAGACAAACGGCGACAGATTCCAGATTTTCAGCCCTAGCGTTTTTGCATCTGCATTCAACCCTAGCGTTTTGCAGATTCTCCGCGACGGAAACTCAAGGAACATCAGCGTTTTCAGTTTTCAGCCTTTAGACACCGCAGATCAAGTCCCGAACCTCGCATACCTCACCTTCCCGCAGCAGTTCCTCGCCGCAAGGTCAGTTTCCGCAAGGTTTACAGTTTCAACCCGGAAAACGCAGATTTCAGCATCTGCGTTTTCAGCGCGTCGTCGTCGCATCGTCATCATTGACATCGTCACCGACATAGAGTCAGAATTCAACAGATAGAAGATTTGCAGATTTCAGCCCTTAGAGTTTTCAGATTTCAGCCCATCTCGTCGTCGTCGACATCGTCGGCTAACTCCAAGCATTGTAGAGATTTGTGCAATCATAAGTAGACCGCTCTCGCCATAGAGAGTGGGGCCTTCGGAGGAGGGTTTTACAACGTCTCTGGTGTCGTATTCTCTTCTCTATCTCTCAGTCTCATGCACTTCCATTCACAGTGTCCATTCACTTTGTTTGTGTCCATTGCACTCTCTCACTAAAGGAACGGAAGGCTCTCCCTTCCGTAAGTAAAAGGAACCTTGAGCACAGTTCGGAGCACTCATCTTGAGCAAAGTTCAAACATTCATTCCGTTGCACCTTACATTGGTATCAGAGCTTTGGCAGTGTTCTGTATCACTCAAGGAAAGAACCACAAGAATTTTTTTTGCTTGTTGCGGTCGCACGAACCCAAGTTCGCTTGGGCGTGTCGATTCCTAATCTTGTTTTTGAAGAGTGATAGGAATCCCAAGAAAGAAGGGCTTGTCCAACCTCCCCTTGTGCCTCTTTTCACTCATTGAGAGCGGACAGTGCACATAGCGGCCGGCCAATCGACGTGAGATGGGAAAAAGCAACCTTGGTGTGAGCGCAAGGCCGCCAAGGGGTGCGCCCGCGGAAAAGAGCAGAACTCGGGTGAAGAGAAGATCCTTCTCAAACACAGATTGCAAGCGAAAGAAGAACCTCAAGAACCTCAAGAACCTCAAGAACCTCAAGACCCGCAAGAACCTCAAGAACTCAAGAACCCAAGAACCTCAAGACACCCAAGAACCCAAGTTCCTCGTGAACTTAAGAACCCAAGACCACAAGAACCCTCAAGAACCCACAAGAACCCACGACTTCAGAATGGTCATCACTCAAAGCGGAATGGATACTTCGCTTAGAGGCGATGAGCATGAGAGAGGCGAAGAAGAAATTTTCCCACCAGGAGGTTTTTTCGAACCTCCCCCTTCCCCATCTACGCCAAGGATTGCTTTGGACCATATGTTTATGGAAAGGAAGTTAGAACTTGAAGCAAGAAATGCAGAAAGAAAGGCAGAAATGGATAGCAGACACGCAGAAAGAAGAGCAGAAATGGAGCGTAAACACCAAGAAAGAATGGCAGCCGCCGTCAAAGAAAAGAGCGACCAACACATGAAAGAGTTCTTGCGACTCTTTTCTCAAGTGCAGGCACAAATGCAAGAGATTCGGGAAAAGGAGACTCTCTCAGTCTCTTCTTCTCCAAAGCATGATACACAGGATTTGCATGATGAGAAGCATGATGATTTGAATGATAATGATGAGCATGATGTTTTGGATGATAATGATAAGCATGATGATTTGAATGACAATGACAAGCATGATGATTTGCAAGATCAAGATGTGATTTCTCACAAGCATGATGATTTTCATGAAGATGATGTGATTGCTCACAAGGATGATGTGTTAGTAAATGCTTTTTCTAGCGAAGCTAACCTTGTTGCAGAGTTACAGTATTAAGCAACCAACTTCTTATCGGAATCATCAGCAACAGAAGCAACAGAAGAACATCAGCGATATCAAGATGGGCTGGCTTAGTGGCACATATATTCGACCCTAGTCGAGTACTCGATCGTGCATGCCGCGATGTTGGACAAGTTCCCCCTCGTGAGCCACGCCCTACATTTAAGTCTTTCTTGTCTGATGGTGGTACAATTGAAGATTTATTGATTCTTTCCTTGTGCAAGAGGATCCTTCAGAGGTCCAAGAGGCAACAACTCCCTCAACCTCCCCCTTCTCAATTGGAAGCCTTAATACCTGCTGAGAAAGCTGAAGGTTTAGAAGATTCCGGTTCTTGTGTGACAACAGATAAGCACATAACCCCTTCATCGACCGTGATCCAGGCAGGAAAATTCGCCTCGCCACCGCACTTGTAGAATACAATCCTTGTCTCTGAACAGATACCAAATGCAATGGTGAATGATAATTTTTTTCAAACTTGATGACACCAGTCCTTACGTTCAACGATATAAATGATAAATCAATGCAGACTCTTGCAGCACGACTTCAGTTGTTGCATTGAATCTTTGGACACAACTTGTTCCAGTGATAAACCTTTATAGATGGATATATCTCCAAACACTACTCTGTTTCAGTCTATGACATCCCTTCAGGAGGATTTTACTTTTTTCAGACAAACCAATGGAATACCTTACAGATTTCACGTGCTCGCTACTACTGCCCGCCCCCCTCCCTCTCTGCGCCATCGCTCTCCCCCCCCCCCCCCTTGCTGCCTCCCGTCCCCTGCCTCCCCTCGCTGTGCCGCCCTGCCTGCCCGCCTGCTCGTGCACGCAGCCTCTCCAGCCCACCCCTCCTGTCCCCGCTGGCAGCCGCTTGCTGCCCCGCCTCCCGCCGCCTCCCCGCTGGCAGCCGCTTGCTCCCGCCGCCTCCCTGCCAGCTCGTAGAGCCCCCCTTCTCACGCCGCCATCCCCCCCCCCCTTTTCCTCGCTTTGCTCTCTTTCTTCTTTCCCCCCCCCCCCCGTCTTCGTCAATCTTGAAGGACCTGCACTTGGCTCTGCATCTTTGTTACTTCAAGCAGTGCTCGGAGTGCTCAGTTTGCAGAGCGCCTTTGCCGACCGCTTCTTCGCCACAACAGTAGACACAGATGGAGGCTCCAGCTCCGCCTCAGAGGGACTCATCCGAAGCCCCCTCGCCCGACCCCGCTGAGCCCACCATTCGACTTGCTCTTTCGCCGACAGAGCAAGCGACCCTTGCCGCAGAGGTAGAGCGCTTGCAGGCGACTTCTGTCATCTGCAAGGTTCTCGGCACCCGTCCTAGCAGAGGAGAGCTGCGAGACCTTCTCCAGGCCCGCCTTCTTGCAGAGGTGGGCAAGATTTTGGATGTCCAGATCCTCGGACGAGGGTACTACCAGATTGAGTTCGAGACGTCCGAGATGGCCTCCAAGGTCATAGCTATGAGTCCAATGGCCATCCGAGCATCACGCGCCCACTTTCGACAGTGGCGACATGGTTTCGACCCGACTTCGGATGTGCTAGTAGAGGAGGCAAACATCCCCATCTCAGTCTGCTTTCCGGGTTTACGGAGGGAGTACCTTCCACTTCTTTCTAGGATTGGCTCCGCCATCGGGACTGTCCTGGAGACACCTCGTACGGCAGCATCAGTAGCTGCCAAGGCGGCTGGCATCCCTTCAGTTCGAGTTTTGGTCAGAGATACCCACACGCTCCCGAAGGTCATCCTTCTGCCTCGGGTGAGTGGGGGTTGGTTTAGACAGAGTGTGGAGTACTCGGGTCTTTCGAACCAGTGCTTCATTTGCAGACAGATGGGCCATCTAGGGAAGGCTTGTCCACGAAGGAGGCCACGTCCTGCACCTCAGCCTCAGCCCCAGCCTCAGTCCCAGCCTACCAAGGCTGGGCCGCAGCCACAGCCAGCGGCACAGCGCACAGATTCTGAGCCACCCTCCGAGCCTGGGGCTCCAGCGGAGGAGGGATGGCAGCAGGCCCGTGGCCGTCGACTCCAGGGGCCACAGCGGCAGCCTGGCACTCAGAGTGGCCCTCAGGTGCCTACTCAGTAGCATTGGGTTCCCACGGGGAACCGTTTTGGTCCTCTTGAGCAGGAGGAGCCCCCTACGCCAGCCTCCACTTCCGCTTCACCCTCGCCAGCCACCCCACCTTCAGATCTCTCCTCTTCCTCCTCATCCCCTCCCCCGCCCTTTGCTCCCGCCCACTCCCCTCCTCGCCCCCCTGTCTTTGTCGCCCCACCCCGCTTCGCTTCTCCTCCGCCTCCCCCAGCTCCTTCTCCCCCTCCTCCTGCTTCAGTGCCACAGTCGACTCAGGAGACTGGTCCCTCACCGGCGGCTAGGAGATCTCTTGGCAGCGCCTTTGCCACGAGTCGCCTAGCGAGAGAGGGTCAGCCCTTCTTGCGGCCCCCTCTGCAGATTCAGACTTCTTTCCTTGCAGCTATCCCTCGCGGTCTGACGAGCATTGACCTCCGACGCCGCTGGGATTTCTTCGATTACGGATTCACTCGCTTTCTCGGCGATTCCGCAGCAGACCACGAGGCAGCCTGCTTCAGGGTCCACGCTCTGTTCCTCGCCGCTAGGGGGACAGAGGCCTTGGACTCAGCAGTTGGTTTCTCCTTTCCCCTCTGTGGTCGGACCGAGACAGAGTGGTCCCTAGACTCAGTGGAGGGATGGTTGCATACACAGGTTCTCGAGTTCTCTCACCACATGGGAGAGCTTGGAGTTACAGATTTGCTGCAGACTTTGTGGCCACTGGCCAAGTTTGCGGTGACACCTCCAGACTCAGCAGGATGTAGGCACATTGTGGTGTACTTTTTTGCTGATACGCAGTGTTTACCTTGCTATGTATTCATTCATGAGGACTCCTGGACAGAGGAGGTTGCTTTACGCACGGCTCGTTCTGCATGGGCTTGGGCCAGGCACTCACTACAGGCTCGCCTATCTAGAGAACGCTCGGATGCGGATTACTCCCCATCCAAGCCTGCCTCGAAGATAGCCCGTCTTGCTGTTGCGGCAGCATCTGTTCTCTCTCGCTCCCCATGAGGATCGTCTCGTGGAACGTGCAGGGATTAGGTGGGCCCCAGTTTCAGCGACAGCGGGGCCGATTGCGTCAGGAGCTTCAGCGTTGCCTTGTGGGAGGAGAGATTGATCTCCTTATGCTTCAGGAGCACCATTTGTCTGAGAGCCGCATTCGGCGATGTGGTCAGATTTTGCGGGGACGTTATGATACCTTTTGGTCAGCTGCTTTTGGACCTGGAGGCATCCAGGGTGGGGTATGTATGACTATTGTGGACTCATTGCAGCAGGCCATTGTGGGCAGAGGGATTATTGTGCCAGGCAGGGCTCGATGGATTACTTTACAGGTTCAGGGTGGCCTTGTGGGCTTCCTGAACATCTATGCGCCCAATGTGGCGAGTGCTCGTGCAGAGTTTTGGTCACAGATTGTTGAGTCTTTGCCACAGGTTGACCATTGGTGTGTAGGAGGGGACTTCAACATGTTGGAGGACCCCTCGGACAGGATCGGAGGCAGCCATGCTACTGTACATGGAGTCGAGTTAGCAGCTTGGGAGAGATTGTGTATGACTTTGAGGGTCTCGGATACATGGCAGCATTCTGGCTTTGTGAGGCCTCCAGAGAGTCTTGCCTTCTCTAGATCGGACCGCAGAGTGGGAGGAGTGAATCTATCGCGGATAGATCGCTTCTACACTAGTGACCACTTCAGTGACTTGGGGGGATCAGTGGGCATCCTGGCAGGGACATCCTTCTCGGACCATGCACCAGTGATCCTCACAGTGGCAGACAGGCAGAGGAGTGGGAGCACGATGCTTCGCATCCCAGAGCGGGTCTTGCTGGACTCAGCACTCAGAGAGAGGGTAGAGGCTCTCTGGACAGAGGGTATGGACAGCCAGGCTCTACCTGCAGACAGAGTGGCCTTTGGCCTAGCTCAGCTTAGCCACTTTTTTCTCCAGGAGTCTTTGGCTCGACGGGCTGCAGCGAGAGAGGAGGAGCAGCGTCTCAGACGAGGCATTGCTTCACTACAGAGGATGCAGGAGCAGCATCCAGACAGTCCATGGTTGGAGGAGCAGTTACAGCAGGCTCGACAGGAGCTTGCTTGCACAGAGGAGAGGCGCCATGAGTTTGCCTTTCACCGACAAGCCTCTCAGTGGACTCAGGTGGGTGACAGAGTGACAGGTGCTTTTTTTGAGACAGTGGGACCTCGGCACTCGCATGCCAAGGTCAATCAGCTGAGGAGACCCGATGGGTCAGTTGTTTGTGAGCCCGAGGATATGCGTGCAGTTGCTATTGACTTTTACCGTGAGCTACTGTCGGCTGAGCCCTAGTCAGAGAGACAGGATGCATGCAGGGAGCAGGTTTGGGCGCAGATGCCTTGCCTTGTGACTGAGGAGATGCGCCAGAGGCTAGAGCTACCTCTTCAGCTTGAGGAGCTGCACACGGCTCTTAGGGCCCTCCCTCGTGGTAGCTGTCCAGGTGAGGATGGGCTGACTCCCAGCTTCTTCTTGGAGTATTGGGACCTGCTTGGCCCAGATCTTTGTAGTGCCTTTCAGTACATTCTGCACACAGGAGTGATGCCGGATAGCATGAGTGAGGGCCTGATTTACCTCATTCCGAAGGAGGGTGGCTCCTTGGATGAGATTCGACAGTGGCGCCCCATCACCATTCTCAACTCAGCCTACAAAATTCTTGCCAAGGCTCTGAGTTTGAGGATTCAGCCACTTTTGGAGAGCCTTATACATGGGACTCAGACAGGCTTTGTCAAGGAACGCAGTATCCTTGACAACATCTTCACTTTCTGGGAGGCTTCTGCCCTGGCACGGCTCCGTGGGGAGGACCTTGTGATTCTTCTTCTCGATTTTGAGAAGGCATACGATAGAGTTGACTGGGACTTTCTAGAGGGCACTCTACGCAGGATGGGCTTCTCAGATGCTTGGATCAGAGGGGTGTCAGCTTTGTACAGACAGGCTCACAGTCAGGTGCTTTTGGCAAGAGGTAGAGGTGAGCGCTTCATGCTCACACGATCGGTCAGACAGGGTTGTCCTCTTGCCCCCTTTCTCTTTCTATTCTATGCGGAGGCGATGAGCAGATTTTTGGTGTCTCAGCAGGTTGGTCTGAGGGGCCTTGCACTCCCTATACGGGGAGATGAGCTTCTGGCCGCTGAGTTTGCCGACGACTCAGCCTTGTACTTAGAGGGCCAGGAGGCCAATCTACACAGATGTGAGCAGGCTTTGGCGACCTTCTGCTGTGCATCGGGCGCACTGATCAACTGGAGAAAGATAGTGGCTTTCTCGGTTGGCAGTGCTCCTGTGCCAGATTGGATGCCAGGAGAGGGTTTCAGGTGGATTCCTCCAGGGACTGTAGTTCGGTACTTGGGTTGTCAGGTTGGTTTGGATTTGTCCCCCGAGCAGCAGATTGCTCCTCTTCTCCTGTCCATCAGGACAAAGCTGTTACATTGGAGCTCAGCACGACTATCGTTGGCTGGTAGAGTAGTAGTTGCCAACCAGGTGTTGTTGGCGACTATGTGGTACATCACTTCCTGCTGGATCTTCTCGAGTTCTTGCATCAGCCAGGTAGAGAGGCTGATCAGGAACTTCGTTTGGTCAGGTTGCGACACTCAGATTGCCCGAGCCAAGGTGGCTTGGTCGGTCATCACACTTCCTTGTTCTCAGGGAGGGCTTGGGATCATTGATCCAGCACAGCAGAGCAGAGCCCTTCTTGGGAAGTTCGTCGTCAGAGGACTTCTTCCAGGCGAGGAGCCTTGGAAGGAGTTCTTGCTGCAGAGGCTTCGTGCCAGGGTGCCTCAGTCAGGAGGCCCTTGGCAATCTTCGACCAAATGGATCTTTACAGAGCTGCGCCGAGTTGGTTTGAGCAAGAGACTGGAGGACCGATTCGCTGTGAGTTTGCTTCGTTCTTGGGAGCTCTTACGGTGTGGCCTAGAGCAGAGACAGCCGACGTGCATGGAGGAGCGCCTACGGCAGCCCCTCGTCTGGAACCCCATGGTTAGCACTCAGAGAGGCCACTTGGTTGGGAGTAGGCCTCATGTTTCTTGGGGTCCCATGGCAGCAGGTCCAGCGTGCTCTCTAGGTGACTGGCTAGAGTTCACAGGTTTGTAAGAGGAGGTGCAGGCTGTCCAGCTACAGGGCATGAGAGGGGTTCAGAGCATGTGTCAGGACATCTCAGAGTCAGTTCTAGCTGAGTGGCTCACGCCTCTCGAGATAGTAGCCCCCCGGTGGATGGGAGCCTTCACACGACTGGAGGTTCTCATTTCAGTCAGGGCTTGCTCAGAGACTGTCCCAGCCCTGTTCTTCGAGCTTCAGGGTGGGGGACGATTACAGCGAGTTGCAGTCGAGGCCCCGCATGTAGCAGAGTGCTGTTTCCAGAGGATCCGAGTTGTGGGCATCTGTGGGAGGACTTGCGTCATAGACCCTGACCCAACAGCTCTTGAGACTGGACATTGGAGGCTATGGGCTTGGGAGTGCTGTCCACTGGCACGAGTACAGTGGGATCCTGGTGAGTGGCTTTGGAGGGACCCCCTCTCTTCTGCAGACCGCCCAGGAGTTCCTTTCTTCAGTACACTGTTCGGCTTGGACGTCATATACTTGCAGCACAGAGAGAGGCCCGCCCCGCTGCAGCACGTCATTGGCAGGAGGAGGGCCTCACAGTTGAGTTCTTGGCAGCTTTTTGGCAGAGGATGTGGGACTCCAGACAGCCAAGGCGCGTCACTTTGTTCCAGTGGTTGGTTGCACACAGAGCCACAACAGTAGGGAGCTGGCTTGTGCATAGTGGTCTCTCGGCCGCATGTACAGCCTGTGACCAGTTGGTGGAGTGTCAGCGACACTGTCTTTGGGACTGTCCCTCGGCCCAGCAGGTGTGGCTACGTGTTCTGCGGCTGATGCCTGCCCTCTCCACGGCTCGACAATACACTTGGGGGACAACGGCTTGGTCCACCCTCACGGGCCCGGCACTTCAGTTTGAGCTATCTTCCACCAGCAGGATGATAGTGATACAGGGGGGGCGACCTACACTCCAGCCTGCTACAGACCTTACTCCACAGGAGTGGTGCGGTGAGAGAGATGAGTGGTTGGAGCTCATCAACGGCCTAGCTCTCTGGTTTATCTGGCGGTCCCGTTGTTTCCGCATCTTTGAGGCTCGCCCCGTGCCACCAACAGAGACTGTTCGTGACTTTTGGCTAGAGCTGATCCATACTCTCAGAGGATAGCTTGAGGGACTACAGGGCAGCTCCGACCGCATGCGGGAGCGCCGCGAGGCTTTCCTTCGACTCTGGCGCCCTGGGCCTTTCTTCACCATGGTCCAGGGGGTGCTCAGATGGCACTACTGTCCACCTGTGTGGCTTTTCCCTCCTCCCATCTCTTGATTTAGCCCCATTGCAGAAATGCTTTTTTTTCATTGGGAGAGTCTCCCCATCATGCTTGTTGTAGCCCTCTCTTGTAGAGGTGGATGTAGCCCTATGGGCAGTTTTCATTAACTAATAGAAGGATCTTTTTCTCGGAAAAAAAAATACCTTACAGATTTCCAACAAATGGTCATCACTCAACAAAAAACTCAAGTCAGTTTACCAATAGTTTCACTTGAAGCATATAAAGATTCAATCTCAAAGCTCGAAGTTACAAATGACTTTGACAAAAGTACTAATCAAGTTGCAGGTGTACTTTCGACAAAGATGAGACAAGTTGCAGATATGATCAGTTTTCAGTTTGGCAAAATAGTTATGGTCAATAACAATGCCATGACATGGGACTTAACAATTAGAGCTTTTGATGCAGAAGCAAGTAGAAATACATTTTCCTTCTTCCGGAGTTTCTTCTACTACCTTGGGCTTTATTTTAAATGGGAGGGAACGTCACAATTGTGACGTATTCTGTCTTGTATTACCTTCATCACTTGATTCTTTTGCGGATATGAAGATGCACTAGATCTGGGACCCCGATTCTCCAAAAAGGATGCGTCTCTTCGCCCAAGAGTCGCACCTGTTCAGCAAATAGCCATGCCTCTTCAACAAATGGATGCTCGAAGGGTCACGACTCTATATCAGAGGGATACGACTATTGGCCTAGAGTCATGTCTTTTGACCTATGGTCACGTCTTTTCATCGTGTCTCTTCAGTTTCTATATAAGGACACCCTTGTAACAGATTTCATTCATTCAATCAATCAAACACAGAGTCTTCTGAGTCTTGTCTCTGAAGTTTCTTAAGTCTTAATCATGACTTTAAGTACTTAATTAAGGATTAGTAACGAGAATCCTTACATCCACACCAAAATACGCAATCAATTGAGCACTACAGGACTAGAGAGGTTGGTTTACTGTAGAGCCAACATGAAGCTTGTGCGAGCCTACGATGCTTTGGGGACACCAAAGCAGGTAATCTGTGATTGTGTTCAGTGTTAACTCTTTGATTTTACTCTACGATCGAACTCTTTGTAACGGAGGTTCGGTTGGTTTTCCTATGAGTAGGTATATCCCACATAGGTGAAGATGGTGCCTGATCTTACTACAAAGGACATTGACTAGCAGACAAGAGATGAACAGGAGATTCTTCGGCTCCTTCATAGAGAGTGTGGATCGGTGTGTGACTAGATCACGAGCATGGGCATACAACATTCCACTCCAGGAGCGAGTTCTAGATCCAGATAGTGCACGGCGTGAGAGCATTCATAGAGGAAAGCTTCCTAGCCGCAAAGTAGGGGCCATGTAAATGAGGCCGTTCGTTTCTTTCACGCTACAAAGGAGGATCTTCAGGATGTTGCAGAGCAACCACAGGTGTCTATGATGGTGGAGCCAGAGTACGACGACGAGGGCAATGTCTCTCTCTCTCTCTCTCTCGTGCAATCTCTCTCTATCTCTACGCTTCCGTGATGTCGACTGTGACAACTTTACGTGGCCTACTTGCTTCGAGTGGTGTGTTACGGGTTTTAGGGTTAGGGTTTCTACGTCAAGGTCAAAGACGCAGTTGATCATTGCGTTTGTCAAGCCAGTCACATATTCTCTCTCTAGAAAGGTGATCTGTGGTAAACTCTAGCTTTCCCTTCATCAGTTTGTAGCCGACCACGGCATGGTCCATAAGCTCTTGCATGGTGGAGACTTGCTTGGAGAGACAATATTCTTGCAATGGTGTATCGCTCACATTGGGCCTGCAAGGGAACGGACCTAAAGAAGGACACACGAAGGTACACGTCGAGAAACCTTTGGTTATAGTCGTCCATGGTTTCGGTGGCAAGCATTTTAAGTTGCCCCCCTCTGCCAAAATCTGGACTTCAAAGAGAGAAGTCATGTAACTGCGTCCAAAGACTGTCTTGAAAGCTTGCCGGGTCCTTGGAGCATGCGGTTGTGTCACGACTAAACTCCACCACTGCATCGCAATATCTTTAAGAAATCCCGCTGCTCGATAAATCTTGGATTCTTATGTATAACTTCCCAAAGCATAAATGCTGTCAAATTGCTGTAGGAATTGCAATGCTTTCTTTTGATCTTTCACAAGACGGCACCACGTGCCAACGGAAAAGAACACTGCAAGTGAACGAGCGAAGCCAGTACACAGGAGTGCGCTTTTGCGTGTTTGGAGCGACGGGTATCAATTGTGAATTTTCCATACGAATTGTTGTTTCGTGTTTGTGCTTTTGTAGGTGCTCCATCATAGAGAAGAAGCAATAAGGCCTCGGCGTATGCTCAGAGGATTCCGTTTCGGAATCGGGAACTATATATAGTGCTTTTTCGCTCTAGGAACATAATGGAAACCATAATTGAGAGCTTGTCTCTTGGGAATTTCCCGCTTGGGAAGGAATTGACCATTGAATCGAAAGATCTAGAACGGAGGGGTCACTTCGATTCTTGTGCCTGTAAAAAGATTCTCCCTAATAAAGCTCTCTTTTGGGGGGGGGGGGGGGGGGGGGGGGGGGGGACCAACCCATCTTCTGGTCCCAAATGCCAAGGGCCTTTAAATTTGTGCGGAGGGCTCATTCTCTGGCATGCTTCAGTGTGAAGGTGCAGGGATTGGAGTATCGGTATTGTACTCAGTTGAAGCAATATGAAGAAATACCGAAAGGGGCGCCAATGTTTGGGGCCAATACTCTCTGGGGTCGAATTCGGCCACTCTGTCGCGTCTGCTCTCTCTCTCTCTCTCTCTCTCTCTCTCTCTCTCTCTCTCTCTCTCTCTTTCAATTCAATTGTTGTTGAAGTGCTAAAGGTCTATCGATTTGTTCTTTTCTGTTGGCACGGGGTGTCCGTCTCGTGACAGTGGTATGCACAGCTGTGATACCACACTCACGAGACGAGCACCACGTGCCAACGGAAAAGAACAGACTGAACAGACTTTTAGCACTTCTTCAACAATTGAAGAGAGAGAGAGAGAGAGAGAGAGAGAGAGAGAGAGAGAGAGAGAGAGAGAGAGAGAGAGTGGCGGAATTCCACCCTAGAGAGTATTGGCCCCAAACCTTGGCGTCTCTTTCGGTATTTCTTTATATTACTTGAACTCAGTACAATGCCCGTACTCGCGCTTTGCATCTTCACCCAGAAGAGTGCCAGAGGTTGATCCCTTTGCACATATTTAAAGGCCCTTGGCCTCAAAAGCAGTTACATGAAAAGCAGTAAACTCAAAAGCATATGGTCCAAAAGCATTGCAGCAAAAAGCTGCTAGCGCGTTTTACAAAAATCCGCACAGGCTGCCACGTCAGCACAGTCAGTGCGAATTGCAAAATTCCGTTCTGTTTGCCACGTCAACAGTCCAACGAAGAATTGGGAAATCTGTCAGAAGTGCCACGTTATCAGCTCTCCGCGCTTGTGTATGTGGGCTTGCTTTTGTTTTTAATGCCTTTCAATCACTTGGGCCCCATCGGACGGGGTCCCATAAGTTGGCGGGAACTTCTCTTTAAAAATAGGCCTCTCGGCAAGACTTTGCAAGTTGATAAAACTTCTTATGCTGCTTCTGCTTCTTCACTTAGGGTTTAGGCCCCTCAGCCGGGATCTAAAGGTTGGCTCCGTTCTTCAATGACTTGACACGTCAGCAGTTTGTGACATCGGAGCGCACAAGAATAATCAACAAGCTGAAAATAAATAAACTTTTAACTAAAAGAGTCGAGGGAGAAGATCGACATAGTATTTGGGACCAGAAGATGGGCTGGTCCCCCCCCTTAAAGAGAATCTTTACTAGGGAGAATCTTTTTACAAGCACAAGAACTGGAGTGACCCCTCCGTTCTAGATCTTCCGACTCGATGGTCAATTTCCTTCCCGTTCGAGAATTTCCCGAGAGATGAGCTCTCAAATCTGTTTCCATATGTTCCCAGAGCGTGAAGCTCTACAGATCATTCCCGATTTTGTTCCCGGAATCTCTGGGCATAGGCCGAGGCCTCGCTGCTCCTTCTCCGTGATGGAGTACTTGCAAAAGCACAAACATGAAACAAGAACGCGAATTGCGAATTCACAATTGGTACCTGCTGCTCCAAGTGAGGGAAACGAAACCTTGCGCACTGCCTTCGCTCGATCACTTGCAGGTTCCTGCCGGTACTTCTCCTTGCTACTAGCGCTGTAATTTCTGTCTGGTTGAGAGAGAGAAAGGTTTGCTTTTATAGGCTCCCGCACCTAGCAGGAATAACCGGTGTGGTGCCGGCCAAATTACGGGAGCAGGTAGCACTAGAGGGGAGGAGGGGGTTGTGACTGTTTTTGGCCAATGCAGATGGAGAGAGATCATTGTTTTTCAGCCAACGCTGGATTTTTTGATTAGCCATGCTTTATTTTTTTATGGGCTGCCCACTTAATAAGTGGGCAGCCTGTCACATTTTTAAAAAAAAAGTGAAGAAAACTCAATAAAACTGAGAGAGCTGAAAATTGATGCTATGCAATCACATTCCAGGCGTCCCCACGTGCAGTTCTCATGCACAGATGCAATGCAAACACAGATTCCTCGCGCGAAAGTGTTTGCTTTTCTCGGAAAACACTTAAAAATATTCTGCTTTTTAGGAAAAGCTTCTTAGAACCCATCTTCATTCTTGTGCTTGCATCTTTAGGCGTATTCCTTTTTCCAGTTCGGGTTTCCTGTCAGACCAACGGAATATTCCCTTTCCGATGCTCCCGTCACCCATCTCTTTGTGAGAGTGCGCGTGTGCGGAAGCGTGAGAGAGGAGAGAGAGAGAGGGAGAGAGAGTAGACACAAACGCCAGAGATGGTGAAGAGGGGGCGATCAGCCCACCATGACTACCATGAGTAGAAGACCCAATACAATCAGATTTGTGATCTCTGTGAGATGAGAGATGTGGAAGTGGGTACACCCCTGGCCCTATAAATAGGTGCCCAAGGGGAGGTAGGGCAAAGCTTGATAAAAATCCCCACAACCCAACAAAAAAATGATTAATGGAAATATATGTGGGCACCCGGACAAAGTGGGCGGCCGGACCAGGAGCAACCTAGGCTATGGGTGGCCAGCCCGGAGACATACTAGCCATACAAGTATGCCCTAGACCTGTGAAGCAGCAGAGTGGTGTAAGTCTAACACCCCCTCTCAGTACTTCATGCTGAACAAACCGCATGAAGCCGAAGATGTGAGGCAAATGATGAAGATGTAGCAGCAGTTTGGGGTGTCCCGACCGCCAAGAAATCTCCGTGGAAAGATGGCGTCACGAGTAGTGTAGCAAACTGCTGTACTCCGCCGATATAGGGTGAAGATACTGCGTGAAGGTCCCGAACTGAGTGTGAAAACAATTCCTTATTGTAAAAGAAGTGCCAATAAACCTGCAAGTGTCTTGCCCAATAGGATCTGTGGTGTCTGTAGTCAAACCGTCTGGAGAAAATGGAAAAGCCCAAGAACCGTCATGAAAATGACCGGAAGCCTGTCAATGCATGAAACTGCAACCCAAGGTGGCCAGGTGGCTAAGCTGTGTAAAACTCTAGGAAGGCCAGATGTAGTAATCTGCGCCGTTAACGTCCTCCAAATCAAGGAAAGCGAGACTAAGTAATCTGCATTGTAGAAGCTATCGTAAGCTGCAGCAGTCACCGAGAGACCGCACGGACCACCACTGGATGGTGTCCTGTCAGTAGGTAGGGTAATCCAAGATGAGGGGAAAGCCAGACTCAACAGTCTGCGCTGTGTACGACCTTTGAGAAGAGGTGTGGTCAGACCAAGCTGTCTGCACCGTGATGCCTGTATCTCCTGCCTCCAATCCTCCGATATCAACCAAAACAGAATCCACGCCAACAACGCCACTATCCGCATCTCGGTGTGGCTCTCAACGTGAATGAGCTGGGAGTGGCCTATTGCCCAGGTCGGCGGAAAAGTTTGTTGTAAGGTTACCAAGGGTGAGTGTAATAATTGGGAGTGTAGAAGAGCAACTGCACTACCATCCAAGCCAAGCTCCTGGTGACTCCGAATGTAGTCGCGTAATGATGACTGATCTCCCGCAGCTCGCGGCGGGTAAACTCTCCAAGAGAGTCCAAAGAACTGATGTCTCACTCCAGTTTGTAGATCCAAGCAATGAACCTATCTAAGAAGAGATCCAAGATCCTCTCCCTAAGTCCATGAAGATGCTCCTGTGTTAGCAAGTGATCTGACGTGTCGAGGTCAAGTGGTAAGTGTCTGTCCACCAAAGATGGTGGTGTCCTCTCTAGAATGTCGGTATCCCATATGCCATGAGCATGGCCATATCTCGTGTGAACTCCTCTGATGAGTGTGTAAGTGTGTCCATAGCAAACCACAAGTCACCACCCCCTCTGGAGTGCGCAACCGCCGAATGATGGCTGGAACGAATGGATCTCCCAAGGATCGTACGCCCGTAGATGATCAAGCCGATGTCAAAGATACCGTGTAGTGCAACAGTCACTGAGAGACCGCATGGACCACCACCGGATGGTGTCTTAGCAGGAAGTAACTTCATCGTTTGTGAAAAACACAAGCCATGTGGCTGCTGTCCACCCAAAAACGCAACTGCGAGGTGATGAAAACGCTGCTGTCCAGCGATTTTCAGCCTGCTCGTACGCTCCCGGCATGGTCCGGAGTGGTGCAGAGGAGTATGGGAAGGGTGGTGAATCACTGTCACTGCCCCAGATGGGCTGAAAACAGAGAAAACAGCAAGGGGTAATGGCTGAAATCTGATGAAGTTGGAGAGGATACTCGCCGGCAATGCGGCAGATGCAAAGCCGGGTAGGTGGTGGCGAGATCCAGGGTCCAGAAGCTGAGCGTTGCCCTCCTGCTGCAAAAACGCAGGTCAATTTGCAGTCCACTTTTGCTGCACTTTTTGGCACCAAAAGCCTTTTGTTTGCTGAAAAAACAAAGGCTTGATGGGTACCCTAGGTGCCGAACAACTTGTGGAAGGTGTCAACGACACAAAGTGACCAATAAAACCGCTGAAAATGGGCTGAAAACCCAAAAACGCAGATGAAGGTAAAAAACGCAAATGGATCTGGAGGGGTATTCTGCGACAAAGATGTCCAGAAATGGTAGTGCTAGCAGGGAAATCAGCAAGCAAACCACAAGTCACCACCCCCTCTGGAGTGCGCAACCGCCGAATGATGGCTGGAACGAATGGATCTCCCAAGGATCGTACGCCCGTAGATGATCAAGCCGATGTCAAAGATACCGTGTAGTGCAACAGTCACTGAGAGACCGCATGGACCACCACCGGATGGTGTCTTAGCAGGAAGTAACTTCATCGTTTGTGAAAAACACAAGCCATGTGGCTGCTGTCCACCCAAAAACGCAACTGCGAGGTGATGAAAACGCTGCTGTCCAGCGATTTTCAGCCTGCTCGTACGCTCCCGGCATGGTCCGGAGTGGTGCAGAGGAGTATGGGAAGGGTGGTGAATCACTGTCACTGCCCCAGATGGGCTGAAAACAGAGAAAACAGCAAGGGGTAATGGCTGAAATCTGATGAAGTTGGAGAGGATACTCGCCGGCAATGCGGCAGATGCAAAGCCGGGTAGGTGGTGGCGAGATCCAGGGTCCAGAAGCTGAGCGTTGCCCTCCTGCTGCAAAAACGCAGGTCAATTTGCAGTCCACTTTTGCTGCACTTTTTGGCACCAAAAGCCTTTTGTTTGCTGAAAAAACAAAGGCTTGATGGGTACCCTAGGTGCCGAACAACTTGTGGAAGGTGTCAACGACACAAAGTGACCAATAAAACCGCTGAAAATGGGCTGAAAACCCAAAAACGCAGATGAAGGTAAAAAACGCAAATGGATCTGGAGGGGTATTCTGCGACAAAGATGTCCAGAAATGGTAGTGCTAGCAGGGAAATCAGCAGATCTGATTTTTCTTGCAAAAAATGTAGGTTGAGGTGAGGTCCTCCGCGACAGAAATGGCTCTCGTTTCTACGCTTGCTTGGCTGATGTAAAAACACCGGCAGATCTGGCTCCAGTTGCAGAAAGGCTTGCTGATCTAGCCCTTGGGAGAAGAACCTGATGTGATGTAGCGCCTCAGAATAGGCAGAGACTGAAGCTGCTGATACTATGTACCCTGGCGACTGATACCATGTGCACTGGGCTCTGATACCATGTGAGAGTGCTCGTGTGCGGAAGCGTGAAAGAGGAGAGAGAGAGAGGGACAGATAGTAAACACAAACGCCAGAGATGGTGAAGAGGGGGCGATCAGCCCCCCATGACTACCATGAGCAGAAGACCCAATACAATCAGATGTGTGATCTCTGTGTGATGAGAGATGTGGGAAGTGGGTACCCCCTTGGCCCTATAAATAGGTGCCCAAGGGGAGGTAGGGCAAGGCTTGATAAAAATCCCCACAACCCAATAAAAAAATGATATATGGAAATATATGTGGGCGTCCGGACAAAGTGGGCAGCCGGCCCCAAACTCGGGCGGCCGGACTAGGAGCAACCTAGGCTATGGGTGGCCAGCTCAGAGACATACTAGCCATACAAGTATGCCCTAGACCTGTGAAGCAACAAAGTGGTGTAAGTCTAACACTCCTTATGCATTAGGAATATCCGTTTCTCGGTCTATCCTACCGAACTAATGGTACAACCCCTTCGTGATGCTTAATGCCACCCATCATATGACACATCAAGGTTGTCCAATCGTGATGGCTTTTTAATAATTTTAGTAGATGTAGCTCTATGGGGCAATGTGAGAGCATGGTTCATGATGCTCAAAGGAGTAGTTAAGCAAATGTTATCTACTTTTTCCATACAGAATTTGAGTGCAAAAGTTTGTACTTGAGAGTACACCAAGAGACTTCTATGTTTGATATATGTATGGTAGCATAATGCTACATTTTCGGAAGCATGTATATTTCTGATTCCCATCATAGAATATATATGATATCAAGAGATATCGGCATGTATTATTGGTGTCACGGGGACGTGGCAGCTGTTAACTATGTCACGAGGACGTGGCAACTGCTAACTTTAGTTGTTGGTTTCTTTCCAATGGGTTTTGTTTTATTTTTGAGACCCTCTTCTTGAAGTAGCAAACGGTCGGACATTGTATGGCCAATGTGAACGGTAGTTTCACCCGCAGACGGGAAGTGGTCGGCACTGGAATTCGTATAGTAAGAGGATGTCTAGGCTCAGAGCAAGATCATATAGGTCCCCTCGTCGCACTTAGCAAGTTGGTGGATACTAGGAAGTGAACTCAATAAAGGCATAAAGTCAAGGTGGGACTACCAACTGAAAATATCCGATAGTTGGGCCACATTGCATTTTTGGATGCGGTCCCAATGAGGATAGATGGCCAGATGACCACAGGGAGCCCAACGGAATCATTTCCTAAAATTTAGGGAACTGCTATTTTGGGCCACGAAATGTGTTCGCGTCATTACCTCCGGTATGACTAGGGAAACACTTTACAACTCTTCCGCAAAGTCAACTGGGTGACTAGTCGGGAGATTTTTAGGCGGCAACCCAGAAACGGGCAAAAGCTTGTAAACGCGCCAAGTGGCAATTTTTCATGAACTTGCCTCATGGAGAAAAAAGGGCGTTGATTTTAAAGGTGGGAGAGGCTTGATTTGGGTTTTTGTCACAAGTTAAGAGCTATGGAGTGCTTTCTTTCCCTCCCATGTACAGTGTGGTGCTAAGAGTGATGCCCTGCACGCTACACACTGCTCTCTCTCTCTCCCCTATGTGCAGTTATGTGATGCCCCACAAGAGGGCTCTTCATTTGACTGATGTACAGCTGTGTGGGTTCATGCTTTTGTGCTGAGGCAAGAGCCTCCTTGAGCAGGAACAGGGGTAGCTAGCTGCTGCTCCAAAGCAGGCACCGGTGAGGGTCATAACCTCACCGTACAGGTGCAAATTCAGCGCTGTGTATACGCAGAAAATTGACTGTTTTTCAGCCATACGGACGCCAGAACCTTTGGGAATCGTGCCCCACTGGCAGACAACAGTTCGGGGACTGTTTAGGGCTGGAAACAGGGCAAAAACCAGTAAATACAGCGACCTGAATTTACTGTTTTTGGGCAGGAATCAGAGGGTTTATGCCAATGCAAGTGAGATCCAGCAGGGGAATTGATTTCGCGCAAGTTTTGGGGTTGTTATGTTGCCGAAATTTGGCCAAATCAGGTAGTATCTAGTGTGATACAGGTAAAGGATTCCAAGGACCTTACTTTGTAATTTTCCCTCTCAAAGAATAAATGAATACCGAAACGGGCGCCAATTTTGGGGCCTACAGGTTGTCAGCGTCTGCTCGGGGCATTCTAGCTTCCGAGCTGTGTGTGTATTCGAGTTTTAATTCCCGTCGCAGGTTCTCTTTGCAAAGTGCTCTGTGTGTGTGTCTAAAGTAAAGAGTTTCGGGTGAAAGCCAACGCCTACTGCCTCACGGGGCGGTTTCAAGGTTCCATTGCCGGGACAAAATAGGAAACCTACACCGCGTACGGAGCTTGTTGAGGCTCAGGCCCAAGTACTAAATGCGACTTAGCAGGAAAGGGAACACTCGCATGTTGCGGAGTCAAGGGCTCCAAAACAGGTTCCTCCTGTGCTTGAAGAGGTGGCTAGAGCGCCTATTCAACAGGTAATGCGAGTTCAGCCCACCACCTTTCGGAGTCCGTATGCTGTTTTGAATGGACAAGGATTTGGATACCAAGCTATGCACCCAGTTTTTCCACCACCCACGGTACATCCTGGGTATTTCGAGGGTGGATCAGTGTTCCAAAGTATGGCTGGTTATGCGCTTGGAAGTCAGCCGTACATGCCAGGAACAGTGTTTGGGGGTATGCAAGGCATCATGCCAAGCCCCATGTAGGTCATTTTGGACAGCAGCCAGATATCGCACCGCTGACGCAAAATGTGAATGGCCAAGATGTGGCGATCATGCCTACTACAATGCCCATGTTGCAGACCATTCCATATGACAACTTGGGGGCACTAGAGAAGCCAAAAGCTTACAAAGAAGGTGGTGCAACTGTAAAGTTCAGTACTTTCAGTTGCTTTGAAGATAAAGTAAAGGCTCTTACTTTCCTCCAGCAGTTTGATACAGCTTATGCAGGAGGGAATTTTACAGAGGCCTCGAAAGTCAGGAAAGCTGCCACTTTCTTAAAGGACAATGCGCTTACATGGTGGACGACATTGTTAATGCAAGGGCAGGCACCCGCCACTTGGGTTTACTTCAAGCAAATGTTTGCATCTGCTTGGCTTTCAAGTGAATTTGAAGCCGACGTCATGACAGATTGGCACCAACTTACTTCAGCTTCATGCAAGAGCTTGCTGGAGGACAATCGGAGGTTTTGTAAAGCGCTACTCTCAGTGACCTCCTACAGATTTGTGCCACTGACAGAGCAGATAGAGAAGTATTGTTGTGGGCTGCCTAAAGGGCTTCGTGATTATCGTACCAAGAACAGAGTGGCTACCCTCACTCAGCTTATGGAAGTTGCGAACACTGGTCTTGCCTTGTTGAAAGGAGAGGACAGTGGGTTTTCGAGCAACGAGAAAGGAGGGCAGCCAAAGAAAAATTCAGCGAAGAAGCCCTTTGTGAAAACGGCTCCTGATGCGTCACAGGGGTCAGAAAAGGCCACCAAAGATAAGAATTCAGCCGGGACTTCTGGAGCACAGGCAAAGAAACAGAAAAGGAAGCCTTTTGTGTGCGAGTCGCTCGAGGAAAAGAAGGTCCTAATGGTTGAAAAGAAATGCTTTATATGCGAGCAGCTTGGTCACTTTGCTACGAATTGTCCACAAAGGAAACGACCAACTGACTCAGATGATAAAGAAGACCAGAAAGGCAAGAAGCCTAAACCCACGGCAGGTTTGGTGCCACATGGTGGGTGACAAGCTCAGTATAGATGCCAGTGAGTTATGCAAGACATGGGGTAAAGTTAGGGATCAGATGGCACTCATCTTCTTTGATCGAGGTGCCAAAGCCAACTTTATCTCACCAGAGTTAGCTATGAAGCTAGGCATTAGAGCTGAAGAGATGGGGTACACAGCAGAGGCAGGGTTGGCATGTCCTGGCTACTCAGAGTGTGCTACTCCCATTATTGGAAATCTGCGTCTGCATATTCAGTCGTATGTGGACACAGAAGAATTCTACATCATGCCGCTGGAAGGATGTGATGCCTTGTTGGGGATCCAGTGGATGTTCTGAGTGCATGGAGTCTTGGATGCCTACAACAAAAAGATCACTGTACAACATAGGGGCAAAACTCACATCTTGGATGTAAAGCTTAAAGGAGAGTCAGTCCCTATTGTATTTGCTTTTGCTGTCACTTCTGTAATAAAGAATCATCTTTCTGTGTACTTGATTTTTGTACGTGATGTCTCAGATAGTGATCATTCAAATTTATTTGTGTTAGATAAAGAAAGGTTAGCATTTTTGCAAAAGTTTAGTGACTGTTTTTCTGATTCATTACCTTTGCAATTGCCGCCAGAGAGACCTTAGGACCATCGGATAGATTTGGTGCCAGGGTGTAGCCCACCAAATAGACCTCCCTATAGGGTTAGCGCGGCGCAGCAGAAAGAGATTATGGTCCAGGTGAGGAGTTATTAGAGAAGGGGCTGATTCAGCCTAGTTCTTCACCCTTTTGCTCCCCAGTGCTCCTAGTGCAGAAGAAGGATGGCTCATGGCGCATGTGTATTGATTACCGTGCGTTGAATAAGAATACCATCAAGAATAGGTTTCCTATTCCTAGAATTGATGATATTCTCGATCGTTTAGAGGGTACTGCAATTTTCAGCAGGATAGACCTTAAGAGTGGGTACCATCAGATTCATATAAGGCCAGAGGATGTGCACAAGATTGCGTTTAGAATGACATTTGGTCTCTATGAGTTTTTAGTGATGCCGTTTGGGCTAACAAATGCTCCTGCCACGTTCAACAAAATGATGGAGCGGATTTTCTGCTCGCATCAATAGTTTGTTGGGACGTTCTTCGATGACATGATAGTGTATTCGAAGAATGAAGAGGAGCATAGGCGTCACTTGACCATTGTGTTCAAGGAGTTGCGCAGGAACAGGTTACTTGTCAATCCTAAGAAAAGTGAATTCTTCCTCGAAGAGATCCACTTTCTTGGCCCCATAATCTCAAAAGATTGTGTTAGAATGGATCTCGCAAAGGCCGAAGCTATCAAGACATGGCCATATTTGAAGACTGTGCGCGACGTTAGAAGCTTCTTGGGATCGTGTTCCTACCATAAAAGGTTTATCAAGAATTTTACAGAGATAGCATCGCCTCTTCACGCTTTGCAAAAGAAAGAGGTCACTTTCAGATGGACCCAAAAAGAGATTTCAGCTTTTAGTCTCTTAAAGGAAAAATTGACTTCAGATCCAGTTATTATTTTGCCAGATCTCAGGAAGTCATTTTGTGGTCCAGTGTGATGTGTGGCAGTAGCATCGGAGCAGTGCTAATGCAAGACGGACCGGTAGTAGCTTATGAAAGCCGAATGATGCAAGGGCCAGAGAGGACTATGCAAGTCTATGAGAAAGAGCTCTTGGCCGTGATTCATGCGCTTTCTAGCTGGAAGCACTACCTCTTAGGTGCTGATTTTTGTTTTCCAAACAGATCATCAGACCTTGCGATATTTCTTGACACAGTCAAAGTTATTCGAAAAGCATATACGATGGGCAAACATTCTTTCCATGTTCCACTTCCAGATTATGCATGTGGAAGGTAAGAAGAATGTTGTGGCTGATGCGTTATCAAGAAAGCCACAAATTTCACCTGTGTCAATTCCTTATCATCATGAGCTAGATGACATGAAGGAACAGTATACTGCTGATGAAGATTTTGCAAGGATCTTTGAACAGTTACAAGAGGGGCAACATCACGAGCACTACCTCCTCAGAGATGGTTTTATAATGATGCATGGCAGACTTTGTGTCACTAGGCCACTGCGACATAAGGTCATGGAAGAGAGTCATGTCCCACCTTATGCAGGGCATCGTGGCATTGATGCGACAGTTAAAGCGGTAGAGACATTCTTCTATTGGCCTACCTTGAGGAGAGATGTGGATGCCTTTGTGCGAGTGTGCATAGTTTGCCAAAAGGTCAAATTTGACGGGCAAAAGGCACCAGGGTTGTTATAACCACTGCTGATTCCGGATAAGCCATGAGAAAGCATTGCTATGGACTTTATCTTTGATCTTCCAAGAACGCCAACAGGGAATGATGGTATATGGACTATTATTTGTAGGTTCAACAAGCAGGCCCATTTTATCCTTGTCAGGAAGAAGATAAAATCTGATCAGATGGCACGCTTGTTCATGTACAATGTGTTTAAGTACCATGGTATGCCACAATCGATTATCACTGATCGTGATCCTCGCATGACCAGTTTGTTCTGGAGAAGATTGTTTGAGAACATGGGCACTACGCTCAAGTTCTCGTCTTTGTTTCATCCACAAACTGATGGACAGTCAGAAGAGGCTAATTCTACTGTCTTAGATCTGTTGAAATGCTATGTGTCAGATAATAAGGGGAAGTGGGAACAGTATTTGCCTATGCTTGAATATGCGTACAATAATACGGTGCATTCGTCTACTGGCAAAGCACCTTTTGAGATTGTTGAAGGCGGCAAAAAGGTTCCTCCCATTTTGCATGCAAAGGACAAGATCTTTGAGGTAGATCGATATGTCGAGAACATGGATGAGATGTATAAGAAAATTAAAGTTGCCTTGGAGAAGACTCAGGCAAAACACAAAAAGGCTGCTGATCATCACCGTCGTGAATTGCTGTTATCACTTGGTGATTGGTTCTGTTAAGGTTCGAAAAGGCAAGGTTAAAGAAAATGAAGGGCAAGGAACGGCTGTTTCCTAAGCTCAGTATGCGTTACTATGGGCCTTTTCAAGTGCTTGACAAGATCAGCGATGTGGCTTACAAGCTGAAATTGCCTGATGCATGGAAGATTCATAATGTGTTTCACGTGAGTCTTCTAAGACCCTTCGTGGGTGATGTGCCAGATGAGGATCAGCTAGAAGTTGAGGAACTTGATGAGATCCTGGTACCTGAGCAAGTTTTGGCACATAAGGACAGAAAAGTTGAAGGACAAGTTGCAAGACGCTATTTGGTGAAGTTCAAGAACTATCCGCCTATGGATGCAAAGTGGATGGAAGAGCATGAACTGTCAGAGTCACCAAATGTATTGCAGCTTTACCTTGAAGCCTTTGGGTTACCACCTACCTATGCCCCAACCCCAACGTGTGCAAAGGAGGGTAATGATGGAGCTAGTACATCAAATGTACATATGAATTTAGTGTAATAGATGGAGATGACAAAAGTATGAAGGTCTCATTAATTCATTTGTATCTATGTGTTACAACCTCTCTTGCGGATACATGCGATGATAAAAGAGTGTTAATAGCACAAGATCATTAGTGGCGTGTATTTATGGTATGCAATCGAGGACGTTTGCGATTTCAAGAGGGGGGTATGTCACCGGACGTGGCAGTTGTTAACTATGTCATGAGGACGTGGCAACTGCTAACTTTAGTTGTTGGTTTCTTTCCAATGGGTTTTGTTTTATTTTTGAGACCCTCTTCTTGAAGTAGCAAACGGTCGGACATTGTATGGCCAATGTGAACGGTAGTTTCATCCGCAGACGGGAAGTGGTCGGCACTGGAATTCGTATAGTAAGAGGATGTCTAGGCTCAGAGCAAGATCATATAGGTCCCCTCGTCGCACTTAGCAAGTTGGTGGATACTAGGAAATGAACTCAATAAAGGCATAAAGTCAAGGTGGGACTACCAACTGAAAATATCCGACAGTTGGGCCACATTGCATTTTTAGATGCGGTCCCAAGGATAGATGGTCAGATGACCAGAGGGAGCCCAACGGAATCATTTCCTAAAATTTAGGGAACTGCTATTTTGGGCCACGAAATGTGTTCGCGTCATTACCTCCGGTATGATTAGGGGAACACTTTCCAACTCTGCTGCGAAGTCAATTGGGCGACCAGTCGGGAGATTTTTAGGCGGCAACCCCGAAACGGGCAAAAGCTTGTAAACGCGCCAAGTGGCAATTTTTCATGAACTTGCCTCATGCTGAAAACAGGGTGCTGATTTTAAAGCAGGGAGAGGCTTGATTTGGGTTTTTGTCACAAGTTAAGAGCTATGGAGTGCTTTCTTTCCCTCCCATGTACAGTGTGGTGCTAGGAGTGATGCCCTGCACGCTACACACTGCTCTCTCTCTCTCCCCTATGTGCAGTTATGTGATGCCCCACAAGAGGGCTCTTCATTTGACTGATGTACAGCTGTGTGGGTTCATGCTTTTGTGCTGAGGCAAGAGCCTCCTTGAGCAGGAACAGGAGTAGCTAGCTGCTGCTCCAAAGCAGGCACCGGTGAGGGTCATAACCTCACCGTACAGGTGCAAATTCAGCGCTGTGTATACGCAGAAAATTGACTGTTTTTCAGCCATACGGACGCCAAAACCTTTGGGAATCGTGCCCCACTGGCAGACAACAGTTCGGGGACTGTTTAGGGCTGGAAACAGGGCAAAAACTAGTAAATACAGCGACCTGAATTTACTGTTTTTGGGCAGGAATCAGAGGGTTTATGCCAATGCAAGTGAGATCCAGCAAGGAAATTGATTTCGCGCAAGTTTTGGGGTTGTTATGCTGCCGAAATTTGGCCAAATCAGGTAGTATCTAGTGTGATACAGGTAAAGGATTCCCAAGACCTTACTTTGTAATTTTCCCTCTCAAAGAATAAAAAAATACCGAAAGGGGCGCCAATTTTGGGCCCTACAGGTTGTAGGCGTCTGCTCGGGGCATTCTAGCTTCCGAGCCGTGTGTGTATTCAAGTGTTAATTCCCGTCGCAGGTTCTCTTTGCAAAGTGCTCTGTGTGTGTGTGTGTCTAAAGTAAAGAATTTCGGGTGAAAGCCAACGCCTACCGCCCCACGTGCCGGTTTCAATTGGCATGCAAGCGAGGTCGCTTGCAATATTTCAAGGGTCAGGTATGTCACCAAGAGGTGTTTTTCCGTGTTTTTCCTGTTGCCTTCTCTACATGTGTATTGCATATTTCAATTTATTCATTTTTGCTTGTTTTCACTTGGTACCCTTGAAAAGGTGCAAGTGGACATTGCTTGGCTAGTGTGAAACTTCTAGAGTCAAATGGGTATCACACTTCGGGAATTTGGGTCAGTCAATCGGTGATTGGTCGAGCCGGTTAACGGTTCAATTGCACACATTTAAATATCCTAATTTCAATAAAAAGAAATTACTTGAGAAATTAAGAAAAAAAAAAGTCCATTCAGCAACATCCCTTTGGCTTCTAAACAGTTGTCCTCAACTGTAGTGCTTGTACATATCCTTCCAGTTTCGTGGGATAGAGTGCTAATTCTTGCTCGGTTGTCCCTTGAGCATCCAAAGTGTAATCTTTCCAGACTTAAGTGACTGGTCCTGATGATGGATGGTCTGCTCCAGTTGGAGTATCTCTTCTGTAGTTAGAGTGTAGGTCCTCAGCAATGATTGTTGACTTTATCATCCTCTGAAGGGTATTATGAGGATACACACCTTCACGCTCTTCCGAAGTTGTGGTAAGAGACCTGCTTCAAATTTTTGCATCTTTTCCTGTCGGAAATCTTCATGAAGGGAGTAACCTGTAGAAGAACCGGCCAATACTTGTCAACATATGTGGTTACTTTCTCATGTTCTCTTCGGGCGAGCCAATTCCATTCCTTCTGGATGTCCTTCTCGAAATTTGGTGGAAGGAATTGTTCATAAAATTCGGCTTTGAACTGAGTCCACGTTTTGGCTTGAGAGCCTTGGCTAACCACCATTTGCTTTCCTTCTCCTTGAGATACCTCCCAACTTGCCGCAACTTGGATTTTTGGGTGAAGTTCCCGTTGGCAAAAGCAACTTCGAACTGCCTGATGAAAGACAGTGCCTTGGAGATATCTCTCCATCCTGTATAGTTGTCAAACTTCACATCCGTGTGACCGGATTTGAAAACCCGCATCTTGCGGTCACGCCTGCAGTTATCCTTCTTGAACTCGGGCTTTTCTTTAGTATTACGTAGTGAAGTAGTAGGAGTTTTCTTCTTTGGAGAAGATTTAGATACTGTATGAGAAGTAGATGTAGTAGTATGGTCAAGAGAGTATGATGGAGAAGATAGAGACCCATCCTTGCTTTCGTTAAGCAGAGAAAGTTCTTTTTCCTGGCCCTTGCTCTTGGAAGGCCGTTTGTCCTCATCTGGAGATCCCTTGTGCGTTTCAGCACCTCTTTCCGCACCATCCTCCTGTGGGTTGCTTCCAGCAACAGGATTTTCTTGACGCCCATCGGCATCTGTTCCTTGCGGCTTCTTGATTCTGTCCAAAACGTTTTGGACAGCCGGCAACGAAATAAGTTGCTACAATTCCGCGAATTGAGCTCGCACTTGCTGAAGTTCCTCTTCAGTGCTTTTGCCTTGGCCTGACATGGTTCTTCCTGTTCCTCTCGGAATCGTCCTTCTTTGCAGAGAAAGAGAGGAATCCGAGCTTTGATACCACTGTCACATGCTTGGGCACCCCAAGTCGGGAATCTGGCACGACACACGAGATAATCACTGGAAATACTTCACAACTTTATTACACTTTAAACTTGAGTTGACACGGCCGTAGTTTCGTGTCCAGAGAGATTGGCCCCAAAGATTTGGCGCCCCTTTCGGTATTTCTTTTGTATTAATGCTTGAGCAAAGTACAACACCCGGAAGGGTCCTCTGCTCTCAGACTCTACGTCCGGATGCGCTGTCTGCTCTTTTATAGGACCGGTATGCTTTGAGAAAAGCACACGCCTGATGCTCTGATATCATTGTCACGAGACGGGCATCATGTGTCAACGGAAAAGAATAGACTGAACAGACCTTTAGCACTGCAACAACAACTGAACTGAAAGAGTGAGAGAGAGCACATGTGACACGGAGTGGCGGAATTCCACCACAGAGAGTACTGGCCCCAAACGTTGGTGCCCCTTTCGGTGTTTCTTTATATTGCTTCAATCAAGTACAATGCTGGCACTCCAATCCTTGCACCTTCACATTGAAGCATGCCAGAGAACGAGCCCTATGCACAAATTTAAAGGCCCTTGGCCTTGAGAAGCAGCTACATGAAAAGCATTCAAACTCAAAAGCAACTGGTTCCAAAAGCGCTAGCACCAAAAGTTGCCAGCGCGCTTTGCGGAAATCCGTACAGCTGCCACGTCAACATGTCAGCGCAAAGTTCGGGCGTTTGTACTAGCTGCCACATCATCAATTTTTACACTTACCTTTTTGTGTGTGTGATGGTCCAGCTTTATTTTAATGCCTTCATGTCACTTGGGCCCCATCGGACGGGGTCCCATAAGTTGGTGGGAACTCTTCTTTGGCCTCTCGGCAAGACTTCGCAAGTTGGTAAAACTTCTTATGATGCTTCTTCTTCTTCACTTAGGGTTTAGGCCCCTCAGCCGGGATCTGAAGGTTGGCTCCATTCTTCAGTGTCTTGACACGTCAGCAGCTTGTGACACCATCCGATTTTCCAGAATCGTGTGATGAGCTGTCATCTGGTTTCCTTGATTCATTCTCTTCACTGGCAGACTCTTGCCCTGTTGAGGTGGATACTATCCTGTTCGTAGGATAAGTCAAGTAGCCGGCATGCATTCCAAACCGTTGCTTAGCATGTCCCATAAGTCTCTGAATAGAGTCAGACTTCTGGTTTAGACAATAGTCTCAAATCTCTTTTGGCAAACCACTGCAAAACAACTTAATCTGGTCTCTTTGGCAAATGAGTATCCCAAAACCTTTGGCAGTAGTCATCCAATGTATCTTTCTTACTCATTCTCAATGATCTCAAATGGCGCCTTCCCCGTCGAAGAATGAACTGTGTTGTTGTAGGCAAACTCCACCAAGGGCAAATACTTTTCCCATTGAGTCTTCTGATACGAAATATAAGACTTCAACAAATCCAAAACCAATGAATTGGCTATCTCAAATTGCCCATTTGTCTGGGGGTGGAAGAGGACGAGAACTGCAACCGTGTACCAATGTTCTCCTAGATTGCCCTCCAAAACAAACTAGTAAACCGGGGATATCTGTCTGAAACAATGGACTTAGGCAGGCCATGTAATCGGAAAATCTGTGAGACGAATAGTTTCGCGAAATGATCTGGCTTAACTGTTTTCTTTACCAGAATGAAGTGGGCCTATTTATTGAATCTGTCGATGACTGTCCAAATGTCACCAGCGTGTGACTACTATCTATCCTTTTTGTTGATTTCTTTCTTATTATTTATTTACTTTCACTTTTTGGAAACACCCCTCGGGAAATCTAACGGCCCTGCATTGCATAGCTAGTGTGGAACTGTCCAGAGGGAGTCCAGGCCTGAGGACAAGAGAGCACTAAGGTTGGACAAAGACTATGGTTAGCCAAAGTGGGGTCATTGACTAGCCAAAGTGGAATCCTTTGCTACAGAGGCTACATTTCAGTTTTGGGTGTGGCTACAGTATACAAAGGGGGTCAGATGACCTAGAAAGATACAATGGCAGCATCTCCTAAAATTTAGGAAATTGCTATTTTGGGACCTGAAAATGTGTTTGCGTCATTACCTCCGGAATGACAAGGGGAACATTTTCTTACTCTACCGTGAAGTCAACTGGGCAACCGGTTGGGAGATTTTTAGGCGGCAACCCCGAAACGGGAAAATGCTTGTAAATGCGCCAAGTGGCACATTTTGGTGCACTTTCCAATGCAAGGAGGAGTTGGCGCTGAATTTAGAGAAGAAAGGCTGAGTTTTCAGCTTCTGTCACAGGTTAAGAGCTATGGAATGCTTCCTTCCCTTCCTATGTACAGTACGGTGCCAGGAGTGATGCCCTGCACGCTACGCACTGCCCTCTCTCTCCCCTATGGCAGTATGTTATGCCCCTCTAGTGGGCTTTTCAATTGACCAATGTACAGTTGTGTGGGTTCATGCGCGATTGCCGAGGCAAGAGCCTCTTGCACAGGTACTGGATTAGCTAGCGGCTAATCCCCCCGTAGGTACAGGTGAATTCGGAGAGGTTTCACGCCAGAAATCTCGTCCGATTCAAAGGGCAAGTAGCCCTACAGGTGCGGGAGCTCGAGGACTTGCTACGGATGCGACCGGCACGCGAAACGGAGCCCGAAACAGTAAATTACAGCCTGCTGTGTATTTTTGCAGGTTTAGGGTTTTGGCGCTAAACGGTCCCTAATACCCCCAGGAGGTTCGGGGACGCGAGGGGACCGTTGTACAGGTGATCTGGCGCATTTTCGGGGCTGAAAACAGAGAATTCAGCGTGCTGCAGATTCTTGCCAGGTTTTGCAAAGTGCCCGTATGCGTCGGGAAAGTCAGTCAATGCGTGGGAATACTGATTGTGAAGGGTCCTAGTACAATTATGTTGCCGAAATCGGGCCAGAACAGTTGAAATTCAGCCAAGTTTGTGCGGGGCAGCTTGTAGGGAACCACAACGTTTATTCCCTCTTTTGAACAATAAAGAAATACCGAAAGGGGCGCCTAAGTTAGGGGCCAATCTGGTGTCGGTCTACTTATACAGGTGCAATCTAGCAGCCTGTATCCCTCTCCCCTTTGTTGTGTCTTGAAAGTACAGGTAAAGTGGGCGACAAATTACATGGGTGAAAGCAAATAAGGTTTAAGTCTAAAGTCTACCGCCCTTTTTGAAAGTACGGGTCAGTTTCATGGTTCCATCGCCGGGATTAAATCACTTTTCCCCATAGAAGTGAGCCTTGGTCAGGTTGGCTTGAAGACACAGGGGATCATAGACCAGACACAGGAAATAGCAGTTATGGCTGACAGACCAGATGATGTGACTGAAGAGGCTTCTTCTCTTCGCAGGGTCAACACACATGAAGTGGGTGAGTCTTCAAGACCACCACAAACGGATGATGATATATTCAGGACCGAGTTGGCTACTGCTGTGGCTATGTTCACACAAGTAATGCAGAACCCGAGGTTTTTAGCCTTTCTGCAACCTCCTCTTCCGTCTCAGTAAGTTGGGTCAATGGATCATATTCAAAAGCCTGTTAAGGCTCGAGCAGAGGTGATTCATACTGCACAGTCAATGGAAACACCTGTACACTTGACGGAGAACATGCAGTCTCCACAACCTGTGCCTAAGGTGCAAGAACAGGTGGCTGAGATGCCAGTCTTTCAAGCTGTACCAGTTCAACCAGCCACTTTTCAACAGCCTATAGCTGGTTCTAATGGGCAGGGAAGCAACCTACAGGCTATGCAACAGGTCTTCCCACCACCTTCAGTACACCCTGGCTATTTTGGAGGTGGATCGGTATTCCAGAGCATGGCTGGTCATGCACCTGGAAATCAGTTTTACACGCTAGGAACAGTGTTTGGGGGTGTTCAAACGATGATGCCTAACCCCATGTATGGTGTCACGGGCATGCTACCAGGGTTTCAGAGCACTCAGGGCCAATTTTGGGATGCCACAGGCAAATTTTGGTATGGCTGGAATTACAAATCAGTAGCCAAATATGGCATTTCCAAGTCAACTTAATTGCGGTCAGGGAACACAAATGAACCCTAACAGTGTTCCCATGTTTTAGTCACTTCCATATGACAATTTAACGCCGCTAGAGAGGCCAACTCCATACAAAGAAGGTGGCAAAGGTGTGACTTTCACGACCTTTACAGGGTTTGATGACAGGAAGAAGGCTCTCTCATTCCTCCAGCAGTTTGACAAGGCCTATGCAGGGGGAAACTTTACAGAGGCTTCAAAGGTCCGCAAGGCAGCCACTTTCTTGACAGGGAATGCGGGACAATGGTGGACAACTTTATTGCTTCAAGGGCAAGCTCCGTCCACATGGATTTACTTCAAGCAGATTTTTGCAGCAGCATGGTTATCTGATGACTTTGAAGCAGATGTCATGACAGAATGGCACCAGCTTAATGCTGCTACTTGCAAGAATCTGGATGATTACAATCGGAAGTTTTGGAAAGCTCTACTTCCAGTAACTTCCTATAGGTTTGTGCCATTGACAGAACAGATTGAAAAATACTGTTGTGGCCTACCCAAAGGATTGAGAAAATACTGCACGAAGACCAAAGTCACTACTTTGACGCAGCTCATCGAGGTAGCAAACACTGGCAATGGTTTGCTCAAGGGAGAAGATTGTGAATTCAATACTGGCGTCAAGGAAGGATCAGCCAAGAAAAATTCAGCAAAGAAGTATGTTCCCAAGGAGGCTCCGAAAGTGACTCAGGAGCCAGCCAACGCAGGGAAGGACAAAGCTACGGCTGAATCAGAAAAGGGACCAGCGAAGAAATGGAAGACGTTTTCCTCGTAAGACGGAAGAGCAAAAGAAGGTCCTGAGGTCAGAGAACAAATGCTTCATCTGTGAGCAGCCTGGCCACATTGCTTACAATTGTCCTACAAAGAAAAGGCCAGTTGATTCTGAAGACAAGGAGGACAAGAAAGGAAAGAAGCCCATGGCTGGTCTAGTGCCAGATATGGTGGGCGACAAGCCAAATTCAGATGCAAGTGAGCTTTACAGAGCATGGGGAAAGGTCAGGGATCAAACAGTGTTTATCTTCTTTGATCCAGGTGCCAAAGCCAACTTCATTTCCCCAGAATTGGCTTCAAAGTTGGGAATCAAACCTGAAGAGATGGGGTATACATCAGAGGCAGGTTTGGCATGTCCTGGCCATACAGAGGCTGTGACACCCATCATTGGAAAGTTGCGCCTACATATCCAGTCCTATGTAGATGCTGAAGAATTTTACATCATGCCACTGGACGGATGTGATGTGTTGCTAGTTATTCCTTGGTTGTTTCGTGTACAGGGAATCATGGATGCCTACAACAAAAAGATCACTGTACAGAGTAGGGGAAAGACTCACATTCTGGATGTAAAGCTTAAAGGGGAGTCTATTCCCACTGTATCAGCTTCTGCTATTACTTCTGTAATGAAAAAGCATCTTTTTGCGTACTTGGTTTTTGCACGTGAAGTGTCAGATTGTGATGAATCAAATTTATCTGTGCTAGATAAAGAAAGGTCAATGTTTTACAACAGTATAGTGACTGTTTTTCCGATTCATTACAGTCTCAATTACCACCTGAGAGACCCGAGGACCATGCGATAGATTTGGTGCCAGGCAGTAGCCCACCAAATAAGCCTCCGGATTGGGTTAGTGCGGCTCAGTAGAAAGAGATAATGGGCCAAGTACAGGAGCTGTTAGAAAAGGGGCTGATTCAGCCCAATTCATCTCCATTCTGTTCTCCAGTGTTGTTGGTGCAGAAAAAGGATGGCTCATGGCATATGTGCATCGACTACCGTGCACTGAACAAGAATACCATCAAGAATAGGTTCCCTATACCTAGAATTGATGATATTCTAGACAAATTAGAAGGAGCAGCTATGTTTAGCAGGATAGATCTAAAGAGTGGGTACCATCAGATCCGCATTAGATAAGAGGATGTAGACTGCTTTTAGAACAACGTTTGGCCTTTACGAATTTTTAGTGATGCCCTTTGGTCTCACAAATGCTCTTGCTACGTTCAATAGGGTGATGGACAGAATTTTCCGTCCACACCAGCAGTTTGTTGGTACATTCTTTGATGACATGATAGTCTCCTCAAAGAATGAAGAGGAGCATAGGCATCACTTGGCCATTGTGTTCGAAGACCTACGCAGTCATAGGTTGGTCATCAATGCAAAGAAAAGTGAATTTTTTCTGGAAGAGATCCACTTTCTGGGACACATTGTCTCAAAGGATGGTGTCAGAATGGATCCTGCAAAAGTTGAAGCGATCAAGTCATGGCCAGATTTGAAGACGGTGCACGATGTCCGAAGCTTCTTGGGACTATGCTCCTATTACAAAAGGTTTATCCGCTGAGATTGCTTTACCTTTACATGCTCTTCAAAAGAAGGCAGTCACCTTTAGATGGACACAGAAAGAGATTTCAGCTTTTAATCTCTTAAAGGAAAAGATGACTTCAGATCCAGTCATTGTGTTGCCAGATCTTCAGAAGTCATTTGTGGTCCAGTGTGACGCCTGTGGTAGTAGCATTGGTGCAGTGCTAATGCAAGATGGCAGGGTAGTAGCCTATGAGAGTAGAATTTTGCAAGGGCCAGAGATGACCATGCAGGTCTATGAGAAAGAGTTACTGGCTGTGATTCATGCGCTCTTAAGTTGGAAACACTATCTGCTAGGTGCAGACTTTGTTGTCCAAACGGACCATCAGACCTTGCGATACTTCTTGACACAGGCAAAGTTATCTGAGAAGCATATGCGATGGGCAAATATCTTGTCCATGTTCCACTTTCAGATTGTGCATGTGGAAGGCAACAAGAAGAACGTTGTGGTTGATGCCTAGTCAAGGAAGCCACAAATTTCAGCTGTGTCAATTCCTTATCATCATGAACTTGATGATATGAGGGAACAGTATGAAAATGATGAAGATTTTGCAAGGGTCTTCGAACAGCTAATGCATGGACAACGTCATGAATACTATCCTCTCAAAGATGGGTTCATGATGATGCATGGCAGATTGTGTGTCACAAAGCCATTGCGACGCAAAGTTATGGAAGAGAGTCATGTCCCACCGTATGCAGGGCATCGTGGTATCGATGCTATAGTTAAAGCGGTTGAGACATTCTTCTACTGGCCTACATTGAGAAGAGATGTGGATGCCTTTGTGCGAGAATGCCTAATATGCCAAAAGGTCAAGTTTGATAGGCAAAAGGCACCAGGGTTATTGCAACCACTACCTATTCCAGATAAACCATGGGAAAGTATTGCTGTGGATTTTATCTTTGATCTTCCGAGAACGCAGACAGGAAACGATGGTATTTGGACCATTATTTGCAGATTCAGCAAACAGGCTCATTTTATTCCTGTCAGGAAGAAGATAAAACCAGATCAGATGGCACGCTTGTTTATGAGCAATATTTTCAAGTATCATGGCATGCCACAGTCAATTGTTAGCGACCGTGATCCACGCATGACAAGTTTGTTCTGGAGAGGCTTGTTTGAGAATATGGGCACAACGCTCAAATTCTCTTCGTCATTTCATCCTCAGACAGATGGGCAGTCAGAAGAGGCAAATTCTACTGTCCTAGATCTGCTAAAGTGCTATGTGTCAGAGCATAAAGGAAAGTGGGAGCAGTATTTGCCATTGGTGGGTATGCATACAATAATATAGTGCATTCATCAACTGGCAAGGCACCTTTTGAGATAGTTGAAGGTGGCAAGAAAGTTCCTCCCATACTGCATACAAAGGACAAGATATTTGAAGCAGATAAGTATGTTCAAGACATGGATGAAATGTACAAGAAGGTCAAAGTGGCCTTAGAAAAGACTCAGGCAAAGCAAAAGAAAGCAGTTGATCGTCACCGTCGTGAAGTGGTATATTCACTTGGTGATTGGGTGCTTTTGCGCTTTGAAAAGGCAAGGTTAAAGAAGATGAAGGGCAAGGAAAGACTGTTTCCAAAGCTCAGCATGCGTTACTATGGGCCTTTTCAAGTGTGCGACATAATTAGTGATGTTGCATATAGGCTGAAATTGCCTGACAGTTGGAAGATTCACAATGCGTTTCATGTGAGTCTTCTCAGACCCTATGTGGGTGATGTGCCAGAAGATATGCCAGCTGAAGATCAGCCGGAAGTCGAGGAACTTGACGAGATCTTGGTCCCGGAACAGATTTTGGTACATAAAGAAAGGAAAGTGAAAGGCAAGGTTGCTAGGCGTTACTTGGTAAAGTTCAGAAACTATCCACCAATGGATGCTAAGTGGATGGAAGAAGGTGAACTTGCAGAGTCACCAACTATGTTATCACTTTACCTGGAAGCCTTCGATTTGCAACCTACCTTAACCCCTTGAGTTTCAAAGCTACATGGATTGTCAGTGTGACAATGGCTTCTGAAACAAATGATGTACATGGTATTTAAAGTGAGCTCAAATGAAATACCTGTTACATGAATGTTAGAGCTGTACAGATTGTCAGTTTGGCAATTGCTCTTATGGAATGTCCAAAAGTTTGGTTAGTGCTATAGAAGTGAGTATTTCTTGTCAGTTTGTCAAGGATACAGTAATTGCTTCTATTAAAGAGTACATGTGTAACTGCATTCTTAAACTGTCGGGTCGAAATTGTTACGAGAGCCAATGTGTACTATAAGACAGTGGCAAAATGTGTGGCTACCATTTTGTCATTGGAAAGTTAGTGACTCAAAGCAATGGCAGAGTGCGAAGCTACCACTATGTCATTGGGACAGGGTTCACACGCAGGCAATACATGTGTCGACGAAGTGTTGAATACACCAGGGTTGACAATGAGCATGTATGTGTCGTACATGTGTCGACAGGTGTTGAATACATCAGTGTTGACTGTAAGCATGTACGACATAGATGCAAACGAGGACGTTTGAGATTTCAAGAGGGGGGTATGTCACCAGCGTGTGACTACTATCTATCCTTTTTGTTGATTTCTTTCTTATTATTTATTTACTTTCACTTTTTGGAAACACCCCTCGGGAAATCTAACTGCCCTGCATTGCATAGCTAGTGTGTAACTGTCCAGAGGGAGTCCAGGCCTGAGGGCAAGAGAGCACTAAGGTTGGACAAAGACTATGGTTAGCCAAAGTGGGGTCATTGACTAGCCAAAGTGGAATCCTTTGCTACAGAGGCTACATTTCAGTTTTGGGTGTGGCTACAGTGTACGAAGGGGGTCAGATGACCTAGAAAGATACAATGGCAGCATCTCCTAAAATTTAGGAAACTGCTATTTTGGGACCTGAAAATGTGTTTGCGTCATTACCTCCGGAATGACAAGGGGAACATTTTCTTACTCTACCGTGAAGTCAATTGGGCAACCGGTTGGGAGATTTTTAGGCGGCAACCCCGAAACGGGAAAATGCTTGTAAATGTGCCAAGTGGCACATTCTGGTGCACTTTCCAATGCAAGGAGGAGTTGGCGCTGAATTTAGAGAAGAAAGGCTGAGTTTTCAGCTTCTGTCACAGGTTAAGAGCTATGGAATGCTTCCTTTCCCTCCTATGTACAGTGCGGTGCCAGGAGTGATGCCCTGCACGCTACGCACTGCCCTCTCTCTCCCCTATGGCAGTATGTTATGCCCCTCTAGTGGGCTTTTCAATTGACCAATGTACAGTTGTGTGGGTTCATGCGCGATTGCCGAGGCAAGAGCCTCTTGCACAGGTACTGGATTAGCTAGCGGCTAATCCCCCGGTAGGTACAGGTGAATTCGGAGAGGTTTCACGCCAGAAATCTCGTCCGATTCAAAGGGCAAGTAGCCCTACAGGTGCGGGAGCTCGAGGACTTGCTACGGATGCGACCGGCACGCGAAACGGAGCCCGAAACAGTAAATTACAGCCTGCTGTGTATTTTTGCAGGTTTAGGGTTTTGGCCCTAAACGGTCCCTAATACCCCCAGGAGGTTCGGGGACGCGAGGGGACCGCTGTACAGGTGATCTGGCGTGTTTTCGGGGCTGAAAACAGAGAATTCAGCGTGCTGCAGATTCTCGCCAGGTTTTGCAAAGTGCCCGTATGCGTCGGGAAAGTCAGTCAATGCGTGGGAATATTGACTGTGAAGGGTCCTAGTACAGTTATGCTACCGAAATCGGGCCGGAACAGTTGAAATTCAGCCAAGTTTGTGCGGGGCAGCTTGTAGGGAACCACAACGTTTATTCCCTCTTTTGAACAACAAAGAAATACCGAAAGGGGCGCCTAAGTTAGGGGCCAATCTGGTGTCGGTCTACCTATACAGGTGCAATCTAGCAGCCTGTATCCCTCTCCTCTTTGTTGTGTCTTGAAAGTACAGGTAAAGTGGGCGACAAATTAAATGGGTGAAAGCAAATAAGGTTTAAGTCTAAAGTCTACCGCCCTTTTTGGAAGTACAGCCCGGTTTCACCAAATGCCATCCTAGCCACTTTGAGTCTTGGGAAGATCAAAAATAAAATCCATGGCAATGCTTTCCCAGGGACGGGAGGGTATGGGTAAAGACTGTAGAAATCTTGGTGCCTTATGCCTGTCAAACTTGGCCTTTTGGCATACTAAGCAATTGCGAATAAACTAGTCCACATCCTTTTTGAGCCTCGGCCAGTAAAAGTAATGCTCAACACCCTTCAAGGTGGCATCTATGCCGCGGTGGCCGGAAAAAGGTGTACAATGGAACTCTGTCAAAACCTTTTTCCTCAAAGGCTGTGTAGCACACATCGTTTTCCGCATCAAAATAGCCTTCCTGTATGGAATAGCCTACAACTGTCTCTCCACTTTGTATCCGGTGAAAGATATCTGTAAAATCAGGATCTATGGCATACTGATCTACCATATCCTCGAAGCTTCGATGATGTATCGTGGAAATAGCCAGAACCAAGGGCTTTCTAGACAACACATTTGCCACTAAATTCTTCTGTCCCTGAACATGGACTATCTAGAAATGAAACTGTGACACCTCATCTGCTTTTCCGAAAGCTGCTTCTGCGACAAGAAGTAGAGGAAACTTTGATGTTCCTTGAAGACGGTAAAGTCGGCTCCGAGTAGAAATTGTCGCCACTGAGTAAAAGCATGGATAACTGTGCAACCCGTTCAGGACGTGAAAACATCTTGCTCTCGTAAGCTATGACATGGCCTTCTTGCATCAAGACTGCTCCCAAACTGTGACCGCATGCATAACATTAAACGTCAAAGGGCTTTTGCAAGTATGGTAAAGCCATTGCAAGTCTGGTAAAGCCAATACTGGTGTTGTTGTCAACTTTTCCTTGAGAGTTTGAAAGGCTGCAATCTCTGACGGTCCCAAGTAAAAGGAACCCCTTTCTGAATCAACACATGCAAAGGAGATGCTATCTCTGCAAATTTTGAATAAACTGCCGATAATAGGAGCAAAAACCCAAAAAGCTTCGAACCTTATGAACATTCTTCAAATCAAGCCAATCACAAATGGTCTCAACTTTGGCCGGGTCCATCTTTACACCTTCTGCTGAGACGATGTGTCCTAGAAAATGTATCTCTCGTAAGAAAAACTTACTCTTTTTCGCATTTACAACCAGTTTATGTTGCCGTTGTGTCTGGAAAATTTGTAACAGATGGTGTCTGTGCTGTGCCTCACTCTTGGGAAGACGATGATGTCGTCAAAGTAAGTGGCCACAAATGACTGGTACACTCGAAAAATCCTATCCATCACACGTAGCCGGAGTATTGTAAGGCCAAATGGCATCACCGAATATTCATACAAACCAAAAGTTGTCTTGAAAGCTGTCTTGTAGATGTCTCCAGGAGCAATTCGGATCTGATGATAATCACTCTTCGGATCAATTCGGCTAAAGCAAGTAGAACCCTTAAGTTTGTTGAGTTTATCATCGATCCTCGGAATGGGGAATCTGTTCTGGTTCATTGTTTCTTCATTTTGGGCTCGGCTAACTCAGTAAGCTTGTCGGTTTGGTGGTGTACTGCCGGGATCTTTCGGATTTGTAGGAGGTAACTCTCCAGGTAAGCCTTCAGGGAAACAGTCAGCCGGAGCTTGTAGAAGTTCTTATTGTTCCTTTTCGAGGTCATACATATTTGACCTTTGATCATCATTCAGTTCTTTCAAGAAGATCGAATAAACAAAAAGATTGGATTTCATCAAGTGAGACGGACTCGCTTGCCCTTCTCATTCTTCAAGATGGCTTTCCCTGCCCTATAATCGACCATGACGTTGTTCTTGTGGAACCAGGGGATTCCTAGGAGGATGTCACACCCTTCCAAAGGCATGATGTAAAAGTCCTTGTGCCCTAAATACCCTTGACAATGCAAATGTAGTTTGCTAATGATAGGTGGCAACATCCTGTCCGGGTGCCGCTAGAACAGCCTCGGCGGCCCCATTTTCTCAGGCAAAATTCCAAGTAAGCCGCCAATTCGGTTAAATTGGTCTTGCACTTTTCCCCATGCTCTGCAAAGTTCGGTACTTTTGTTCATCTGATCAGGGTTGGTGGTCCCCACAAAATCTGGTACTAGTCCTGCTTTCGTCTTTCTTTTTCTTCCGCGCTCGGTTGCTGCTCTATAACTCTCTGGCTTATCTTTTGGTGGTCCTTCTCTGCCGAAAATTTGCCCCAATCTTCATTCTTTTCTTCATTTCTCGCGCCGGATTTCAACTTTTCTTTGCCTCCCCCCGAGAGATGTTATCTTAGTCAAATTCTTCGTGAGAACCCATGGGTAATTTGAGGTTCTTTATGGCTTATGCCTTGTAAGACAGAGCGATGAAGACGGGAGCGCGCCCGATGTGCGATGGACGAAGGGTGGGAATGGCTGGTAATCCCAGGGTCGGGACATGAAGATTCTTTCACACAAACCCGTGTGTGCTGCAAAAAGGATTGGATCCTCCGTAGAATAAGAATCTATCTCAGCTCTGATACCACTGTAATAGGCTTGGACACTCCAAGCGAGAAATCAATAGCAACAAACGAATAGAAACTTCAAAATCAGTAAACTGAGAGAGAGAGAGAGAGAGAGAGAGAGAGAGAGAGAGAGAGAGAGAGAGAGAGAGAGAGAGAGTCGACACGGCCCGGCGTAGTTCGGTGGCCAGAGGTATTGGCCCCAAAGTCTGGCACCCCTTTGGTATTTCTTTATCATTAATCATTGCAAAGTACAACCCCCGAGGGACCTCTGCTCTCAGACTTTGCGTCTAGATGCTCTACAGAGTGAGGCCTCAAGGGCTCTTATAAACAGTACAAGGGATGCCCAAAGCAGAGCCCCAAAAGCGATCACGTGAAAAGCTTCAAGTCCCAAAAGCAGCCAGCGCGTTTTGCAGAAATCCGTACAGCCGCCATGTCATCATGTCAGCGCAAATTGCGGGTGCCCGTATAGCCTGCCACGTCAGTGCTATTTGCGGAAATATGGCCTGCCTGCAATGTCAGCAGCTGCATGCTATTTTTTTATTAAATCCTTATGTCCCTCCTGGGACCCATCGGACGGACCTCCATAAGTTGGGACAACTTATAAAAAGAAGTCATTTATCCATCAACTGGACATGCCTGCAATGTCAGCAGCTGCATGCTATTTTTTTATTAAATCCTTATGTCCCTCCTGGGACCCATCGGACGGACCTCCATAAGTTGGGACAACTTATAAAAAGAAGTCATTTTATCCATCAACTGGACATGCCACGTCATCAGTTTGTGACAATTATAGAGAAGAATCCAAGCTTGCCCGAGTTGCTGGATTTCTCAAAGACAACGCTTTGCATTGGTGAACTGCTCTTATTGTAAAATCCATTGCTCCAAAAACATGGCAACAATTAAAGATTTCTTTTGCCAAAAGTCATCATAGTGAAGCCTTTGAGTCAAAAATTTTATTAGCTTGGAATCAATTAATGATTTATCCCACTGAAACCCTTGATGGTTATTTACAACCAAAAATTTGGAGAAGCTTAAATTTCCTGCTTCTATCGTCAAGGAGTGTACTTTGGCGGACTACTTTGACGTACTGTTGTGGAATCCCTTCTCCATTTCAGGAGGATTGCCTTCAGTCAAGTTTCGACAGTGCGAGAACTGATGGATCATGCCGCAGTTGGATACAAGATGATAAAGCAAGTGCTGTCAGGGCAAAACAAAAGGCGAGTGTCTTTTGCCTTCGACCCACTTTGATAAACGCCTTGAGAGTTTTTGACAACCCCATGCTTGAATGGCTACTAGCTGAAGTAAAGCAAGGCACCCCACATAGTTCATTCTAATCTGCAAGGCATGGCACAGATGGCCACGTCTCAAATATGCAGTGTTTTCTTCTTTAGAATTGTGGTATATTTGTGATCAATTTCCTCTCACAAAGCTTGAAAGTTCAAAATTAGGCCTTAGTTTCTGGTCATCAAGGCTTTAATGAAAGAGCTTGCTCTGCTGGAATCAATGAATGTCTACAGCATGCTCAAAGTTAATCTACACAGTTTGTTTTCAAAATGATTAGAAGCCATACTTGGTAATAGAAATGGTATGTCTAAATTTAGTGGTGGTTTTGCAGGAGGATTTGAGCAACAAGATTGAGGTAGTAGAAGCTTTAGCAATAAAGCTTCTACAGAGATTCAATTCCAGCCTTCGCCTAATGAAAGCAACTGCAATGGATCTAGAGGATGGTATACCTATTTGTGTAATTTTTCTGCGCATGTGTTTCATATCAAATCTAGCTGTTTGTTTCTCTCATACTGGTTTCGTCTTTTAGTGCATTCTATAAAGGTGGAGGTTAAAGAGATGAAGGACAGATTGAAGGATGTGCTTGTACATTATAATGCTTTAGTTACGAGCATAAATGAGGAAGGACCAGACTTTCTTAGAACTGATGCCAAACCTCTTTTAGTGGGTGACTTTCCTTGTAGCCAACTACAATAGTTGTTTTGGGTAGAGATCAGAATCGAATGAAGTCTGTATTTTACTCGTTTTTAAAAACAAGTTTTTCAAATTCAAAGCAAAATGATACTTTATAGTATCTGAGAGACAGGACTGTGATTGCAGCATTTGAGTTTTGTCTGACCCCCCTTTTTTGGTATCCGTGTACATCAATTAGGTGGGATTTTCTCATAAAAGAATGGGGTTTTTTAACAAATCATGTCTGAAAGTGTGTTCAGAAAGTTTATTTATACTTCTCGATTCGTCAAAGATGGCCTATTGTTGATCGTACTGCCTATGCCAGTGTTAGTGCAGAATCAGAATAGCAACGATATGGGACATGTAATGGAGAACAAAAGTGTGGATGTTTGGTGGTGGTTGGTTTTGTATTCTTGCATAAGACATGTTCTCAGTAGGTTAACATAATTTTGCATGCATACGTTTAGTTTTTTGAGCGATCGAGACTGTTAAAGTTAATGATGACAGATGTTGTCTACAGACATGAAGATTAATTTGAATCTACATTATAATGGAAGCTCCTATGCTTGAAATAGTGTTCTCTTGTTCCGAGTTTCACATACTGGTCATAATATATGCTCTCACACTTATATGACAACATAGATGTGTCCTTTGCCTTGGCGTGTGTTCCTTGTCGCTCTCATTTGTGGATTTATGTGGGGATTGTTTTGCGTTTAGCTCTACACTTATATGGCAATGTAAGTGTCCTTGGCCATTATATGCTCTCATTTGTGGTTATGTATGTGGATTGTTTTGCATTTAGCTGTACAGTCATATGGCAACTTAAAGGTGTCCTTCGCTGTGATTGTTTATGGTAAGTGGCGAGTGGGTCTCTCAAGGGATTAGTCATGGCCCTAAGAGTGTAGATAATTCTGAACTCTCGTAGTCCCAGAGGAAACTAGTGACAAAAGCGTCTGCCTTCGGTTTCTGGGTGCATAGTCCTGGTCGTTCTTCTTGTATATTTTTTTGGTGTATGAGGGGAGCGGCCGGGCGTGCCCTACCTGACTCCGAAAACAAAACAGTTGTTTATGGTTATGAAAACTAAATTATACATTGTATGTGGTAATTGGCAATCATACTTCCTTGACTTGGTGTGAGAAAGGAAAAATGAGTAACCTTTAGTCAAACAGCAAAAAAGAAATGAAGCACTCTTGCCATTTACCTTTGTACTCCCTACTCAGTATGTCCACCATCTAATATACTTGCATTCATTAATGCCAGCACCATAGCGTGTACAGATTAGAAAGTAAGAATGAGAAACCTCTACATGCTAGGCTACCGTACAATTGCATGCAAAAAGCTTCTTGCATGCAATTTTGGAACCCTCCAAGATTGCTACCGTGCACAGTCATAGGTTGAAACCATTTATATAAGAATGAGCTACCCTTCCACACATGGTATACTTACTTGAATTCCATGGCCTTTAGATGCTTTGCACTCTCATGATGAGATTGTTTGCCTAAATCATAACATAGTCCAATGTGACTATTTGATTGTATCATCCTATCCCTATCACATGCCATACTTCAAATGTTAATTTTTTGCATGCTACTCTGGATGACTCAACAGATCTAGTAGACCAGAAGAGGGTTGATTGGCGCTTTAGTAAAACAAAAGCTATTTGGTAGTAAGTAAGAGGAGAGGTCTTGGGGTACACATCGTTCTCAACATATCGTTTTTTCCTTTGGGTCTATCTGTATTGCATTTAAATTCAACAGATACTCCATTTATTTGAAGGTTTAGCAAGTGTTGACAACACTCTTTTATGTTCAGAAAAAATGCCATTTGGTGTTTGCCTATACCCCTCTATCGAGAGCACATCAACAAATTGTGTTTGATCAGAGAAAGCAGTCAATAAGAACGAAAATTTCTAGGTATTCTTGCAGTGATTGCCACTATGAATTCCAACGAATTGATCCCAAATTTTAAATTCCAATGTGTAAAAATGGCACCTCATCCTCCAATTGGATAAGAACTTGATGTATCCATGAAATTGTCAATGGATGTGGAAATCGTTGTATCTATGAGGAGTGAATTTTTGGCAAGCTTCCAATGTAGACCATATCCTAGAAAAATTGAAGCCATTTGAGATTAGAGCTCCAACTGTTGCTCCTTGTATTGCTTTTTGGAAACATAATAGAACATTTCTTTGTTCTTTCTCTAGGAGCTCCAACTTGGTTACCTTACCACTTAATTTTTTTTCCTTGATGTATTGTTGGAAAGAAATCCATTATCCTCGAATCAAGGAGATGGTCATCTGTATCCTCTACCTATTGCTTGTTTTGCTCATTCATATGAATGCACTTCGATAGGAGGATTCTTTTCTTATTAACAAACACAATAATAATTGCACTACTATGCTAGTCTTTATGTTATCTACTGAGTAGATATCATCTATCATTTGCAATTACTAATATGTTAACTAGTAGCCACGTGATATTTGACATGCTTTCGAATTCCGTTCAAATAAAAGCGTGCTAACACAGGTAG